>NC_092311.1:52687151-53054857 GCF_036785885.1 Coffea arabica | reverse complement strand
GAGTGGGCTATGGCTCAGGACGGTGGCACTGTTGTGCCGGTGGATACTATAAAGAAGAAAACTGGTGTTTCCAGGAGTTGGATGCTGTTGGACAGCAGCGGAGAGGGAACTATTCTGGATTTGGATAGGCAGTCTATCATGAGAAGAGTTCCAATTAACGCCAGAGATCTTCGAATTCTGGATCCCATGCTGTCTTACCCTTCTACTATTCTAGGCAGGGAAAAGGCTATTGTTCTCAATTTGGAGGTAAATTTCTCTCTCTCACTCCCTCTCTCTTTTTCTATGTTTTGCAACAGTGGTGTTTAGGAATTGGGATCAATCCTACTGATATAACGTGCTACTGGCTTCTATTTCTGATGCCCAACTCTTCAACTTTCTTTCGCAGCACATCAAAGCAATTATTACAACCGAAGAGGTAATCAATTTTCTCTAACTATTTAGATTTGACATACTTGGATTCTTTATTTAAAAGAGCACTTAGCATCTAAACATCATATGGGGGGTGCTCTGCTAGCTGCCTCATCTCTTGTGAGCTTGAAATTCTGTTCCATTTTTAGAAAGTGCCCAACTTAGATTTCCCTCGTTGAATCAGTCTTTTTGGCCACGTCCGGTCCCATATGCTGGCCAAAACATCACTAACCATAATGTAAGCATGAGACTTCCTCTAGAACAAAGGAAGTGAAAAGCTGCAGTTGAAATGTTTGGTAGGTATTGCTACGTGACCCGCTGGATGATAATGTGGTGCCTATTGTGGAAGAACTTCAAAGAAGATTGCCTATGGCTGTTTGCCGAGGGGAAGGAGAAGATGATGACCGCCCTGAAATGCGCAACGAAGTTGAAACTGATGCTGAAACTGGTACTACGATAACTCTTTTCTTTCTTTTCAAAACTTGATATGATATTGTGATCAGGTCATATAACAATAAAACTGCCAGGCTGCTTATCTAGCTAATTTTTTTTAAAAAAAATTTCTTGCAGTTTTCAAGAAGTGAAGATAGTATTAAAAAATATTAATTTGTTGATATTTTATTATTTTTCCTTTTGCATCCTATTTGGGAATTATTTCAATGATTTCTGTGGAGTCATTATTGATATTTACTGTAATTTCTAGAGTTCCCGTTTGAATTTCGTGCCTTAGAAGTAGCACTAGAAGGCATCTGTAGTTTCCTTGATGCGCGTACCAGAGAACTGGAGACTGCTGCTTACCCAGCTTTAGATGAGCTGACATCCAAGGTGAGCAAATGATATACTACTAAAAAGCTGTTTGTAGCTTCGAATGTTATACGGAACAAGAAGATTTCTTGACTATGAGAGTTCAACTTCTATTTACTTCTTGTCTTTTCACGAATATATATTGGAATTTCTACGGTTAGAAAGACATGACCCTACTACTGTTATCAATAATGGGCCATGTAGTTGATTATTAAGTCCTTGCACTTGACTGGATCATGGGATATTCTCATTAAGTCAAGAAAAGAAATCATTAATTTGTTACCCTGTTGAACTTCCAATAACTGTTGTGTGGCTTTTCTGGTTCTCGTGCAATTTGGAATGTAATGTTCTAGGGGTTACATAACTACATTCTGATCAATGTCTAGAGATCTATTATCTATGCGGCATGCTATAAACATTAAATAGCATTCTGATCAATGTAGAAAAAAAATGACATTATTATTATCTTGCAGATAAGTAGCCGCAATCTGGACCGTGTGAGGAAACTGAAGAGTGCTATGACAAGGTTGACCAGTCCAGTTCAGAAAGTAAGCATGTTTTCGCTTTCTCAGTCTTCACCCTATCTATAACCCGAATATTATAAGGAGCTGTACTGGGCTTGCATGGGTGTCTGAAATTTTCTTTCCATTCCTGGGTTCAAATTCATTTCCAGCTGCCCTGTTTGTCCCCACATGTCATTGATTACCATTCTGACGTCTAGAGTTGCATTTGAGATAATGCTACTTGGCATTCCTATCAAAAAACACATAATTCTCTGCCATCATCTATGTTTGTCATTGCGGTTAGTCTATAGATATTCCATGTGGTAGAAAAGCTAGTAGTGACTATGCAAATAGGTCGGAAAAAAAAGGGCTTTATTTAGCTTTCTATTATGCCAAATATTCCCCTTGGATAAAATTTTCTGACCTGGTGACTGCTGTGTTTGGGTCTCACCGGTACGAGAATATTTATATCCAGGTCAGGGATGAACTGGAGCAACTTTTAGATGACGATGATGATATGGCAGACCTGTACTTGTCAAGGAAACTAGGCGGAGTTTCTTCACCAGCGAGCGGTCAAGGTCAAGGGATTCCAAATTGGTTCCCTGCCTCTCCAACACTTTGTTCGAAGATATCTAAAGCTAGTAGGACGAGTGGTTTTACTACTCAGTCAACAGAAAATGATGTTGAAGAACTTGAAATGTTGCTCGAGGTTATGTGTAAGCTGTGACCGCATTTCACCTTTTAATTAAACTACTCTCTCTCTCTATTCATGTGCTGAATGCATGAAGTGTATTTGCAGGCTTACTTCATGCAGATAGAGAGCACGATGAATAAGTTGTCCACAGTAAGTGCAATTCTTACTTATGTAACATGAATCCCATTGATTAATGAATATCTTTCTTCCATCTTTCCCTTTATCATAAGGTTATATACACTTTTTGTTTTTGGGGGGGGGGGGGGGGAGAAGTTAAATCACTTGGATAGGTGCAGAGAGATGGATTATGTAAGAGCTTGTACGATAGATTAAACACTAAGAAATGAGTTTTCTTTTGCAGTTGAGGGAGTACATCGACGACACCGAGGACTATATTAACATTCAGGTAATAATTTTGCAGTAGAATAGAATAGTTGCAGGTGATTTTGATTATAGTAGTGTGTATGTAGCATGTCATGTAGGTTGTCGGACATATATTGACAATGGATCTGTTGATGCAGCTGGATAACCACCGGAATCAGCTGATTCAGGTACCATATGCAAAATTTGTACTACAAGAAGGTAAGCATGGCAAATGGAGGTGGTTCTCATCTGATTGCAGTTTCTGTGGTGACTGCAGCTGGAGTTATTCCTGAGTTCTGGCACGGTGTGTTTATCGATGTACTCCTTGGTGGCTGCCATTTTTGGGATGAATATCCCTTATACATGGAAAGCGGATCACGGCTATATGTTCAAATGGGTAGGTACCGCCTGTACATCTCTCTTCAGACTAGCTAGCATGTGATCGATCGCATCTCATCGTCTAGTATTAATTTGGTAATATCCTTTTATCCAGGTGGTCATCCTCACTGGAATTGCTTGTGCTTCCATTTTCCTATTTCTAATTTCCTACGCCAGGCACAAGGGTCTCGTCGGATCATGATGAATTGCTTGTGAAGATCGACGAGACGACGGTCCAGAAGCGGCCACAGAACTGGGACTGCACCGGGTTCATCTCTGATGTAATGTACTGTGGCCGGAAAATGGAGACATTTTGCATTGCGCATCTGGGTTCTCTGAGCTCCCGTCCCGTCCCATCCCATCACTTCTATTGTTCTGTGTTAGGACTCTGACAATGGGAACTTAATCTAGAATATTTCAATCTATTTAGCAAAACAAAGAAAAGTAAACTTGTACTTCCAAGCATCTTTTACCGATACCATTAATGGCTTTCAAAAAAAAAACTAAAAATAAAAAAATGAAGGAAAAGAAAACTGTCGTCAAGAAAAAAAAAAAAAAAAAAAAGATGGGAGCAATCAGACCCAACCTGATTACTCAGCCGGCCAAAGAAAAAAGGGAGAATAGCGCCCAGACGCCGTAATCAGAGGGCAGGGTGCTTGCGGTCTAATTGGTGAGTCCAACTGATCTTTGCATCCTTGTCAGTGTACGGACACGTATGTATAGTGCCCAAAGAGATGATGGATAGATTTATGGGATAATTTCATAAACCTCTCCTGAAGTTTCTAACAATTGCACAAGTCTCCCCAATGTTTAAAATTTTTTAGAAACCTCCCCTATCATAAAATTGGATCCCTATGCTTACATTAGGCTCGGTGAAATGACTGTAGTAACCTTATGGCCTACAAGGCATTTCGCAACTATGTAGATTTAATCGATTAAATCAATAATTAACCTAATAATTAGAAATAAACATAGTTTAAAACTAAAAAAATATTTCTAATTTACCAAGAGAAAATGGTGCCAATTTCTAAATAATCATAGTTTAGAGTTAAAAAAATTTTCTAACTTGCGATTACAACTGCAATATTTGTTCAAGCCTTTTCAAAGGCTTGAAAAGATCATGTTTTATCATTCTAGTTCTGGTTTTCTTATTATATTTGTAGCGATTTCATCCCAATTCCTGAATCTAAACTCTCTGGAATTTGCTCTCCAACTGCTCATTGCTACTGTTATATAAACATCCCGAAAGTAGCTATTACAAAGAGAGCCGTGCAAGTAGTTGTAGATGTTTGAGATTGATGCTTTGCATTTGCACATGCATCTCCTCATTGTTGACTTTGTTTCAATAACAATTTATGCTTTTATAACTAATGTAACATGTGAGGGGCAATTCTAAAATCACATTATTGTCTTCTCTAATTTTAATCTAATTTTTTATAATTTATTTTTCCGAATTCGGCTTGACGTGTTGCAAGTTGACTTGTTTTATTTACGGGAGGTTTCTGAAAACTTTAAAACTTCGAGAGAGAGGCTAGTGCAACTTCAGGGGAGGTTTTGAAATTATCCTTAGATTTATTTGTTTGACCCCAAAAATAAAAAAAAATGGAGTTACCTCGCAGCCAAGATAAAGTGTACTGACCACAACAAAAGGGGGGGGGACGGTTCCAAAATGAAAAATGGGGCAGCTAGCAATTAGCATGCTTGCATCACAAGGGCTAACGACTTCCAAACAATAGAAGCCAAGCTTATTTCAAGAAGGTAGGTAAGGTAGGGGGGTACGGGTCAATGGGCTCCTCCAGTCCACATTTCAATTCTGTGTGCTACCTTGCTTTGGAGGCTAGACCCGTCTTTCTCTCCTCTATAAGAATTACTACTAGTACATTGTAGTGCATCTACTTTTCTTTTTTTTTTTATCGACACAAGGGTATTTTAGAATCACCCAAATTAATCCCTGCGACTGAGCAGGGTCGGCCCCTTAAGATGCCTAATACGTTAATTCGAGGAGAGTCGAACCGTAGTCGATGCTGTAAAGACAGATGACACGACTAGTCGATGCTGTAAAGACAGATGACACGACTAGGTGAACTGCATCCCGAGAGCTAGTGCATCTACTTAATTAGTAGCATTTTCGTTTCATCTCTCACCTTATTCGTGATATCAATATTGTCAAATTCATGCCTGTTGATTCGGTTTGGGGGAATTTAAAAAATAAAGAATAAGGAAAGAAGTGACGTGCTTTGCATCTTGCATTCTGCCCGATTGCTTTACCCAATTCATTGATCTCGGTCTATTTCACCATACCAACCACCTTTAATTACTGGACTGGAGTTCGTTATTAGAATAGTAGTGCACTTGCTTCCGAAAAAAAAAAAAAGAATGGTCGTCCACTGCCTCAACTCCCGTATTCCTTGAACGGTTTGATACCAGAAGAAATAACCCATTATACTTGCGCTTTCTTTCTCTTCTATAATTATCCCATCATTAATTCATTCAAACCATGAGACTTCAAAAAGCTTAGCATAAAATACTTTTTTATTTCTTTTTCACAAATCTAGCTCCGAAAAAAGGACCGGACTCTCATCCTCTCTATCTGATTGCACCATTTTTTTTTTCGAACACCATTTTGCTCCTTCCGGATGGCCATTTTTCCATATGAAAAGTTCTAAATATGCATTCAGTTAAAAACTCCATCACGGAGTGGCGGCCAAAGTCCCTTTTCGGACGGTAGAACGAGGGTTTGAATCCTAATTATGATGAAATAAATTTAAAAGATGTGTCAGAATATCCCTTTGGTCTAGTTAGTATAAAAATATTATTCTTGTCGTAAAAATAAATTTAGTTAATAACTCTGTTTTTTTTTTTTTTTTAAGATTGTTCTACGAACACGTCTATCTACCTTGGGAACTGATGCAGTAGTGTTTTTTGTAGAACTGGCTGAATAACTTGAGCATTTAATCTAACTATGAAATTGGAGAACAGTAATAAATGCTTCTTAATCAAGGAGCTGAGTCAATTAAGCAATCACTTTTACCATCTATTTCAACCAAAACACTGACTTGTAAGTAAGTGGATGGGAATTACGCCAAATTTGTGCACGATGGCAGTAATACAATAATACTATTCCCTCCGTCCCATTTTGATAGTCTTAGTTCTTTTTTCACACAGTTTAATAAAAAGTAGTTAACTTTGTTGGAACAATTAGGTAGCTATTTTCCTAAAATACCCTCACATTAATTAGAGTACAACTTTATGGGAACTTGAATTGATGGTAAAAAAAGAATCAACTTTCATTAAATGGGGTAGGTTTATAGTAACAACAACTTACATTGAATAAGGGTATTTTAGGAAAATTAAAATACAACTACATTCTTCAATTAGAAAGTGGACTACAATTTGGGACAGACGAAAAAAAGAAAATAAGAGTATCAAAGTGGGACGGAGGGAGTACAATCATGCCCTTAATAATAATAATAATAATAATAATAATAATACCTGGAGGAGGACCTCCTTATTGATTACTTATTTATAAATAAAGGAACAAAACGGACAAAAATAAGGATCATACACTCGTGAGGTGTAGCATGAACGTAACGGTAACAGCGTTGTACTCATGGGGGAAGTGAGTAGTAGCAGCAGAGTAGTAACCAAAAACAACTTAGGCTTTACCCTTACCCTGACCGGTGGCCTGAACCTGCAGCCGAGCAAGTCAATTCCGTAAGTACACAGCCCGCGCCATTCCCTACTTCATAAGTCAGGAATCAGAACCTTCTTTAATGTTTTTTTTTTCCATTTTTTTTAATTTTTGGGGTTTTATGAATAAAATTTTTAAAAAAATTTTGTGCAATGTTGCTTGAAATAAATTTTCGGGGAAAGCAGTCAAAACAAAATAATATTCAACAAATACAACATATAAACAAATGAAAAATAAAAAGAGAAAAAACAAGAATTTCAATTTTATTTTAGTCAGCATTACAGACGTAAACGTTAGACTAAGGCTAACTTGCCCCCCTACACGCAATTATTCCCCAAAAGCCAAAACAAGCCGTCTCACTCTCACCATTACACGCGAAACACAAGCCTCCCTCCGCACCTTTCTCTCCGCTCTCTTTTTCACGAATTCGCCCACCCGGCGCGTCTTATAACTGAGTCCCCACTTTCTTAAAATAAAAAAATTTTCACAAAAAAAATAAAAGGAAAAAACACGAACTAGTATGAGAAATCATTTGGAATATTTTTCAAACCTCCCTTAAAGTACGTAGTAATTGCATCAACATACCTTTTAGGTTCAAGAAATTACACTTGCTTCCCTTAGGAGAAAAGTTAATTCAGATCGCACTTTGATGAAGTAAAGAGGTGGCATGAAAAACAAGACTTGAATTGTTTTGGTGCTACTTTAGAATATACAGGTTATTAGTGTAATTGGTAATCATTATGTGTGATTGGCACATGACATTTGAAATCATTTTTAGGTACACATAAAAGGTGCAAAAATGATGTTCTAAATTTGGCAAATTTGTTTAGGCTATTCCTTCTAATGCCATACTTGATAATGTAACTTCTTGCTTATGTGAGACACATGAGATTGCTCATACACTCTTGCAACTTCAATTCCAAGCTTAAACCTTATTTCATTATATGGATATTGTAGAATTATCTAATGGCTTTTTGTGCACTTGCACATGAAAACTTTTGTCGATAATAACTTATTATTAATTTTTTTTGAAGGGATGTTTGGGAGAGTTGAAATATTGCTAGAAGGTGAAGAAGAGTAATAAATAGAAAAGGAATAATTTCAAAAATCTTCTATGAGGTTTCTAACAATTTCACTAGTCTCTTTTGAGATTTACAAAGTTACACAAACATCCCATAAGATTAAGGTTTTGGTAACAAAATTAGTTCAAATAAAAAAAATAGCATTAACAAAATACTTTAAGAAGACAGATAAAACTTTTATTTCATAAATACCCCTTATGTATGTATATAAGTTGTATTAGTAAAATAACAAAGATAATTAAAAATTAGAAATAATTAACACACATGTTTCAGTACTCAAAAAGCTCACATTCAACACATTTGACAATACAAATAAATAACAAAACTACACTAATGATCACGAGATTCATCAAATTAGACTCGTCATCTCTCTTAATATGAGTTTTGTTATGATTCTTGTGATTTTGAACATAAAAATATTTTGAATTTTACCTTTATTTTCCCTTCTTTCTCATTTACTTCCATGAAATTGTTTTACAACTATCACAATTTTAAGAGTTTTAAAGAAAATTTTCTCATGGATAACATTTTTTTGCCATGTGTTTTTTTTTCTTCAATCAAAACTCTTATTATCGCATTGTGGATAACTAATTTCTAGTCATCATCAGGTTCTGTCAATCACAAAATAGCGCAATTTGATATATTAATTAGCATTATTTTTTAATTGTAAGTCATTATTCATCATTAAAGAAATTCTCAACAATTATTTTCATTAATTAGTTACTAATAATTAATTACTACTTTAATGACTTAATAGTTAGATATTAGTTTCTAATAAGACATAATTAATGTCTTAAGTTATGTGAGTAATTTCCCCTCATATGAGGTAAGTTACTGGGTCCATAACTCTATTACGGGAGATAAATATAATTTTATAAATTTTAGGGGAGGCCAGTGAAATTATCAAAAACCCCAGGAAAGGTTTTTGAAATTATCTCAATAGAAAAAGTAGTAGGCGTGGTAGTAAATTGGGTTTTTCATGCTACGCTATAGTGAACGCGAGGCAAGCCGAGTAGAGTCGCACCTCTTGTCTCATTCTCTCTCATCGCGCTCTCTCTCTATCTATCTCTCTCTCTTCTTCGATTTCGACTCCCAAACCCAGAGTTTATGTTAAAGAGAGGACCCAGATGGATCATACGACGAGGAGTATTATGCCATCCCCTTAACGCCAATCCAAACCCATCCCCGATTTACCAAATCTCACCTCCCCCATCTTCTTACTCTCAATCCCTCTCTTCTTTTGTAAATTTGTCCGCCGTTTTCCCCCAGATTCACAGGTCGGTTTCCTATCTTCTATTAGTATCTTTCTTCTTTATCTCTCTCTGACTATTAATATATATATGTACATATATACATATTCCATTCTCACACAAAACACGCACGCGCATGTTGTATAAATTTGTGAGCATGGATGTTGTTGTGGCGTGGGTGCTAATTATTTGGGGATTATAATTATGGGTTGAATGCAGATAGATGGAGGAGGAATGAACGTAAATTTGGAAGAGTGATGCGATGCGGTGGCTCAAGTAGGCCTGGGGAGATAAATTGCATGCACCGATTCTGGTGAGCAGTAAATTTGGAGTAGTAGCAGTATACGGCGGACTGACGACCGACGAGCGACGGGACCAGCTCGCTCCCAAGTCTAGATATCTATGTAGTAAAATTTGAGAGAGGGAGATAGAATAGAAAGATAAAACAAAGGGGATAAAAAGGGAGAGAGAAAAAGAGGGAGGAAGAGAAGGGATGTCGAATCAGGTGGTGAAAGTAAAGAGGGAGATGATTGCGGCATGCATGACATGCCCTCTTTGCAATAAGCTCTTCCGCGATGCCACGACCATTTCCGAATGCCTTCATACGTGTAAGCTGCTGCTTTCCCTTTCCCGTTCCCGTTCCCTCCCCAGCCATTACTACTCATTACACACTGCTATCTGACTCCCTCTCTCCCTCTCTCTTTCACACACACGCACACACGCACGCATACATATTAGCAGTACTTATTATTCTTCTACTCCTCGTCTATGTTTTCTCCGCTCGGTTTTTAAGCGTTGGAGTTCTTTTTTTTAAAATTGGAGTCGCTTAAGTTGGGCTATATCTGATCTATCTGGGTTTGGATTGAAATCTGATTTTAACGACCTGGGTCATGCTAATTTCTCATCTTTACGTGGTAGATTGTTTGCTGTCTCTCCTTTTCGCCCATCCAGTGTCCAAACAAATATCGACTCCATTCGTTTGATTTGATTTTCCTTATTGAACGGTGATGCGCTTCTCTCTTTTGCCTGCAATTCCCTAAAATCTGTCTGTATCAACGTTGTTGGCAGTAACCTATATGATTGAACAATCGATGGTCCCTGTAGCAACAGGAAATAAATGCTTTAGGTGCCGTTTTCGCAGTTGGATCGACTAAGCCGGAGCTAGTTTGCTGAAATTGTCTCTTATCTCTCAACCCAAATTTCGGCTAGTTTTCCTGATTCTGTTTCAATTACAAACTAATTGATCAACCTGGCCTTTGTTTGGACTTGGTAATTCTAATAATTCTCCAGTCCTTCAATCGAATGTCATCATTGTTCCTTTCAGATCTTAGCATGCTGTCGAGTCTGATGTTTGCTGGGGCATATGTACTAGATTTTGCCTTTCACCTTTAGGTGGACTTTAGTTTCAAAAATTTCATTGGCAATTTTATGGATTTCAAATGCTTTCTTAATTCTCTTTCTTGCAAATTCTGTTCAGTTTGCAGGAAGTGTATTTATAAGAAGCTATCTGATGAGGAATTAGAATGCTGCCCAATTTGCAATATCGACTTAGGCTGTGTCCCATTGGAGAAGCTGAGGTGAGATACAAAATTGAATATCCTGCTCTCTCTCTCTCTGGTGTGCAGATATTACACGTATACATATTTTTGTCACGGATGCCTACGTGCTTGTGCGCATGTGTATGTTAAGCATATTTATGAGCTCTTTAGTGTCTTAGCATACAAGCTCCATGCCTCCAAATTGTTGTTTGCTGATGTTGGTCTTCAATAGGAAAAAGTAAAAAAAAAAATGATAATGGAAAGAAAATGTATGCAAGAAGCCATGTAATGAAATTATTCCAGAGTTCTATTATAAAACAAGTGTATGTATCTTAGTTTGATGAAATTACTTTTGCTTCCATGATACTTCAGTGACAGTTGGACTTCCCTATGGATATTTTATATGTTATAGTCTTTTTACGGACTTCCCTATCAGATGTGAATAACAAAATTGAGGATGATAGGTATGGTTAAGCTCCTGGATGGGAAGGTGATATTTGATATTCCATTTCTCTCTCTGTCTGTGCACACACACACACAGAGGCATGTGGACAGAGATGAGGTCATTTTATATGGGGTGTTGCTGATATGCACTTTGACTTTGATTTGACTAAATCATCATGTGCGTATATAGCTTTCGTAAGGGATGTGTCTGGCTTGGACATAAATTTGCATACTTTCATGCAACCCATCTGCCTGTGCTTACACTTAATCCACATGTAGTCAGTTTTACTACAATATTATTGCCTTGGTACTTTGAAATGTAAAGGACGAGAAAGATGTAAAAGAAAAGGTGTTTCTCACCACAAGTACTCATCAACCATGTGTTTGTCTCACGATTATGTGTTAGAGCTTGGTTTGTCTATCAGCCAGAAAGCAGTCATAAAGTTGGCTATCAGAAGAGCGACATTTTAAATTGACAAATTTGGGAAAACAGATATTTTTGTAAATAATATTGGATGTTGTTTGTCTCCTTTGCAGGCCCGATCACAATTTACAAGATGTGAGGGCAAAGATCTTCCCTTACAAGAGGAGGAAGGTGAAGGCACCAGAAATCCCACCTTCAGTCACTTTGCCAGTGAGAAGAAAGGAGAGATCACTCTCATCATTGGTGGTGAGCACTCCTAGGGTATCAGCACAAAGTGGTATGACTGGAAGAAGATCAAAATCTATTGCAAGAAAATCATTAAGAGGTTCCAGTTTTTCAATAGAGAAACCTGTCAAGAAGGAGGAAGATTCTGGTGAAGATCGTCCTGAGAGCTCCAGTTCACCTGAGACACTGAATAAATTTACGCAGAATATTAGGCAGGTAATGACAGATTTTTTTAAGCTTGATACTGTTTGCAAAAGTCAAATGCTTTGTTTACTCTATATTTTATTAAGGCATACATTACTCATGTCCAAAAAAGTTCTATTCTTATTGGAGTCACTCTGCAGAATTCTTCCAATGGCGACCCATCTAGCCATTCACTTTCTGATAAAGAAACAAAGAATGGTGCTGAAACATGGGAAGGGAAAGTTGATCTATGGAAACCTTTAAATTGTCTTGTGGAAGTTGCAAACAGGAGTAAGTCTTCAAAGTTCACTTCGCAGGGATCTGCTGCCAAATCAGAACCTCCCCATTCTGGTGAGAATGAAGGACATGCCCGCAAATCTAAAGGCAAAGAGCTTGGACAAAAATCAAAACTCCAAGATGAAAAAAACACTAATGAGTCTCCAGCATTGAATTCAGAAAGACCTAAAAAGTTGCGAAGAATTCGCCAAAAGAAGGCTCCTGCCTTTGCTGATTTCAATGTTACACCTCAAGCTGTGCTGGATGGTGTCAGTGCTAGATGTGAGAAGCGAATTAATCCAATATGGTTTTCACTTGTGGCAACCAAAGATCAGTGAGAATCTATAGAAGACTTAGAACTTTAGCTTTTGGATATTGCATATGATTAACTGGTTCATAAGCCATCCTAACTCTATAAAAAAACTTTTTCAGGGATGGAGATGCTTCTTTGCCCCAGATTTCTGCAAGTTACTTAAGAATAAAGTAAGTCGTTGTAACTTCATGTCATTCTGTTGGTTAATGTGATTATCGTTACTTAAAATCTGTTGCTTCTGAGTGTAATTTGTTATACCTTCAGAGATCAATTTTTGTAGTCATAAGGCTGTCTATCTGCTTGATGTAAGGTTAAGACTACATGTTTTATAGATCATCTGAGGGTCGCCTTGCAGTGGCTACAGTTTCCCTTCCTATTTCTTGTTCTTCCAATGCAAAGCATGTAGGAGAATTTGACTGTTAGATAATTACTCCCAGCATTGACTGCATTTTGATGGATTAGAATGGGGAAAAAAGGAGGAGTACACTTCTATGTAATTCTGCAATGTGGTTGAAAATAAAAAATCCATATGCAGCCGGAGGAACTAGTTGAAATAAAAATGCACTTTCAGTTTATGTCTTGCTGAACACGTGTGTATGTACTCGGTATCTGCTTTGGACGAGGTTATTTTGACTTGGAGTTTAGCTGAAGCTTTCTGGAAATGAAATCTGAACTGGTTCTGAAATCAAGAAATCCTGGTAAAGGTTTGTGTTCTCTTTAAAGGTCATGTGGTGGCAATTAGAGTTTCAAGTGGTCCATCTGGTCCTTATCTCTGTCAGATGGCGTGGTTATTTCATACCAGATGTGCATGGAGAACCCACTAAGCAAAACAAACTATTCAAACATTGAGGAGAGAGAGAGAGAGAGAGCAAGTATCTAGGAAATGGCCAAAATGAAGGAGGAAGTTTATGTGGTCAGGGTTTTGCTGCTACAGAATATGCGAATATCTTAAATATCCTGTAAATACTAAGCCTTCAGTTTCTGGTCTCCTTGTGTAACCCAAGTAATTTGCTATTGTGCAACACATTGTGTATATCAGTATGGTGCTTGCCTCGTATGATGAGCTGGAAGTTGATGTCAGAAGTTTGTCCATGATGGGGGGTGTCATGGTGCCAGGACCATCTTTATTGTCTCCTGAAAATCAAACTCGCAACTTTCTTGTGAATTGTTTAGATTAGAAATCATCAATGTTAAAGGATCTCTGTGTCCTCATTTGATCAAGCGAAACTCAATCAGGTCCATGGCTGTATCTTGGGATGTTACTTGGACATGCCAAACCATTGTGATGAACAGCCGAGTTAAAAGGCATTTACACTTCATTTATGAAGTTTTGAGCTCTTATAAATTTCTTTCCAGCAAATATCCTGTATCCTTTTCATATATTCTCTTCTTACGTGCTTTACTTCTTTGCAGGGATGGGAATATAACAGTTTCTTTTATTCAAAAGTACTTAATGAGGAAATTAGATCTTCCAACTGAAGATGAGGTGCGGAAATCATTCTTGGTCAATTAAGAATCTGTGACGACTGTTATTTATTTAGGGGATTACATGATGTCTCATGCAAGGAAAATTAGAGCAAGATCTTGTAATTTTGTTGTCACGTTTTTTATTCAAGGAATCCCTCACTTTCAGGAATTCATCTCAAGTAACATCAGAATTTTTTCCCTTCTTTATTTGTGACTCGTGAGATTTATTTCAGACTCCAGACATTGGATTCGAGTTTTATACTATCAATTCTTGTTTATGCTGATCTTTGAGTTGTCTATTTTGTAGGTTGAGATTAGGTGTATGGGTCAGTCATTGGTCCCAACACTGCCATTGAATGAACTAGTAGACTTCTGGCTCCAAAACACAACATCAGAGAGAGTACCAGCGATAATTGGGTCATCAGCTAAAGATTTTGTGATGGTATTGGCCTATGGTCGTAAGATACCCACCGCCTAATCCTATTCTCGCATTTTCATAATATATATGTTATTAGATATTAAAGGTAGAAGTCAGATTTCCTTGCGGATGAGCAGAAGTTGTTGCAGAGGCATGTTGCAGTTATATTACTAAGAACCCCAGCACTCTATGAGAAGTAGCTCATAAGCAGATAAATCAACATTCCTTCCTCAAATGGGCTGAAATTATCTTCGGCCGTGCGTCCCTGTGGCATGTCATGATTAATAGGATAACAGGTTGGGCTGGAGCTGCAGTTGAGATGTCTGGCTGTTAAACGGTTTGTTAATAGTTTATCATGTTTGAATTTTGACAGTGCTCCGAATGTTTTTGTTTTTCCTTGTTACCCAATTTCTTTGGTCGCTCCTTTGTATGTGTACCTTTAAATACAATGCAATTGTTTCAGTTTCAGAGACGTATATATTTTTGTGCAAAACTTAGTAGTGCTTTTGATGTTGGGACATTTATGTCCCGCAACGAAGAATCAGAATTCATTTTGCCCTTCCTTAAAACATGGAGTAGTAGTCAGGGACTTGGGGATCTGATTCTTCAGTTTTCGTACTCGTCTGAGCTGCAAATAAAATCATTCCTGTGCAAAACGTAATGCTTTTGACGGGACCCGAATGGAAGGATCAGAACTCATTTTGCCCTAAAAAGTGGTGCTGTAGTCAGCGGCTGAGGATCTGATTCTTCATTTTCGAACTTGTTTGATTCATCGGGGTGGTTTTCTTCATGTTTCGGGCCGACGGATTTCTAGCTTAAACGGGAAAACACTTGTCACTCGTTTGCAAAATTTTAAATCCCAGTTAGATATTTATCAGAAAGCGTGTACAGATAGATTTTATAAGCAATTGGAAAAAAAAAGACGAAAGATACATCCCGAAGAACTAAAATGAGCCATTTCCTTTGCTTCTGTAGATTTCCCGAAGAAGAAAACCAGCAACTAAAACACGATTACACAATATACCTGTGTGCCATTTTATACTTTGAAGACCCTATTAATGGAAGAAATAATATAGCTTCTCAAAATTGATAGCCTCGTAGCTTCCTAATAATTCTGGGAACACAAGAAATCAGAATCACAACTACACGACTAAAAAGCAGATAAAAACCTCCAAAATATATATATAGATAGTAGAAAAATTAACCGGTCTATCAACCCTATGTAAAAATTCTTAGCTGACAACATCTAACAGACGAGATGGATATCAATACGTACTGCTGGGGACGAAAGATCAATTTCCCCCAAAGGCAGGCGCAGGCCCAGCAGAACATAATAGGAGGATCTAATACTATTAGAGACCCCTAATCAAAATGGATTAGTATACCCACCGGCATCCCTGGAAGGTGGAGCAGTACTGCGAACCACAGATATCAAACCCCCCTCCGCAGCTTCATCTTCATCCAGAAACAGATCTTCCGTAGCCCTAAATGCCGCATGCAATAGCACAACAGCTACCCCAATCAAGATAGACACCAACACGTTCAACCAAACCCGAGTCAACACCAAGCACACCACCGTAACTATTCCAAGCGCCGCCAAGACGAACCTATCGTCGACCATACGATTCAGTACCAGAATCGGCTCGTCCCGGCTAAAGTAGAGAAACCACCACGCTACGAACAGGATCACATACACTATGAGCGAAATCGGGTGCCACAGCAGGCTCACAAACAGTATGAATAAGATTATCATGGAATAATTCACGCGGAAGTAGTTGAGGTTGCGTCTCAGCCGAGATGTGAGCACGCTGAGTGGATACGGGCGAGAGTAGGAGGATGGATGGGATAGCAGCTCTCGCCATGGCCGTCGAGTGGCGAAGAATGATAGGCTGCCGGATTTTGCGCGAGTGAACATGCCGGCGCCGGAGGACGTCGAGGGCAAGGAATCGTAGCCCGCCGGCATCTCAGACACTCCGAATCCTCCGTATAGCTAGATAGGAACTAGTAGAACAACAAAGGGGATGGAGCGAAAGGGGAGGGAAATGGAATTTGATCCCGGGTCCGGACCTCATGAGGTAACTGTGGTTGTGGATTGTGGGACTTTTGTCTGCGGTATAAGCCCGAGACAAATCGGCCTGTGAAGTGGAGGCTACAGGAACTGAATTTCCTTGAGGCACAACACCTCATGGGTCAGTGTGTGCTAAAATGGTATTCAGTAATTGGGCTAAAGCCCAGCCAAAATACCTAGTCTTATATCCGTCCCACATTTTACTATCTACTAGTATAAATACCCGTGCTACGCACGGTAGATTACATTTTTGAGAAAAATTACAATCTATAGAGGAATTTAAAAATACTAAAATGTTATAATCACGGGCACATGAAAGTATATTTAAAAAAATGAAACTTTGTAACAATAATTCAATATATGATAAAAACATCTCCATTATTTATAAACTATCACTTTGATGAAGGTTGGATCCTGAAAAAAAATAGAAATCTATATCATAAATTGAACGACATAAGGGTCCAATTAAATATAATTGAATATTTAATTTGATAAATAAATGAAATACTTACAAACATTTTGCCTTCGATTTGATAATCTTCTACGAAGGCGTGAACATTCTTCACACCAATCAATTCTGAGTACGAACGCCAGTATTGGGGGTTTAATTAATTCTGTTGATTTTTGTGGAGTTCGTACTATAAATGAGAATGCACGATTTTTGCATAAATTAATGTATTGGTCGAACAATGCACCTCCATTTTCCTGACAATTAAAACCATACATAATTCAAAATTATCTTTTGTTTTAGACAGTTTGTAAATAATATTGTATAAAAATATATACATATAAATAATGTATACCTTTGTTTTTAAATCTCTAAGATAAAAAGTATCACAACGAAACATGAATCGTGCATGCCTGTCTTGAAGAGCGAGATATAGGTTACCACTGAAATTTCTAACTTCTATGTTAACATTGTATCTGTTAAGAAGAAATTGTGGCGTATGATGTAAAAATTAAATTAAAATTCAAAATATATGAAAATAATTACCTGACAATAGTGTCGACTATGTCATTACAATGGATACACACCATTTTTACAAAATGAGATTGACATGGTTGTCCACAATTTTTGCATAACTCATGGAACATATTGTCTATGTTGATACTTTGAATGTAAGCAAGTATCTAAAAATATTTAATCTAAAACAATCCAAAGAATGTATAGATTACAATTATTAATTCGAAACTACATGTAGATACTTGTTCATTACTTAATTAATTGAGAGAAATTGTACCGTAGGTATAACTGCACATTCGGGTATCAATATTCTCTTAGCATTTGATATCAATAATACTTGGGATATTATAAAACTGCATGACCGCAACAACGTCACTAATTTCTGAGCACATTTATCATTCTCAAACCTGCAAATTTTTCAAATATATATTCGCAAGAGTATGAAATATTATTAATAATTTAATATTTTGATATTTGTAAAACTTACCAACTGTGTAGGTATTGAGCAAAATCCAAGTAGTAATTGACATACAATTTGCTTGCTCGAATAGTATAAAGTGACAGTCCTGCACAATGTGCTATATTTATTGATAAACTATAAAAATAAAATAAAATAAAGTGAAAATAAATTGAATTACCTTTATGGGAATCAGTAGTGGCATGACGACCATTTGACACGCGTGGGCTAATAAGGATACCAACAGCAAGTGGAAAGAGATCTTGCTCAATCTTATCATGGAATTGGATTGGAAGAGATTTAATTGTAGTGGGAAGATGTGTCAGGAGAGTTAGTTGGAATTAACTTCTTGTTTAAGGAAAACGTGAGGGTATAATGTACCCATGATATTTTTTACGAAATAAATTAAACGTAAAATGCTATAAAAATAGAGTTGAGAGTGGGAAGGATTGTGAAGGCTTGTTGCTAAAAATCCCCTCTCAAATTTATATAAACTAGTATAAATACCCGTGCTACGCACAATATATTATATTTTTGAAAAAAATTACAATCTATGGAGGAATTTAAAAATAGTAAAATATTATAATCACGGGTACATGAAAGTATATTTTAAAAAATGAAACTTTGTAACAATAGTTCAATATATGATAAAACATCTCCATTATTTATAAACTATCACTTTGATGAATGTTGGATCCTGAAAAAAATAGAAGTCTATATCATAAATTGAGCGACATAAGGGTCCAATTAAATATAATTGAATATTTAATTTGATAAGTAAATGAAATACTTACAAACATTTTGCCTTTGATTTGATAATCTTCTACAAAGGTGTGAACATTCTTCACACCAATCACCTCTAAGTACGAACGCCAGTATTGGCGGTTTAATTAATTCTGTTGATTTTTGTGAAGTTTGTACTATAAATGAGAATGCACGATTTTTGCATGAATTAATGTGTTAGTCGAATAATGCACCTCTATTTTCCTAACAATTAAAAGCATACATAATTTAAAATTATATTTTGTTTTAGACAGTTTGTAAATAATATTATATAAAAATATATACATATAAATAATGTATACCTTTGTTTTTAAATTTCTAAGATAAGAAGCATTACAACGAAACATGAATCGTGCATGCTTGTCTTGAAGAGTGAGGTATAGGTTACCACTGGAATCTCTAACTTCTATGTTAACATTGTATCTGTTAAAAAGAAATTGTGATGTATCATGCAAAAAATTATATTAAAATTCAAAATATATGAAAATAATTATCTAACAATAATGTCGACTACATCATTACAATGGATACACACCATTTTTACAAAATGAGATTGACATGGTTGTCCACAATTTTTGCATAACTCATGGAACACATTATCTATGTTGATACTTTGCATGTAAGCAAGTATCCGAAAATATTTAACCTATAACCATCCAAAGAATGTATAAATTACAATTATTAATTCGAAACTACATATAGATACTTGTTCATTACTTAATTAATTGAGAGGAATTGTACCGTAGGTAGAATTGCATATTCGGATATCGATATTCTCTTAGCATTTGATATCAACAATGCTTGGGACATTGTAAAATTGCATGACCGCAACCACGTTACTAATTTCTGAGCACATTTATCATTCTCAAACCTGCACATTTTTCAAATACATATTCGTAAGGGTATGAAATATTATTAATAATTTAATATTTTGGTATTTGTAAAACTTACCAACTATGTAGGTATTGAGCTAAATCCAAGTAGTAATTGACATACAATTTGCTTGCTCGAATAGTATAAAGTGATGGTCCTGCACAATGTGCATATTATTGATAAACTATAAAAATAAAATAAAATTAAGTGAAAATAAATTGAATTACCTTTATAATTTCTCACACAAATACCATAGGCTAGCAAAACATTATTTTTTGTAACAGTTTGAGGCAAGTGTTCACTATCATCAGTTGCAAAATTATCACATAAAGTCAACCGAACTACTGTCAAACTTCATTTAGAGAATTTTGGTAAGTATAAATCAAAATTTGCAGAATATAAAATATTTTAAAGATATTGAATCTATTAACTAACCTTTTGTCAAGTAAAAGTATGTCACACTTAGTTTTATCATTGATAGATGTTTGATAGTGTTGAACCAACAGATACAACTAAACCAATTACATCGGCAAAAGATCAAAAAGTATAAGTAATACCAGTTCAAATATACAACTTAAATATAAGTATGGTTAATTAAGAATGAAATACCTATCAATTGCAAATCATTGTCCATGTGTTGTTCTGTATCTCTTAGTTTGACCAGATTAAACTTGAAACGGGGTATGGTTCCACAATCATCTAAAATATTCACTATATTCGTATCGTTTCCAAATGATAATTGGTACTGATGTGGTGCAAGCTGATATTTAAAATCTGCCAGAATTACAGACTTCATGGAGATGATCTGCGAAAATGTTTATTGTAGTGGGAAGGTGGGTGAGGAGTGTTAGTTGGAGTAAGGTGTGTAAGGAGTGTTAGTGGGAGTTAACTTCTTGTTTGAGGGAAACGTGGGAGTGTTAGTTGGAGTTAATTTCTTATTTGAGGGAAACGTGGGGGGGGGGGGGGGGGTGTAACGTGCCCATGATATTTTTTACGAAATAAATTAAATGTAAATGCTAGAAAAATAGAGTTGAGAGTGGGAAGGTTTGTGAAGGTTTGTTGCTAAAAATCCCTTCTCAAATTTATATAGATATAGATATAGATGCCGTTAAATTATACTTCATTGACCATTTATTTGGTTTGGTTTTAGCAGTAACGAGTGGCTATTTTTTAAGACAACAAAAGGGTACGACACTGGGGGAAACAAGTACGTCGTATCCAGATTCCTACTGACATAAAAACGTTCGGGTTTGTTAGCCGTAACACGAGCCTAGCCAATTAATAATCTAGCCTTCATTGTCCACTTCTTCATCACAAGTCTCTTAAATTAGTCACCACCAAATAAAACAAAAAAAAAAAAATAGCCTCTCTCTAAACCAGACTCTGCAGTGTTCACCATTCCGAAGTGATTAATATTCATGTGCATACATAAGGCCTAATTCTTTAACCACTGAAGTTACCCCAATGACCAGGAAAAGACCCTAAGAGCTTTCCACATTTCTGCTGCCAAGTTCAAATTTTAAACCTAACAATTTGGGAGGTAAGAAGAGTGTAGGGAACGACAGGAGGTATGAAAGGGACAGGAAAAAAAATCCCTCGTATTGTCTTCAACACTCGAGAAATATACAGTACAAGAGACAAAAGCAAAGAGCAAGATGCAAAGCTGTTCACGAGCAAGAAAGAACGTGGAACAACTCATGAGCAACAGAAATTAAGACGTCTTCCATTGCTCTGATCACGAGACCTTCAGACCGGGAGAGAAACCACGTCCTCACCTATTTCCTCCATTCCCTTCCCGGTTAATTAAAGGAAGAGGTAACACCTCAGTAGTTGTGAAATTCTAATTGGTTTCGAAGATACTTAGCATTAGCATCTTGAAAGGCAGCAAATACTTTGCCATCAACTGATGAGTAGCAGCACACTTCGCATTGAAGCTTGTCCAAAAAAAATAGTTTAAATATACACTGGCTGGAAATTCTGAAGTAAAAAGATGTAGAAACATCATATGCAAATACCACCAGAGTACATTCGGGAACAAAAGTACCATGAGCACAAAAAGAAAGGAGATATAGCGAATGCCTATTTACGCTATATAGTTATATACCAAGAGAGATTACTATTTGAGTTTTATCACTTCCAAGATAGTATATAGCAAAATATGATATTACAAGTCCCCCGAATAACCATTTTCTAATGGACTTGCTATATGCGCAAAATTCTCATATTTTCTGACACTGGGATACCGAATGCAGCTTCGACAGCCTCCCTGTCACAAATGTTCAGCTTCATTAGACTACAAGCCAAGAGAAGGCATTGCATAAGAACAACCGTATAGAAAAAGGGAACGTCAGGTTGCCACTTAAGTGAGTCAGTATCCTAAGGAACCAATAGCTGCTAATTGTCAATTTCAAGAGGAACCAAAAAACAACAAACAGTCTTACCTATGTGCCTTCTGAATTTCCTTATTAGCAGGATCAAACTTCAAAGCCTCAGAAAATGATTGGGATGCATTTGGATAGTCCTGCATGCCAATAAAGATATTCACACTATCTATCACACCATACTTACCAAAATCCATTTTCAGAAACCAAGATCGCAGCACACAGAAACATCATACATTAAGAAGCATCCATGCTGCACCTTCTCTGTAGTGCGCCTTAGCCCACATAGGCCGAAGCTTAACACACATTTCAGCATCAGATAAAGCATGACTGCCTTGATTCAAGAGCGCCCAGCATAAACTTCGGTTAGAATATATTGTTGCATCAGCAGGATCCGCAAGGTTAGCCTGCAAGTGACGCCAAAATCCACTTAGTGACAGAGCATTACACATTATGGTTTCTCAAGAAGAATGAAAATGTAATCTTTGCAACAGATATGGAACCATCTATCAAGAGGATCATATGAAGTTTGAAGAAACAAAAAAAAATGTACGCTTCTTCAGAATTCAATTAGAAAAAAACCCCTCAAAATACAAAATTAATGCCTCTGAGAAATGAGACAACATGCCTACCTCAGTATACCAATGAATTGCATCCAAGTAATCTTTTCTTTTAAATGCATCCTCCCCCTTAGATTTTGACATTTGAAAGACTTCTCTTCTCCTACAGTCTCTCTGAAGAAATAAAAAGCACACTAGAATTAGAGGTCCAGACTAAAAAATGCTCGATTTTTAAGATATCCTCAATTTACATAGGGAAGAAAATTTTCTAAATTCTAATTTACAAATAAATATAAATGCTCCTCCATTCTTATACTCAGCCGTTATGTAGAAAGCCAGGATTATTGAAGAAAAATATAAAGGATGAGATGATATTCAGTGGGTTAAGAGAGACCCAAAAAAAATGGATGAACAAAATCTTTGGATGCTCCTGAAGCAGGAAGTTTAACAGGGGCACAAACCTAAACGCAAACATCCGAATAATTAGTCATAAAACATGAGAACCTGTTTCCTAGCTTTTGCAGAGCATATGTGCTTCATTATTCCAGTAAAGCTCCAGTCTGGAAAAGATGAAATCCGAGAAGTAATGGGAAATAGAACCTTAACTGCTGCATGTTCTCCACGCATAGCAGCATGTTCTAATGGTGTCACACCACACTGCAATATAGGCAGAGAGATCCAGGAATTGTTTCATTCTTCTGAATTAAGCTAAATAATAATCATATTGAAAAGCATTTATGAAATTGTTTGCTCCAGAAAATCTTCATCATACTTTCATCTTCCTACTCTCCTTCAGAGTAATTACAGAATACAATATTTTTGAGTATCTATAAAATAGAATACAAGACTAAAGAGATTCATATTACGAAATTGAAATCAGACATGGCAATTAAAGAAGGAATTCTCCAGAATTGAACAAAAGAACAAAGATAGAGAATTCAAATTCATAAAGTCTCCTCAGAACCACAGACAACTCAGCTGAATTAAATCAGTCACTTTACATAGCAAACATGACCAAAAAACGCAGAATCAGGCATATCATATTTGGTTACCAAGAATACCCAATTCTGAAAAGAAACTTGAAATAACTGCTGTAAATAAATGAATAGATAACTACCCAAAAAAATTGATAGAAAAACATATATATCACAAATCAACAATATTGAATTAATGTCCGTCAGTAACAATAAGACACAAAACAAGCTTAATGGACCATAGCAATGATAAGAGATAGATCTTCAACTCTTGCATAAAACTAAGACCTAGTAACAAAAAAGACACATGAGTTAAAAAAACAGCTGAGAAAGAGAGACAGAGGCTAGTTTTGGGAGTGGGGAAAACAGGGCAATTTACATTGTCTCTGGCATTGGGATCTGCACCAGATTTTAACAAGCAGTTGATAATTTCAGTTTCCCCTTCACAAGCTGCTGCAATAAGAGGAGTCTTTCCACATGAACCAAGGTTTGGATCAGCTCCAGCCTGGATGACGATTATGAAAAAAAAGAAGATTACATAAACATGCAATATAGAGAGAACTTCGAACAATCAACCTTCAACTGTACCAATGAAGAAAAAGAAATCCAAGCATGAAAGAAGATTTTGGAGTACATGAAATCAGTCACTTGCACATTTGTACACACAACTTACACCTTACATGCACTGAAACTAATGGCAATAAAATATACTCCACCTTATGTGCACTGGAACTATTGCCATCAAAGCAATCAACTTATGTAACATGTTGAACAATTCCTAACAATCTCGTCCTCGTGTCAAATCACAATTAGCATCACTAACAATAAAGATAAACAAAAGCGCATAAGACAATTGTATACTTTGACATGAAGGCATAGTAAAAAGTGACATGTACTCTCAGTTTCAGCTTATTGAAGCACACAACAAAACTATCAGCAATTGCCCAGAGGAATAGTTAATTATAGGAATACCATATTTGATTATGGTTTTCGTCTTCAATTCCAGAAAAACTGAACGGTCCAAGTGTTCAATATCTTACACTTCAAGGAAAAACTTCAAAGCAAATGGATTTTCCATCGTTGTTATCCTTTTCATATTTACTATAGCTTGCAACCATAACCAATGCGACGAAGAAACAGTGTATGAGTCAAGACATTTGCTATAAACTTGGACATATACCTTAAGCAACAGGTCAAGGCAATTGAACGACCTGGCAATAATTGAAAGCATCAGGGGTGGAAAATAAAGCTGTGTAACCGAATTTGGCTGCACAAAAGATCAAAACAACAATATGAACATTAAGAGAAGATTATGAATGTAAAATGAAATTGAGTCACAATCCATACAACTTATACGCAAAAACTGTGCAAGCAAAAGAACCTAACAAATCTAATCTTCCTGATTTCACACAAAGAACATGTAAAGACTGGATAAGCACAGATAATTTGAAAAACACAAACATTTTTAAAAACCCATAAAACCACAATATCCAGAATGAAAGATCCAAATCATCTCCAAACTTCTATATGCAAATGCATATTCAATAAGTTGACCAAAGTTATAGGGAAAAGCGAATTGCATTTACTGTGAAATCTAGTAATATTTATGAAATGTGCAGACGGTAGAATGTGACGTTTTAAAGGAAACAATAGCAAAAGGTAGTCTCTTAGATAAAAGTCTGCAGAAGGTGGATTGCACATGTTTTTTCTAAATAATTTTTGCAAAAAGCAATGCTTCAGAAAAAAACACTTGAGTAATAAAATAAAACATGGTAATAGAGATAATAAAAAGTCGCATGGAAACTGGGCGGAGCTAAGAAGAACATGCACTAGTATTCTCAAGGACACAGCAGCATCACTGTGTGTTTACCAATTTCAGTGAAAAACGCTTGAGTTTGCTCTCTATGTCAGTAACATAGGGAAATGAATATAAGCTAAAAGTCAATACACTTGAAAATTTACCGTTTAAATGCTTCTGAACATAGGAGTAGAGATTTTGATGTGATCCGACAAAAGCTTATTATAAATAAAAAATCCAGAAACATTTGGGCCAAAAATACAAAGGTGCTGATTAAGGGAAGGAAGGAATAAAATAAGCAGCACAAACTTTGTAAATCTCACATTTGCTTTGTTATCTAATAAGATCTTCACAGCTTCTCCTTTTCCAGAGAGTGCAGCACATTGCAATGGTGTCCCGGATTCAGAATTGCTATCAATTTCAGCACCTTTGGAGATCAAAAGTTGTAGTATTTCCTTGTTTCCTACACACGTATTGCCTAGTTACCAATAACACCTAAAGCACTTAAAACTCTATATCCAGGCCGTGGATAGCTACCAACACTACGAGAAGTGCAATGGCCGTTAATAAAAAAGAATTAAAAAGTACTTGTAATCGCTTTCAAAACCTTCTTCAGCAGCGTAGTGCAGGGGAGTAAAAGCTTTATAATTACTTTTCATGATCTCTGCACCGTGTTCAATTAGAAAGGCAGCGGTTGAATTATGATTTTCCACAATTGCCAGAATCAAAGGTGTATCACCTGTGCCACATAGGCAGTAAGAGAGATCAGATTAAACATCAAAATTTTAAAGACAAAAAAAAAAAAAAAAAAAAAGCAGGAGAAAATCTCAAGTTCCTTCAAGCTATGGGGATTACAACATCTGAGAGTAACAGAATTAGTTTTACCAACTCCGTATCCATCTACAGAGTCACACAACAAAATCTTTTAGTTCTTTTTTTATTATTATCATCCTGTGAATGACAACGAATTTTAAAGACTTGATGACTTGAACTAAGAAAATCAAGCACATAATAAAAGCAATCAAATTGAAAATGAAATAAATGAGGGCCAGGAAAAAAAATCTCTAACCTAAATCATCATCTCTCCCATCCATGTCGAGTTTCAACTGGTCAATCAAGTAGCCGCATATCTCCGTTTTACCTGCGGCAGCGGCCAGGTGAAGCGCCGTTCGGCCGTTTGGGTCCTTAAATCCAGAATGCGACTTCCCAAAAGCTTCACCAGATAGAAATAGTTTCCCGATTAAACCCTGATTTTAACAACAGTTTCGCCAAAGACACAAAAGAACCAAAGAAAATAAAAAGTAAAACACAAAACACTAGTAAAGCCTACTCTTGAGTAGTGTGAGATTTCCGTCAAAAGCTGCCCTTAGAAAAGCTCGATTACGTTGTTCTGCTTCTGCAGAAAACATTAAACAAACGCCACATGCATGTCAATACAATGTCTGAAATCGCGATTTTAGAGCTTTAAGTAGTACTATAGTAGTAAGCGAGACTAAACTAAAGACGTGCCTCTGGAAGTTGCCATGGTTTCACGAGTTTGCTAAGAACTCGAACTACTGATGAAATGAACCACTGCTGCTGCTGCCTTTATGGAGAGAAGAAGAAGATTGTGCTATGATCTCTTAAGGCAGCGTTTGTCTCGACAGGCGCAAGATATCCTGAAGATTAGCTGATCATATCGAATGGAACAAACAGGACATTGTTTGAAGTGCCTGAAGAGCAACTACAAAATTATATAAATGTATAGGTAACGAAGGCGCCAAAGCTGGGGAAGGAGTGAGAAGCTAACGTGACGGTGACGGTGTCTCAAAGACTCGGGTACATTATGACACGTTACCCCTGGGCTCTGATGTGATTCGGACGTCGTTTCAGCACTCAGAGCACAACTCCCTGTGAGGTAACTGCTAAATTACTGCGCAGTCACTTTTATGCATTACTCAACTCAATGCTGCGGCCTTATCAGTAGTCAATCCAACTTTCCAACTCAGAAAAGGGTGTTTGGATTAGCTGTTTTTGGGGTTGTTTTTCAAAAACACCACTGTAGCATTTCGAATCTGAAAAACAAGTCCGTTTGGATTAGTTGTTTTTGGAGTTGTTTTTCAAAAACTATATAAAAAACTTTTACTGTAGATTTTTTTGAATTATTTTGAGAGGCATTTTTGAAACATATTTTTGAGTATTTTTAGAATATTATAATTTTTATATTTTAATATAAATATGCATTTATGCATTTATAATACATTTATATTTACAAATGTATAAATGTATAAATTATAAATAAATATTATATAAATGTATAAAATATAAATTATAATTTTTATATAAATATACATTTATGCATTTATAATACATTTATATATATTTATAAATAAATATATTTATATATTCATATAAAAATATGGGCCTGTATTATATTCAATATAATACATAATATAAATATATTTATAAATATATAAGTGTATGTTATTATAAATGTATAAATTATAAATGAATATTATAAATATATTATAAATTATAAGTGTATATTATTATAAATGTATACATTAATATATTATAAATATATATTAATATTATGTAGAAATGTATTTATATAATTAATATAAATGTATATATGTATTAATATTATGTATAAATGTAAAATTAATATTATGTATACTAATATAAATGTATAAATGTATTATATTATATATAATACATAATATAAATGTATATTTAAATGTATAAGTGTATATTATTAAAAATGTATAAATTATAAATGAATATTATATAAATATATAAATTAATATATTATAAATATGTTTTAATATTATGTTGAAATGTATTAATATAATTAATATAAATGTATACATGTATTAATATTATGTACAAATGTAAAATTAATATTATGTATATTAATATAAATGTATAAATGTATTATATTATATATAATATATAATATAAATGTATATTATAAATATACATAAATATTTATATATTATGTATAAATGTACATTTATATAAATGTATAATATATTATATATTATATTATATATAATTTATATAACATATAATATTTATGTAAATATATTATAAATATATAAAAATATATTTTAAATAAAATAAAATATTTATGATATGTATGTATAAATATATAATATTAGAAATGTATAATATATATAATATACGTTAATATTAATATAATTTATGTATAATATACATAATTGAAATATACATATTAATATATATTATAAAACAAAATTGCATAAATATATTTATAAATTTATATATAAATAAATGTATTTATATAAATATATAATATTTATTTCAATTGACATAATATATATAATATTATACATAATTGAAATAAATATATTTATATTAATATAATATATATATATATATAATATACATAATTGAATATACATATTAAAATACCATATTGAAATATACATATTAAAATATATAATTAAAATATATTAAAATATAATTGAAATATACATAATTAAAATACATAATTAAAATATACAAATTGAAATATACTTATTAAAATATACAAATTAAATATGCATAATTGAAATATATTTGGAGTTGTTTTTGATATATTGTTTGGATATGGTGTTTTTGAAGTTGTTTTTGAAATACACATTTACTGTAGCATTTGGAATGTGAAAAACAGTTTTTCAAAAACAGGCTCAAAAACACCAATCCAAACGGACCTTGTCAATAGAATCAATACCAGAGTGGGAAAAAAAGAGAGACATGACCGGGATTTTCCCGTGGACAACTTTGCCCTTGTTATCTTCCACGGTTCCACCGGGACCCTAAACACCTAATAAAAACCCCCCTGGGCCAGAGTTAGAAAAGGCTCAAAACCTTGCTCCCCCGCTCCAGTGACCGAGAACTACTGCGGCCAATCGACGACTAAACAACTACGTTCTCCGGCTTCTGATCTTCTTCCGTTTTTATTCTGTGTATTTACATTCAAAACAAATCATATAGAAAAAATGGTTTACCTAACCTCCTGGGACGATTTCGTGGAAAGGTCCGTACAGTTGTTTCGTGCCGATCCCGAAAAGGTAATCTTCAAAGGACACGATATGGTTTGTATCCCAAATTTACTTGTCTAGGTTTTAAGTTTTCGGTGAGCAATAACTTGACTTTATTTCCTTGTAATGCAGACGCGGTACGTGATGAAATACAGGCATTGTGATGGAAAGTTGGTCCTTAAGGTCACAGACGATAAAGAGGTAAAGAGAAATTTATTTCAGTTTTAGCTATTTAATTGGATTATTGCAATAAATGCTTCGTATTTCGGTACTACAACAAGCTTCGTCTGGCTGGAATAGTTTTGTTTGGTTGTTGATGGTGATGAAATTGAAGTTTAGGTGTTTGATTGATTTCTTCATCCACGGAATGGTTTTCTTGCTTCCTGATTCTTTGTCAGAGATTATGATGTGGTATTACGCGTTGGAAATTTGAGTAACGCTGAGTTAGTTGATACAACTGAGGCAGGATTTTAAGCTCCTGTCTTCGTGTGGGAGGGATTTTCATTAATAATTGATTGTTCTTTCTTGATTCTGTCTATGGGTTTTGACTGAAGCCCGTTTTATACTCTTATTCTAATGTGCAACTAGGTGGGTTGAAATTTTCTTTTTCTAGAGAAGATATTACCTGTATAATTTCCATGGAATTTTGTTTATTTATGAGGGTGGTATGCTTTCAGTTCAGACTGTGTCATTCGTGTTTATTACACAAACCTTTGGGAGTTGCTTATCTTTTGGTCTTTATTGAATGAATATACATCTCCAGGTATACGATTTTGTCCATTCAGTGGCTTGCAGTTTTTATTTTTGGAAGTCTGCATAGAAGTACATATTTTCCAATGCATTCAAGAATTTGCTTATGTGACTAAATTATGTGTAGAGTACGATTTTTTGTCAGAGTGGTCTGAGAGTCCTATGTAAAGGTTTTAATTGGTTCTTGGTTGAGGGAAGGAAATGTGTTGCCTTTCCCAAATATTGTTCAATAAGACATAGTTGTCCCAAAGGCCATTTCTGTGATGCTTGACTGCATGAATTGCTTTCATGTTGGCATCTTAATATAAGTGGGATAAAACATCAGGGAGTTGAGGGAAAATTTTCCTTGTGGTACTAGTTTTGGGTAAGTTCCTGTTATCTGGCGTGGAAATAAGAACTACATGGTTGATCATGCCAATGTCTTGCTAAAGTCAAAAACAAAATGTGTTCTTAATTATCTCCTAAATACCGATGCATCATAGATTATGCAATCTATTCTACTTGTTATGATGTACCCTCATTTCTATGGATATGATCGTCAGTTCACATGCTCAATATTAGGATCAAAGTATCTGTATGTCCTTAATGATTATAGGTTTCTGCATGCTGCCAAACCGAAAACAGCCTAGAAGTAATTGTTGGAGTAAAAGATTGTCAGAGCAAAATATATTACAGGCAAATGCTTGGGACATTTAAGATCTTCATCCATAGTCTTTTATGCATCTTTTGATGCTGGTTTTGCATATCTAAATTATATACTTTTTGGATGCTTTAAAAAAAGAAGAACAAGGAAAAGATGATTTCAGGTTACACAGCTGGTTGATTTTGTTCTTAAATTCCCCATAGGAATCTAATTTGAAGCATTTTAAAGAAATTTCTGAAGAGGCATGCTTTAAAGTAGGCTCAAAAGTTATGCATCTGTGTTTAACTATCTGCCCCGCCCCATTTCTTATGCATGTTAAGGCTTCTTACATTCCTCTGGGGCCGTTTAATATGTGCGTCCTGATGTTTGCTCTTATTGTTTATGTATGCGATTAGTAAAATGTTGGTGCCTGTTCTAAAGAGCATGTGAAAACCTGAATCATTGCTTTGTCTACTGTTCGTGGTTGCTCATGTACCTGAAGCAGCATACCCTGCTTCTCAACCATGAGCTCCATTAGGTGCAGTGATCTAGATGCATTTTAACAATCACTTTCCAGTTTACTCTTCTGAATGTCTGCATAAATGATCGCTAGATCCAGAATGCGTGGCATCCCAGGCTACTTTGCAATAAAAAAACAAAGGAAAGGAAGGATCTCAAGGGGCTTCACTAATCTATGGGGAAGATTATGGAATGTTAAATCAAATATACAAGTTATAACTCTTGACATTTTGAAGAAGTTTTTGTAAATTCAGGTTTTAAAGTTTTTGCGGTGTTTATCTCCTCTTGTGATGTTGACTTTTTTCCTTTCTTACTTCCTAATTAGTGCATCAAGTTTAAGACAGACCAAGCACAGGATGCCAAGAAGATGGAGAAGCTCAATAACATATTCTTCACATTGATGGCTCGTGGACCTGAAGGTATTGTTGCTCTCATTTAAGTTGTAATGATGTCTTAGTGGCAGCATCATGTTGATTGTATTTGCTTAAAAACTGTTGCAAAGTGCATCTTTCTTTGAGAATGATAAGAAGTCTTTTCTCATTTGTTGGACTTTTAAAACCACCTTGTCTTAATATTTTCTCGACTCTAAAGTAACCTTTTCACCATAGATTACCTCTTTCTCCACCGTGTTTTTTTGCTGCTGGTTGAGATTCTTTCAGATTTCGTTTTAGTATCTTTTTTAGATGTCTTTTCATTTTGTTCAAGGAACTGATGGATTTTCCTTTTCTGCAGCTGACATATCAGAAGTTAGTGGGAAAGAACATATGGAGGCACAGCCAGCCAAGAAAGGGAGGGGAAGGAAACAATGATACATTTGGCAGCTATAGAAGATTTTGGACAAAAACAAAGTGTAATAGAATTTGAGTGAATCCTAGAAGTTTCAAAGTTTATTGTCATCATCTGATTCAACTAATTACCATTTTAATTAATCATTTGCAAAATTAACTTGATTAGCCAGTTCAAGAAGTTAACCTGATGAAGTCTATGCCTCTTGCATTACACAGCATACCTTGATTTGCTTTGTGTAGATAGGTTGTTTAGTCAACTTGATTATAATGAGATTATAAATGTCGCTTTTGGATGTTCCTTTTTATCGGCTTTTCTTCTCGTTTTTTGGCTGCCTAGAGTGTTTGGATAGTGTATTATTTGAAATATTATTTGGAATAATTACTGTAGCATTTTTTGTGATGTGATGTATGTGAGATAAAAGGGTGGTTGGAAATATAAAAAGGTGGGTTGGAAAATGTGTCTATGATGCAAGCGAAATATTATTTGGGATAATTGAGGTATCCAAACAAAATGTGTCTATGATGCAAGCGAAATATTATATGGTAATAAGTGCAAAATGAAAATTTCCTTTGTAATTCGCTGTCATCTTCCCAAAGATAATTGGGATAATTTTAGAAATCTCAAAGAGGTTTCTGATAATTGCACTTTGCTGTTTTCATGTTTAGAAAATTACACTAACCTCCTTTGATGCAATGAAATAACTACAATATCTTTTATCTTCTCCATTCTCTTCTATTTCTTTTCACCCATTAATGCAATCGTCCCTTCCATCTACAAAACCTACTATTATGCTAATCCGCCACCAATAGTGTTTGTTTCTTATTTTCTTCTCCATTTCCTTGTTATCGTATTATCAGCCACTTTTTTTCCTACTCTCAATATAGCTTGCACATGTTAAAGAATCAAAATTGAATTGTTAAAATCTCAAGTTGAGGGAGCCAACACAATTTCATAGTCAGATTAGACGGAAATTAAGAAGATAACCACGATAAGGCAAATAAATGAAACTAGTGGGCGATGGCTAGAAGAGGAACAGAGATGAAACTAATGGGCGACTTTTATTACTTTCTTTATGTGTGTTATGCATGAAGTGAGGGTAATACATAGTCATTTTATAATTATCAAGGGCGGTAAGTGATATTTTTCAAAACATCGAAAGCATCAAGTGCTATTAAGAGAGACTTCAGGGGAGGCTTCTGATATTATCCCATGTTGATTTGTTTCACTACAGTGGGATAGCGGCTCGTATCCATATTCAGCAAATGAGGAAGGCGTAAATTGGAAGTGCATTAAATGTGTCGAAGAGAATGCATTGACTGCTAAACTATGGTTGTCCACTTTCAGCCCACCCCAAATAAATGGACCGAAAAGAACATCTATTAAATAGGACCAAGAATTCCACTCCAATGTCCAATCGGTGCCAACAACTCAAACACAAAACGCACGATCACGCACGCAGGAGACGATCGATTAAGTCAACGACTATTCCCATATGTGGGGCTCCACAGATCGTGTATAAATCAGGTGTAATTCCAGTGCACGATAACGTGCCTAAATCTTGACCATTCAAACAATATCGGATACACGTGTCGGCTTTAGCGAGCGGGAATCTCATGTGGCTAAATTCTTGCAACGGCTCGATGGGATGCTCCTCGGGCTGTGATGAAACTGGTCCCACTTTTGGCGCACATTTTGATAAGGTGCGCCGATGAGACTTGATAAAAAGAAATCGTTGTGAGCACTGGGAACGTAAAGATCATAACGGTGTCCAATTGCTGCACAATACAAATCCAATGGCGGCCCAAGGTGAGATACACGCACCTTAAAGGGTGCCTTATTTAGATGTTACTAATTTCTCCATTTTACAACGGCTCATATGTGTTATCATATGCATGATCCATAAGCAGCATTAAAGTCATGAAATAATCCATGACTTTAATTTGATCTTCTTTAGTTTTTTTTTTATGATTTGATCTTATTTATTAGCTTAAAACAAAAAAAATGATCTTATTTAGTCTTTAGTCTTTTTTTAAGCAACTAAGATAGTTAAATTATTAAAATAATCCATGACTTTAATTTGATCTGATCTTATTTAGTTTTTTTTTTATGATTTGATCTTTTTTATTAGCTTAAAACAAACAAAAAATGATCTTATTTAGTCTTTCGTCTTTTTTTTAAGCAACTAAGATAGTTAAATTATTAAAAGTTTCTTGACTGTGTTACTAATATTTATAGAGTAAATTTTATATATAATGACAGTTAAATGCACAACACATCTGCAAAATTTAGGTTTTAAAATTAAAATTAAAATTATGTGTCATGCATCTAATAATAAAAGCATATACACTCATAGTGTATAGAAAATTAATACATATTTACGCGAGTAATGTCTTCACGCGTGGATTGAGTCTCTCAAGTAAAAAACGTGCCAGCCAAATGGAAATTTGGAAATTAAAAAAAGCAAACTACCCCAACCAGCTGACTGAAAATGTTAGTAGTACTGTAGCAGTGTTTGATTGGAAGAACAGGGAAGGAAAAACAAATTTTTGATCGACTAGTTCCATCAACAAGGGAACAAAAAAGAGGAGAGAGAATGGAGTTAGTGGACTAGCAGTAGAAATATGGAGACTGCGGGCATATCTATATCTATGCATAGATATCTATATATAGACATAGATAAGATAGACAAACAGTCCCTTGCTAACTTCTTTAGTCAATCGCTACTGCTACTGCTGCTACTACTTTTTAATTGCAGAAAACGAAGGCCTTCTCATATGGAATGTACTTCTTCGCTTATGAAGCAACTTAAAATTTTCAAAAAACCGTGGCCGCTTGCTGGAAGTTCCTTATGATGAGTAATGCCATATATGTGTGAATTGATTGAATTATATTTAGGGTGGAACGCATTAAACCCTTGTCAACTTTTATTTCCAACTGCAAATTTACTGCATTGATAGGTATTTTGGTACAGATCGTTCGTTTTTGGAAATTTTTTTTTTTTTAAATTTTTACTGGGACGAGTTCATGTGCAAAATGAAAACAAAGAAAAATATTGCAATATACGTAAACACGAAGAGTGTTTGGATAGCATAAATATGTCAAATAATATTTCGCTTGCATCATAAACACATTTTCCAACTCATCTTTTTATATGATAATCACCCTCGCATCTCAGCCACGTGTTTCAATTATTTTTTTATTTCACATACATCACATCATAAAAAATATTATAATAATTATTTTAAATAATACTCTATCCCAACAAACCTGCATGAATAATATTATGCGAGGGATGACGATGACGGGTGCACTCACATTCCAAACAATAATATGGTGCGAGTAGAATAATGCAGGCATTGGATTCAAAAGTCATAGATGCTTTTCGGAGCAAAAGGACAAGACACGAGTCCTATTGAAACTTGGAAGTGGTAAAGGTGGTGCAACGGATGGAGATTGTTTCATTTATTTTGATGGTTTTCCTCCAAATTTGGGATTAATTATATTTATATCCCTTATAGTTTTATCAAACGCCTTGACACCCCCTAAAGTTTGAAATATTACGAGCAATCCTCTTTGACTCGATGGTCCAATAACATTTACCCCCTTCTCATTAGAAAAGTAACATGTAGAAATGATGGAATAATGTTATGATGCTCCCAAAAAATACCCTACCTCTTATGTTTTCTCAAAAAGGGCAAAAAACAAAAATCAAGGGGAATAAATTAAAATACAGTGTCATTTTTTTTTATCTCTCACAACCCCTTTCTTTCCATCTCAAAATCCTTCTTCTTTTCTATTTCCTTTATTACCCTAGTACATGTGAGCCCAAGAACAATTGAGATAAAGTTAACAAGCATGTCTTGCAAAGCAAATGTAATCAATTTAATACCGCATACTAATTTTCACATCACAAAATCAATCTTACGAAAGTTGTGAAATATGGCTAGAGGTACATGTTTTGGTTTAGTTGAAGTATAGTTTAGGAATCGAATGGCAAAATGTTGAGTTGGAGGCTGAGAAATTGAGGCAAAGATTTGATAAGAAATAAGGTGCAATGATAAGCTTTATTGATGGGCTTTTGGGCATAATTGTGGGTGGAAATTTGGAACTTTCATCATGAATGGAGAGAGAAAAGGGAAAACAACTGAGTTTGTTTGGATAAGAGTTTATTTGGATGATTTATTTGAGATATTTACTATAGCACTTTTTGTGATGTGACGTATGTGAGATAAAAAGGTGATTGAAAAGATAAAAAGGTGATTAGGATTTGTGAAAACAAATTTTGCAAACCAAATTATCTTTGTCCAAACAAACTCAGTTTTTGTATTTGAAATTGTTTAGATAGGTTTGAGGACTAGAGTCTATGAGTTGATTCATGAATCCTTCATATATTCTTGTTGATTTGGCTGGAGAATAAAAAGAAAAGCAGTGATCGTTTTAGACTCATTTAACAAATTATGTTGACTTTTGGCTCAAGTTTTATCCAAAAATCGCAATTTACAAAAAAAAAATGAGAAAGAAAAAAGAGATTGGGTGCAAATTTTACAATATTTTGCAACCGATGGATGGCCAATGATGTGTGGCAGTTGTAGACGGACGGTGAAGTAGCAGCAATAAGCATGGCAATCTCGACGTTATTGCTGCCCAATAGTTATTGCCTTGATTGTTTGTTTCAAAACTTTCAAGAAATCTAAGGTAGACTTGGATATCCGGTCTTTTCATTGCAACGGCTTAAAAATGTAAACAGAAGTTACTTCTAGGGCCTAACCTAATCTGTTATTTGACCAAATCTTGGGGCCTAATTGGTAGTTTGATCAAACTACAAGGAAGTAAATGCAATGAACCCTTAATTATACCGTACGTAGTGGTATTAGCAAGGTCCAAATGCGGGACCCACTTTGAAATCTGAAACATAGATGGCAGTTTCGCCTCCTCTGCTCTCAGAGCTTCCTCCGTTGCCTCTCTCTCTCTCTCTCTAATTTTTATTTATTTTTTGTTGTTAAACTCAGTGGTCACCTTTCTCTGTCATCAAACGGTAGTAATACGACTCACTCACTGACTCACTAACCAGTGTAATTGTAGCAGTTTGTTCTATGACTTCTGTCTGTATATGCTCGGTCACTGTACTTTCTCTCTCTAAATATAAAGGCAATAATGATACTACTACTACTACAATAATATTTATTCCCTGTGTGACCAAGGTAAGTAATTAATATTCAAAAGATTGTCTTTTGTATTCTTTCGAGTTGTATGAATACTCTCCCTGGCAAAGCAAAAGTCTTCTCTTTCACACCTTCCAACCTCTGTCTCTCTCACTTTCATTCTCCCCCCTCCCCCTTTTCTCCTTGCAATTGCATCCCCTTCAAGTATCAAGTCTTTTAACTCATATTGAAGAATCTAGGGTTTCATACAGCATTCAAAATACTCCCATTCAAGGTCAGTTGATCTCCCTTTTTTCTCAACATTCCTTTCTTGGGGATTTTATCATATCTCATGGAGTCTCTGCTAGAATGGTAATTTCCCTCGTGGTTTTTTCTTTTTTTCGGTTTCCAGTTGACTTTTAGTTGCCCAATTGAATCAGATCTTTTGGGTACTCTTCAATGTTATGGATGAACCCTTTTTCTTGGTGTGCTAGTTACATGTGATTTAACTGAGGAAGCATTTCTTATTTTTGTCGATCATTCCTTTTCTGCTAGCTGTTGGTTTGTTTTTTACTACCGTTTTCCCTGTACTGGATGAATGAAGATCTTGTCTTTAGTTGGCATATAGGGGTAGGTTGATTGTATGGCTTGTTAGGCCTTTCGGGTTTTGGGGATTAGGGTTCCCGTTCCACCCCCTCGCTTTTTTCTCTTGTTTTGGGGTTGAGAGCGTTGTTATGGAAGAAGTTGAAGAAGCTAATAAGGCAGCTATTGAGAGTTGTTACAGAGTTCTTAGTCTGATATCTCAACCCCAAGATCAGAAGCAGTATAGGAATTTAGCGGTGGAAACTGGAGAGGCCGTCTGTAAATTTAAGAAAGTTGTTTCTCTTCTCAATTCTACTTTGGGTCATGCCAGAGTCAGAAAGGTCAAAAAAATTCAGACCCCTTTTCCCCCAAGCATCCTCCTTGAGAACTCAATTTGCAGAACGGATGATCAACCCAAAGCCCTTCAGCTTCTTCGCATCAACTCTCTTGACAACCCTGTTCAAGATTCGGGTTCTAATGTCAAAAGCAGCCTTACATTGGGAAACCCTTCATTGGAGTTCATCTCGCATGGGAAAAATACTCTTCAGCTTGCCCAACAAACACCACCACCTAACTACCATTTCCTCCAGCAGCAACAACAGAGGTATCAGCTTCAGCAGCAACAGTTGAAACAGCAGGCTGATATGATGTATCGACGTAGCAATAGCGGCATTAGCCTGAATTTCGATAGTTCAACCTGCACTCCTACCATGTCATCCGCTAGGTCGTTCATATCTTCTTTGAGCATTGATGGGAGTGTTGCCAACTTGGACGGGAATGCCTTCCATTTAATTGGGGCTTCCCGCTCTGCTGATCAGAGTACATATCAGCACAAAAGAAGATGCTCTGGAAGAGGAGAGGATGGGAGTGTGAAATGTGGAAGCAGTGGACGGTGTCACTGCTCAAAGAAAAGGTTGTTATTTTCCGTCCTCTTGGATTTTTCAAATTTCATTTTGATGTCTTTTTTGGGGTATTTATGGTCACTGTCTTCGCTTTTTTTTTTTTTAAATTCGCTAAGCAGGAAACACAGGGTGAAGAGATCAATCAAAGTACCTGCTATCAGTAACAAGCTTGCGGATATCCCTCCCGATGAGTACTCTTGGAGGAAGTATGGCCAGAAACCAATCAAAGGTTCACCTCATCCCAGGTACATTGCCAGTCTCTGCTATTCCACGATGGAGCTTGGTTTGACTTGCAGTAAAATCCATAGAAAAATCATCAGTTATTGATTATTATGCTTCTTGACCTACTTACTTTACTGTGCCCTCTCGGTGGAGTGATCTATAGTTTAGCTTTTAATTGCATCTCATCCACTTTGAATTTTGAAGTGAAAACACTATAGTGCCAGGAATTTTTGCTCGTCTTTGATTCAGTTTTAGTTTGGCAAAAGGATTTGTTTCTTCTCCAATCCTATTCGTGTTTTATGTTTCTCTGATTCTTAGTGTGCTTGAGAGCTTCTTGGAAGTCGTGACATAATTATTTTATGAGCCTGACATCTAACCTTATCTCGGCCTTCAATGTGGGAGGGCTGAGGAGAGGAGTTGATCTCCAAAGTGCCTAGATTCAACATTAGCTGATCTCTGTGCAGGGGATACTACAAGTGCAGCAGCATGAGAGGCTGCCCTGCCAGAAAGCATGTGGAGAGATGCTTGGAGGAGCCTTCAATGCTGATTGTCACCTACGAAGGAGAACATAACCATCCAAGATTGCCATCACAATCAGCAAATACGTGAGACTTGTGGTTATACTCCAGCAAGATTGTTCAAGCTTATCCTGCCGTGGTCATGCAGCTTTTGGTTGTCCCGAATTGCTCCCGTACATATCATATCGCACTTGTTCAAGCTTGAGGTACAGGGGAGCGAGCGTCTGGTGAAAAAAAAAAAAAAAGGAAGTTAGATTTTGAACCTTATTAGGTCTGGGAGCATACATTAGTGCAGATTCTTTTGACGAGTTTCTGAGAATTTGCGATGTTTCTACCAATAGCCCATTGTCCTGTATGATAAGATCTCCGTGTTCAAGGAATTCAGGCTGTCAAAAAATTAATCTTCATGTTAAATTTCTGCCTAGGTTGGGTTGTACTTGGCTGTAGTAGTATTTTATTTCTTGGGTTATCTAGTGCGCGAAGGTTTTGAGGTTAGCAGATGCTGCTAGTTCTCAGCAGTCCTTACAGCTGATAATTGATTGCATGCCCAAAAGAGTCCTCCTCACTCCTCCGTTCCATTCCCCGATGACATCCAAAGAGAAGGTAAAAACAAGGAGGCTGGCAGACGATTATTATGTCGGGTTTGAACCGGAAAAAATAACTTTAAAGATGCCAGCCAGGTTGCTTGTTTGTTTGTTTATGCAGTTTTAATTTATTAATTTAAAAAGAGAGAGAGAAAAAAAAAAAAGAAAGGATGTTTGAATTTGTCTAAGCTGGATGGATGGTTGGTTGGTATGCGAATGGTTAGTCATAGTCAGGTTCAAATGCCTGAATTGGATGATTGGGAAGGAGTTTGGTTGTGGGGCAAGGTAAGTTACATGTATGATATGTGTGAATATTTAAATTGTACCCAGGTGGAATTGGCATTATGCTAAAGCATTTTCTTACGATATCCATTGTTTGTGGTGCCGTCACATCAGGTGGAATGGAAGTGGAATCCCCCAACATTCTGCAGCCTCAGGTGAGAACGCTGAGCACGACGACACCAACTCTTGAGCGAGCGAGCGAGCGAGGATTAAAGTTGGTTGGTTACATCCCAATCCAAATTAATTAATTAGGACACATTACATTTCGAATACGAGATTATTGTACGTTTCTGTTCTCTCCAGTGTGCGGTTATATTCATAGTTCCAAGAGTCCTGACTCTTGAAGAGGGGTTGGGGGACCAAATCCGGAGGCTTTGGGGTGGGATTGGATTCTCTTCTTCCTTTTTTTTTTTTTTTTTCGGCGACAATTTTAGTCTGCAGGCTGCGAATATTATTATTGTCAGCTAATTAGCGGGGGTGGATTCTGAAAAAATGCCCGCCCGTCCTCTTTTCTTCATTCCCGCTTGAGTGTGGGATGGTGTCTTTTCATCCATGGCCCAAATCTCTTCCTCCACACCCAAAAAATAGTCACCTACTAGACCGCTGTCATCACTGCTTGCTTCCGGGGGGCCTAAAAAGGATTAAAAAAAAGCCAGACAGAGTATTGTTATATTTGGTTTGAAAATTGGACCAACATTTTCCGTTGCATTCCAAGACATGGGTTACGTACACTGAAAAGAGGCGGTCAGTGAGGTCCCATACTCCCATGTCACACTGGCAAGTTAAGTACAGCTACTGCTGCGCGACTCACATGTATAACTTGGAGTTTTGGGTTTTGTTCGGGCTCCCTTCAAGTACACAATTAAAACATAGCTATATATATATAATAATATATAAGCTATTAATTTTTTTTTTGTGACAATGAAGCGCAATCTAATTAATAAGAGATTTTACCTGTAATTGAGAGGTCACAAGCAGAGTCTTTGAGGAGATAATTGAGCAACCACTATAGATCCTTTTTTAAAAACAACAAAAAAAATTTATCGAATTTTTTGTATACTAATATGCATAATTATATACTGTTTACATTATTATACATATAACATATATTTATATATTAAATTATTCAGCCTGTACTTTATCGTGAAGCATAGACTTGACCCACAATGAAAGCATAATTTTCTGTTGATAGAGTCGTGAATGTTTCCAGTGGGAAGGATGAGATCAGACTTGGCGTCTTGGGCCTCTTGGTTGGGTTTTCCACCATTCAATTCACGGACCTGTATGCTACGATTTTCTTTGCCCGTCATTGTGGATCTTAAGTTTCGGTGTGCCAAAAAAAAAAGAGGATAATTTCAGAGATCTCCTTCGAGGTTTCCAACAAGTTTACTCGACTCCCCAATAGTTTTAAATATGGCACTTACCTACATTATCTTGAATTTTATATGTACCAAAGTCAGCTGATATATGTGAATGATACGAAAGGCTGAAAAGCATTTTCATTCTTAAACATCCAAGCATACTAACATAGTAGATTAAACTGAAAAAAGAAGGACTATAAAAATGCAATAAAAAGAAAATGATCTGATCTTACAAATTATTATAGGCTAACATCATAACAAAAGTAATTAAAAAAAATGAAAATTTAAAAATTAAATAACTAAAATTTCACATAAAGAAATACTTGAGAAAAATATCAAATTTTGTTCATCAAATTAAGATATCAATTTTTAAATGCTATTGAATTTGACAATGTGACTTGCCAAAAAAAGTGTGGTAGTATGGTCGACTTTGTTATTGCCAATAGGGAATGCGTCCCTTTCTTTTTCTTTCTTTTACAATTTCAAGCCTTTTTTTAAAAAAAGTTGAATTTGTGATTTCAAATTCTTGTTATACTAAGTATTTTCAAGCATTGGAAAGAGGGATAGGTTTGATGGTTTGGAGGAAGAAAGTATAAGTAAAAGGTCTTGATTTGAACCCCCATCCCCCTTATACAAAAAAAAGTAAAAAATAAAGTATTTTTAGGCATCAATGTTTAGATATTAATCCTTCTAATGGTTTAGGTAAAATGTATCTAACTCGCTATACCATGCCATGAGTAATTTTTCAATATAAAATTTACTCATTTTTTAATGAATTGTCATTTTTTGGTTGAATTTGTTGTATTCTTCACCATTTAATGAATTGCCTTTTTTTGGTTGGGAATGAAGGTACTTTTTAGCATTTTGTATGAATTGTTTATGGACATGGGTTGACGTTGTTACATTAAAAGTCAAAATAGGGTTGTAGGTATTATATTTGAAATTTCAAGGGAGGCAATATAAACTTGTCAAAAACCTTCTCCCTTAAAAAAGAAAAAAAAAAACTACGAAAGCCTTGTGCCACTTACTGACCTGCTAATGTGGGCTGAAGCTTTCAAATTAATTTCCATCAAGGAGTTGCCAATTTCTAGCTGTTCATGGACATGGGTTGTCATTGTTGCATTAAAAGTCAAAATAGGGGTTGTAGGTGTAATATTTGAAATCTCCAGGAAGCCAAACAAATTTGTCAAAAAAGTTCAATGAAGGGTTTTTGAAGCTATCCCTTCCGCAACAAAAAAAAAAAAAAGCTACTACTAAAGGCTTTTACCGGTTGCCGACCTGCTATGTGGGCTGAAACTTTCAAATTAATTTCCATCAAGGAGTTGTCAATTTCTACCTGTTTCATTACCCATGCTCGAATGGTGCACCAATTGCCTGTTTGGATAACTATTTTGGAGAGTTTTGGTAGAAAAATATATCATAACGATTTTAGAGAAAAATCACAATCCAATGGTGGTACCAAGTGTGTTTGGATAGTCATTATTTGGTTAAAAATTATCTGTCTATATCACAAACACACAATTTTTTAATACATCTTTTTAATTTTTCAATTACTTTTTTATTTCACATATATTACATCACAAAAAAATATTACAATAATTATTTTAAATAATATTTCAAATAATCTCATATATCTATAATTAGTAACTTGTCACATCTCTTGGACTTGAATGCCGAATTATCTTTCTTCTTGTTTGTAAATTTAGATGCTAAAGGGCCCGGGGTTTAGATCTCGATAACCGTAATCAGCTAAACATTATTGACTTCAGGACCCGCAAGGCTTCGGACACGAACAGCTTTTTCGTAAAACTCCAGCGTTGGCTTCCATAATATTCCAATAAATGAAAACATAGACAACGATTCCAAACGTTATCAGTTATTACAGCTACTTTTTGTTCTCTTCCGTTTTGGGAATTAAGTAGCTTGTTTGCTTGGATTGGTTATTATTTGTTCACATCACAAATGCATTTTCAATTTATTATTTTATCTTTTTCAACTATATTTGTATTTCATATACTACATTACATTATTAAATAAAAAGGTACAATAACTATTTAGAAAAATTTTGTTTGATTATCTTCTATCCAGACAGATATTTTCATTACGAAGCAGCCCAAGAGGTGAAAATTTTTTCATTATAGTAACGAGTAAATCTTATATATACTGACAGTGTATACACTATTCCGGTTGAATGCATGACACTTGAACAAAATTTGAAATTTAAATTTAAAATTAAATGAATTATCATGCATCTAATAATAATGTTATATACACTGTCAGTGTATAAAAAATTAATCTTATAGTAATTCGACATTTCCATTTGTTTCAGACGAATATTGCATTTTTTTTTCCTGTTGGGGTTTGGCCAAACAAAACAATCCAAACCACCCGTTGAGTGCCCTTATTATCCGATAGACGAAGACCTTTCATATTTTTGGGCTTTTCTTCAAGCATGCACTGATGTCTCTAGAAAATAGTTTTACCTGATTCAAGCAAAATATATATGCATGAAGAACATACAAACGATTGAAGGAAATTCTAGAATTAATTACGACCAAAATAATAAGAGAAGCCCAACGACAGAATTGGAGCCGGAAAACCACTGGAATAAACTGTACACTATAAGCCGAAAAGGAGGCTAAATTAAACAAAAGAGAAAATAACCGTAATCTCTGCTCCGGCGAACACTTAAAAAATATTCAGTGTTCTTACTTTTGTTTTTGTTCTCCAGGTCGCGAGTCGATCCATTTTGCAAAAACAGCCGTCCGCCGGCCGATCAGAAGAGCGGTGCCGGGAGGTTCAGATCGAAGAGAAAAGGCTTCTTCTCACCCTTGAAATCCATTTCTCTCTCGCTCATCATCACGCCTATAGTTTCTAGCTTATATCCAGTGTACTCCGACCGAGCGCCCCTCTCCGTGCTGCGATCGGCTTCATCTGTGGCAAAAAACGCCGGCGAGCACCAATGCGGAAAGTTTTCAGCTAAAACCGTCGGATTGACGGAAGGGACTTGCACCATAACCGGCGGCGTAAACGACATGGGAGTAAGAGCTGGGCTGCCGAAGTTAGTCTTCGCCTTAGGACCACGGAGGCTCCTTGCAGCCTCGTCGTAGGCTAAAGCAGCCTCCTCCGCGGTGTCGAAGGTCCCTAACCACCGCCGAGTCTTCTTCCAGGGATCGCGAATCTCCGCAGCGTATCTACCCCACGGACGCTTCCTGACACCGCGGAAGTGAGACTCCTTGACAACTCGAAGAGACGAAGGAGTCACCTGAACGCCGCCGCCGCCACGTACGGTGGCGTTGGCGTTGTTGTGCTGTTGGTGGAGGTTGTCGACATCCATGGGGAAAAAAAAAGTTGGGAGAGGGAGGGGGGGGGGCGAGGGAAAAAGTGGGATAGGGTTTGGAGGTATATATAGCTGTCTTAAAGAACGCCGACAGCTCTGCGGTTATGATTTTGGTTTTTTGTTGCCTTTTTTTCTTCTTTTCAGGCGATGAATTTCTTAGTACGAATGGGGGAATGGCCTTTGGTTTTGGACCATTTGATTGTTTTTTTTTTTTCTTAAACTGTTGAACCGGTATATAGCATTAACTGCACGGTTGCAGTGTAAGATGTTGCCGTTGAATAGGCAGCCATTTAGTTATAACCGCGATCCTGCCGTCTTGTCTGAGAGTTTTCACCTCTACGCACGGGTGAAATGTGAATCCCAAGATAGTAGGTATCAGTAAGTACCAGTACCACTCCTACATTTACGTCATCATTGGCAATTACTTGACGTTTTGGCGCCACTAGTATCTGCTGTTAGTTGACTTTACTGCTGCAACGGCTGTTGCTAATTAATGGATGCCTTACCAACGAGTTTAACTCCAAAAATTCCAGTCCAACGGCTCTGAGTTGACTCAAGGTAGCTGCTTGGGAAGTAGATTATTTGAAATAATTTTTTTAAAAAATATTGTAAAATTTTTTAATATAATACTCCCTCCGTCCCACTTTGATAGTCCTGTTTTTCTCTTTCGTCTGTCCCAAATTGTAGTCCACTTTTCAATTGAAGAATGTAGTTATATTCTAATTTTTCTAAAATGCCCTTATTCAATGTAAGTTGTTGTTACTATAAACTTACCTCATTTAATGAGAGTTGATTCTTTTTTTGCCATCAATTCAAATTCCCATAAAGTTGTACTCTATTTAATGTGAGGGTATTTTATGAAAATAGCAATCTAAATTTACTTTTCCAAACAAAGTTGACTACTTTTTCTTAAACTGTGTGAAAAAAAAAAACAGGACTATCAAAGCGGAACGGAGGGAGTATATGTAAAATATAAAAGTAATTAAAAAATGACTGCTCTCGTTCTCGTGAGAGCTTGACAATTCGTCATGGTGTTGGGGATCCCATCTAAGCTCTCGTTCAATCATGAAAAGGGTGGGACCTCAAAATTTGCAATCAGCCCAAGTCGATTTGCCATAGTAGCAAGTAGTAGTAGTAGTAGTATTGTAGTCCCTCCTTGTATTGGGCTGCTGGCGTTGGAAACGTGCATGATTCGGTAGTTTACACCTCTCAACTGCCAGCGAGTCAATGGTTTCCGTCTTCCAATTCCCGTAAAAGTACGCGGACGCTTAATGAAACGTGGTGCTAATGGATGCCTGATTGGAAGCTGAAGCTGGTCATTAAGTGTTCCTGTCCCTTTGCGCGGTCCTCTGACGCTCCTCGATTCAGTAATGGTGTTGTTATCTCGATTTTAAGCACGTTGTCAATATTTTTAAGTAGTTAGTTGAATACAATAATAGTCAGTTAAAATATAGGAAGTTCTAATCACCGTATTAGTTGTGGTCATTTGTCATAATGACGAATATTGCACCTCTTAAACGCGTTGAGTGTTGACGTATTAGAGCCAGTGCAATCAAAATTTGGCGGCCCGGCTCCATTTCGCTGCCTTGTATTATTTTTATTTTGTTTTCTAAAGATCAAATAACTAATAATGAAGTAGAAAAAAAAAACAAAAAGTGTTGAAACAACACTATATAATAGAAAAACATACAACGTAAAATGCATGAAATTTCTATTATATTTTATTTTTATGCTATTATTACTTGTTAGAACTTATGGAAACCAAAAAAAAGATTTAAAATAATATGTTCGTGAAGAATAAATGACAATGAAAGGTGAAGCAGAAAACTATTTGTAGGTTGCTGGATATAAGTTTGAATAGTAAATGCAAACATTATGAGGTGCTAGTTAAATCTCTTTTTTTTTGTTTGATTTTATTTGGATTGTTATTTTTAAGAGTTTTTTTTAAAATGCACTACAACGATTTGATACATGTGAGATAAAAAAATGATTGAAAAATATGTTCACGAAAACGTAAAAAAATTTCTGTCGAAAATCACAATCCAAATAAAACTTTTTTTTCTTTTGCAAGAGCACAAAAATGAAAAAAAATTATCTAGTAGGGACTCATACCACCACCCGCAAAAATTAACTTAACAACTACCAAGAAAAAAAAAAACTTCTCATCAAAGAATAACACTACTAAATGCGTGCTAAGTACAAATTACAAGGAAAATAGAGATGTGATAGATGGTGTGATTTTCAAAGTTGCATTTTATTCTTAGCTGCTATTTTTTCTTAATTCACCGCTACCTTACATTCTTATCCCCATATTTTTTATATTTTTATTCCTTAACTCTTAGATTCTTTCGCAAATATTTAAAATTCAGTATGATATTAATAACTATTAATAAAATTTTATATATGTATGTAGTTATAAAAATTACGTTGTCTGTCATACTTCTAATATTCAATTCAAATTACAAGCAGTAGTAGTAATTGAGTAGTTTAATTCGATGAGGCAGAAGAGTCGTCGAGCGGAACGAGTGTTGACAAAATTCCCGCGGCGAGGGAGATAATGAATGAAGCGGCGGCGTATGGCAGCTAAAAAAGTCGTCCTGCGGGTCAAGCCATCGGACACTTGGACAAGATATTAATTACTACTACTTGGGATAGCGAAGAGAGAGAGAGAGATAGAGAGTGATGAATGGTGTTTGGGGGTGGGGTCCTCTTGAGCATGTGTAGGAAAAAACGAAGCAGTACGGATGGAGCACGTGGATCTGCGCGCCGGCAGTTAAGTGGAAACGGTCAGACGCCTCTTCATCTGGACCCACCCCGCAGCGGCCAATCCGACGAGCGTGTAAAATAAAATCACCCACAACTCAACCATTACTCGATCTAATACACCATAGTATCACAGGCAGACTACCAGAGTTTACAGTAATATACATATGCACACCCTCGCGCACAAAAATGTCAATTTTAAATATAATTAAATAATTTCGTTGATCAAATTATAACCCAATTAGGAGAGCTTATAATTTGTACACAAGGTTATAACCATTTTTTTTTTTGGAACAAAGGTCAATGGTAAGAGAGGAGGGACAAGGACCCGCCAATCCGATCCTCTCCTAGTGTGTACTAGACAGTCAGATATCGATTCATATGCAAAACGAGTAAGGATCAGAAAATGACTAACTCGCAAATATGAAACTGGTTAGTCAAATGCTTCATGGACGGGTATCACGTGCCCCTTTCTAGTACTGAAATGAGGTGTCAAGTAATCGATTGATTTTTTTCCCCCATAATAGTTAAGTACTCAATTGTTGAGCACATTATGTTTGAAATCAGAACAAACAAAAATTAGGTCCTTTTACAAATTTTTAATTTCGAATTATTATTTTTTCTCGGTGTTGAGTTGGTCTAAAGTCATCTGAGGTTCTCCAGAGTTTCCTGGCAAATGTGAGCGGGCATTTCATCAAGCCCACAAATGCCTACCTATTCGCGTATTTATAAGGAATGCCCACAAATGTAAACCTCAACATCAAGCCCACCTCAAAATCGTGGCATGTGTATTCATAAGGAACCTCGGACCCAGTTCTAAATCTCTCAGCCATTTCGCCTGGTCCATTCAAAAATTTTTATGGGCCTAAGACCTACTAATAAAGGTGTGTCCACATTGGCCTACTAATGACAGTGACTCTACATATAGAAAAACTTAAGTGAGGCCCAAACAAGGCATCAATCCCCGTGACCTCATTGTCCAACCCAATACTGTTTGCAAGTCCAGCAACTCGCGACACACCCAAGGTCTGTCAACGGGGGGTTTAAATTTTTTGGGTTCTGCGTAATTGTTTCAACAAGGTAGCATAAATTATCGTAGCTTTGACTTTCCGTAAAAGAAATTTCCAGCAAGGCCCAAACTTAAAGTCCTTGTAAAATTCATGATTAAGAAAACGGACCCACGAGTTTCTGAAATTGCGGCAATATACCCAAATTTGAAAAAAGTGCTAGTGCTTAACTCTAGCAAACATCCACATTGAGGGTAATGTTCACAATATTTAGAAAACAGAGTGAAAATTACACCCATGGTCCTTAATGTTTGAGTTTTTTTATCTTTTGCCTCTCAAACTAGATACTCGAGTATGATCATTTATGCTTAAGAAATTGCCTTTATCCTTTTAATATGAAAGGTTTCTATTCTATAACCTACATTGTACAAAATTTTGATGAGAAATACATATGTTGTTGTCTATTCAACTGCAAACACTTGAAGTATGCTCTGCTCGGTATATGTGTGATAGAATGTGGGAGAAAGATATACTAACAGGTGATATGATGAATCAAACCAAAAACTCATCCTGCAGATGTTTGATAATTCAAGAAAATTGATTTCTTTCTTCATCTATTTGAGAAAGTAATAGTGAAAAAATGTTTAGTTTATGCAATACAAGGAATGTGATGCATTGTAATATGTAACAAAGAACAATAGCTTTGTACATACAACATTTATATTTTGCTCATTGGAATCAAGTGTAGTGTAGGGTAAAATCGATTATTCCACTTACAAGGTGACATAGCACTCCAAGCTATCACGACACAGGAGTTGCTCTTGATTTCCACACCATTCATTGCGATTCTAGGGCATGCTAAAGACTTTATTGGCCTTCTAAGATCTATTTGAGCCAGTTGTTTTAATCACCGTGAGTTGTTGTTCTAAGCTATGTGGTTAGTTGATCCCAACAATTTGGAACATGGGTTATACTCATTTTATCCTTTAGCGTAACCACTATGATTGCTATTGCTTGATGTCGTTAATGGCATTGTTATGAAGAGTTTTGGTAGGATGTTCTTAATTCCTCTGTTTCAAGTCTATGGCAATAATATGCATCTTACTATTTCAACAAGAAGCTTTTAATACTGGCTTTAACTCATGTTAGTTTTGCTCATATTGATTGTGTAACATGTTACGTCTAGCACCTTTTTTAGCTCATGTAGAAATTTAGCATGATTTGCCTATTGAAAAACCCCTTTCATGGAAGGAAGGAATATGGTATGTAGGCATTGCAAGGAAAGAGAAGTCACTTTATATATTGCAGTACAGACCAAAAACTTCACGATGACTAGTATAGCCATTCAAGGGTCAGATTTGGCTTCCAAATTCAAGTCTTTAGTATTATATCAGGTGCTCTGTGCTATTAGATGAGTAATTTAACAGTTATGAGCAGTATTTTGGCGTCCAGTTCATGAGAGTTTGCCACATGAAATGACTAGCATGAGAAGACACGCAAACCAATTAGGAAACCAAACAATCGTTATATAGACTGGCTTTAAAAGTTAATAATCTCAGGTTCCAGTAGAGTAGATCTGCTGAAACCTGTAGTAAAAGCATCTTGCATTGTTTGACTGCTCAAATCAAGTATGTGTCATCATCGCATAAATGCTGTCATTTAATGTCGGGATTTTCTACACAGTTTAACTAAAACAAACTGGGGTTTAAGTTAAAAAAGTTTTACACTTGTGAAACAACCGACTAAAACTCAAATAGATATCTACGTAAGTTTTACTAGTTTTTACTGCTTTGACGTTAATTCATTCGTTCTTTTTTTTTTTTTTAACATAAAAAACAAATGAAGGTTAGAAAGTTTGGTGATTTTGTGCAATGGATGCTAACTAGTTACTAATAGGCAAAGTTGCACACACTCCCAACCACGACCAACCACTTGAAGTTATCCAAACTTGCTGCGTTAATCTTTTGGTTCTTCTTTTAAGTGCTATGGCAGACATCTAACAAACTTCAGAACGCACAAAATTTTGAGTTTGATTTCGTAATCAAGAGAGTTTCACAGAACCATAAGCAATAAAGCTGATGCTTTTTTTTTTTTTTTTTTACCACGAGTAATAGTCTTTATTAGCAAAATAAAACCATGCATGTACAAAAAAAATCTTTCTTTCTTTTGGAAAACCTTGAATGCGCTTAGCAACACCATTAGATTGTTGCATGATACGTACATGTTGTGGAGTTATGCTGTCACTCGAGAGGAGCAAGTAGTGAAAACGGAATCGTTCAACATGAGATGAGAGCTTTTTCCCCTAAAACAAAAGCTACCAATAGGTGAACTTTTGCTACTTACATTATTATTGGTAGCAGAATTATGAAGTCTTGATTTTGGTAAAAAGTTGATGAATAGATGTACTAGTAATCTGGTGTTAATATCAAAGGAATTTGATTTGGACGGGACAATTCATGCCTGTGTATTGTATTGTATTGCTAATGAGAGTTCGTTCCTCGGACTAATGCTGTTGAAATACGTGCACCGTACCAAATAGTAGTACATCAACGAACACAAAAGCAACCAGCAGCAGGATCTATTGCAAGATTTTGGTGTTTAATTGTAGGAGATTTAGCAGATAAACCATGCCATTGGAGCAGCAAGAACCAGCTTCTTGTGTGCAGAGCACTCTTGTCGCACAACTAAGTAACATTGCAGCAAAGCATAACACAAGGAACAAAAAATTTTTAAATTTTTTTTTCCAAGATTCAACTTATGGGTTGGGTGATGAAGATTAACGAACTGATCTAGCGATGACTATTTACATTTTCTGTGAAAAAAAAAGTATGGGATCGGACTCAAAATGTTACAAGAAAGTGCATGGGAAATGCTTCGGTACAACTCGATGCATGCACACACTTGGTAGAAGTGTTCATCTTGAATGACGCCCAAACGAATAATTTTCCACCAAAATGTTATCGGTTATTCACAGTTCTTGATTCCACGGATTCCTCAGTTAAAGGAGTACCAAACCTGATCTTGAAATCGGAATTTAACTTGAAACATTCTCTGATAATTCTCCAAAATCACAATACACTCCAGGTAAACCTTGGTCACGACCACTTTGGCTTCTGAGCAAGATATCTCCTCAACGGATTACTTTCACGGGGAACGTGAATGCTCTCCGGAAAGCTTATGAAATTTCCTAACGTTCAAAAAAAATCTCATCAAAATCCATCGAGTTCATCTCAAGTTATGCCCAAAACAATGGAGCACAAAAACACAACTCACCGGACCAATGCAAAACAGGCAGGTTTCTTTGAATCCCAAATCCAAGTCTGAGCACACCACGCGTCCTAAGCCGTCGATGAAATTTAATCCGAGGGTCTAAATTCAAAAATTCACAAGGTTCTCGATCCGCGTCAAAGGCCTCTCCGCCAATCAGCCCTCAGCTATCAGATATGAGCTCTTCAACACTTTGTATTTATATGCTCCCATTTTACCACCTTTGACGCACACCTCACCTCTCCTCTCCTGCAATCTGGCTGCTAGTATCAGTTGGCTGGATTCAATTCCACTCTCTCCATCTTAGATTCATCGTTTTAGATCGAATTTTGTCCTCTCTCTCCCCAATTCCCCGAACCCTAACCCTCGTTTTCCCGATATCTGGGAATGGCCACCGAGGAACCAGTCACCGTGGTCGAAACCACCGCAGCCGTGGAGGTGGAGGCCGAGGCCGCTCAGGAGGAGAATCCTGCCCCAAAGGCCGCAAAGTCCAAGAAGGCCAAAGAGCCCAGGGCTAGGAAGCCCCCTGCTCCAAGGAAGCGCGGTGCTCCGACCCATCCTCCTTACTTTGAGGTATACCTATATGTTTGTTTTCCGTATTTGGGTACCGTGGTGCATTTTAATCACTATAAGCCTTTAATTGCTTCTAGATCTTCCTTTGGCTTTTTGTTTTGATTTTGACCTGGGAAGGGGTGGGGGAATCAATTTCGTGATTTTAGATCTGACATTTGTTTCTCCTATGGCGAATTTGTCCCTTGCAGATGATCCAGGATGCGATTGTTACGTTGAAGGAGAAAACAGGTTCTAGCCAGTATGCCATCGCGAAGTTCATCGAAGATAAGCAGAAAAACCTTCCTTCTAACTTCAAGAAGCTGTTGCTGGTTCAATTGAAGAAGCTTGTGGCGTCCGGAAAGCTGGTGAAAGTCAAGGCCTCTTACAAGCTTCCGCCCTCTCGGTCCAAGCCTGCAACTGCGCCGGTGAAGAAGAAGCCGCTACCAGCATCCAAGGCCAAGGCTAGCAAGGCTGCCACCACCAAGGACAAGAAGGCCCCGGCTAAGGCAAAAGCGAAGCCAAAGGCCAAGGCTGCTGTTCCGGCCTCATCAAAGGCTAAAGCCGCTGCAGCAAAGCCCAAGCCCAAGCCCAAGCCAAAGCCAAAGGCCAAGCCAGTTGCTAAGGCTAAGCCCACTGCCAAGCCCAAGGCGGCGGCTGCTGCTGCTGCAAAGCCCAAGGCTGCTGCCTCCAAACCCAAGGCTACTCCAGCGAAGCGCAAGGAGGCTCCCAAGTCAAAGCCAGAGAAGAAGCCGGCGAAGGCAGCCCGGACGTCAAGTCGCACCACTCCAGGGAGGAAAGCCGCACCTCCAAAGGCGGCGGCAAAAAAGGCGCCGGCCAAGAAGGCACCGGCAAAGAGCGTCAAGCCAAAGACAGTAAAGTCACCGGCGAAGAAAGCAACGGCCAAGAGGGGGAGGAAGTGAGAGAGAGGAGAAAATAGTTGTTTGTTGTAGGGCTAGAGATGTAAATGTGGTCATGTTTGTGGGCGTATTTGCGCCCGTAGGAAAAATATTACAGAACCGGGTTTTTTTTTTCTTTTTTTGGGGGGGGGGGTTAACATTTTCATTTTAATTTTTTTAGTTTTTCTTTTTTTTTTTTTGGCTGATATAGTAGTCACGGTGACGGTGGGATTGAAACATGGGGTTTAGGTGTAGTGATAATGTTGAATCTTTAGTGAGATGATGAATTTTCGTAGCATTTTATGGTTCCACACATTACATTTTTGGCGTTCTGCTCATATTATTATCGTTTCGTTTACTATTTCACTTTCAGTAGTCGTCTTCAAAAATCGTTGGGAGCTACTAGCACTTGGTTTGGCAAAAGTGGTGATTAGGGTTTACGGGCAGCACAAGTTAGGAAGTGGGTTGAATTGAAGCGATGGTCCGGTGAGATTGTAAAAATTACGGGTTAAGATAATAAAGCAGAGGCGTCCCATGTACGCCATTCTGGTGGTTGCGTTGCGTAATTTGCAGTCGGGTTTGAGCTTTTGCTTGAGTGAGTATGAGACACGTATTTTTATTGATCATATATCATTCATCGGAATTGTTTCTGCTAGTATTTTCTTTACAACTTTCCCCAAAATAACGATTAACATTATGGGCCAAAGACAGTTCCCGACTTTGCCATGCATTTTAGGAAATGCAGTAAGAGTCATTTTGGGATTTCTATATATGGGACCCTAGAAAGAGCTATTAATGGCCCCCATGGTTGAAGGATAAAAGCTTGAACACAACAAAAAATATGCGCAGGCCATAAACAACCAGCATATCTTTCTCAGGTGATCAAACTAAAAAACACTTGTCTTCGTGTTTACAGTAGTCATACTATACGCATAGACCATCAAATTCTGCTTCTGCTTTACTTGCTCCTTTATTTGCAATGGGCTGTCGCTATTGCTGGAACTCTTCGATGGTTACAAAGACTTGGCTGTTATTAATACTATTGATATCGATTCAAGCAGTAGATTGTTGGGTAATGCTGTCTCTGCATTTATTGTCGTCTTGGCACTTGCAGTGGATTCAAGTTAACTGCATCATAATTGCTGTTGCCTAAAGAAAATATACTACTTCTGCTATCGTTGCACAATGCCTAGTATTTATCCGGTGTTTCTGCTTTGTTTAAGAGGAATGAGCGTAGATAATCCCTGTCAATTTTAGACATACAAAGTCAATGCATTCACATTTTTATTTGAGCTAGAAACCTTCATTAAATAACTGGGGCTGCGGAAAATTGATATTTTGCAGTTCTGCTTGCTGAACATTGATGGAAGTGTCAGTGTTCTGAGGATTCACATCTGGAAGATTACTATTTGTGGAGGATGCTACTCTCTAATATTTGTCACTGATTCCCTGGGCATTAAGGTATCATGTCTGGGTGCTGTAGATTTTTACAGCTGATTCCATGCACGACGTGAGAAGGAAGTTTTACTAATTCATCTGTCTCTGGCTAATGAAAGTGATACTAATATGCATCCATGGCTAGCGGGACTACACTCAAGGAGGCTATAATCATCCGGAAACCAGATCCATCTGTTCAGGCAGCTTAGGACCTAATGAAAGACTTTGAGATATGTGCAGAATTCATCTGGTAAATCGTTTGGTTGTATACTTGCATTTGCTGGTCTTCAGAATCATTGTCGTTAAAAGACACTAGTTATTTTGATGCCCTTGAATGTGAACGAAATGGAACTGTAATCTAATCAAGCAACTGGGGTGCTAATTTACTTCTCACAGAGAATTTCCTACCTTTTGAAGAACTCTCTACTGCAGTCAAGGCTGAAGCTGAAATACAAAGTTGACTCACCAGAGGTAGTTTGAGTTCTGAACTTCCTTCTGTCTCATGGGAAAAAGGAAAAGGGTGACATACTGACATTTAGCTTATCAAAAGCCTCCAGAGAAGTCATTTGAGTTTTTATCAATATGAGGTTTCACAGTTTTAAATTAAATGCTGCCGGGGAGTCACAGACGAAGCAGAAACTTTCAGTAAAACCAATTGGAAACTTTGTGAAAATTCCTCTGAAATATTCGGGTGATGTTAATGCTGTTAAATGAAACGAGTAGCTCGAAATCTCAAATGGGTTTGACTCGATAATGCTCGAGCTCGACTCATTAATTTCAGTAAACGAGTCGAGTTTGAGCTAGAAATATACTCGATTAATTAAGCCGAGCCAGCTCGAATTGTTTGTTATTCGAATAGTTCGTTTCGGCTTGATAAGAAATGGCATATATGTCATTTCATAAAACTTGTGTGATTGAATTGTTGCATTTGTATGAATATCACCAAAATTGACAATAAAAGTTGTTTGAGATTTTGAGCTCGAGTTACAAGTCCTGTTCATCGAGCTGATCTTGAGCACACTTCAAGGCTCATCCACTAAGTCGAGTGAGCTCGAGCGTTGCTCGATAGAGGCACGAGTTGAGTTCGAGAATCAAATACTCGACTTGACTCGACTTGGCTCGATTAACAGTGTGATGTTAAGGCAGCTTCACATTGTCCTCTTGACAAGTTGTTAAGAAAATGCACAACATCCTGTGCCTGTTGTCTTAGCTTCCGTAGCTTGCCAGTAAATCTCTGTTGCACTTCCTTTTATGGATGGACTAGTTTCCTAATAGTACAAATGACTTCCGTGTTTTATTTCTGCACATCTTAAGTTCTAGTTCAGGTGCCCCTTCTAAATTCTATTAGTTAAACATACAGACTACTATGCCTTTGGAGGATCATCACCATATGTTCAGTAGGACTTCATTGTGCTCGAATACAGCTGGTACACTCATCTTTCTCATGCCAAAAGAATGACGTCTTATAGAAGTGAAAAACTGTCACCTAGTCAAGTGTAGAATGAGTAGGACATGCTTCTAGCTTATCAAAATTTTAAAGTTTCTCTCCTAATTTGGTTGCCTACCATGCAAGTCATGAACATCAAGAGCTTTTCTTTTCTAAAGGATTTTGCTTTATTCCATTTCATTTTTCATTTTTACTTTCTGGGATAGTATTCCAAGTTTTTTTGTTTGTTCTACGTCCTTCACAAGCTATCGTGCCCCCATACCCACTCTTTTTGTTTTTTGGCATTTGTATCAGTTTCTTCAATAGAAATACAGAACCTCCATAGATATATCATATTTTTCATAGGAGTCTTTGGTATTTATAGAGTTGGCAGGGTGGTGGAACAATTGTTCTGTATTTGTGTAATCTATTCAGTAGAATGAAAGAAAAGGATAAAACTAGGCCCAGAAAACATGTGTGTGACTCTCATTAGTAGGACTCTTACATGATGAATCAATGGAAAATCAAAGGTGTATATCAAGATTATGGTTTGCATCTTTCTGACTGATTGAATGCACTTCTCATATCTGCTTGTGTGTGTTGTTGCCTTATTTTTTTTCCTTTTTAAATAATGAGACCCTGGTAAATGATGTGTTATCTGAGCGCAATAATTACACCACGTTTTAAGCCTCTTCAGCATCACTAGTTATAGCCTAGTTAGATTTCTAGGTAGATGATGTTTTCTACATGCATCTCTCTGATTTTTTGGTAGATGAATTCTGTACAGATAACCTATATCTACCTAATTGATGTACCAAGTACTAAATTACTCTAATGAAGTGCATGATATGTTTGGTTTAGTTGGCTCAGTATTATGTTTAAGGACATTGGTTTGTCATGTCCAAAGTCGGTTTTGTCTTGAATCTGCATATGCTCACCGATATTTTGCAGACTGTTCCTGTTGTGCTGTTGTGCCATTACATCTTGTTTCTTCAGTAAACGTTACCACTGTTATTTTGATCCTCTTAACTACTGCATTTGTAGGAGCATAGAGTGTAGTGAAAGCCAGAGAACTTTGTCATGTTAAATGAGTTATTTTAGTTCATGTAACAAGAAGGCTTTCAGCTTTCTTTCTTGCAGTTGATACTTCATTTTGTTTTAATCAATAGATTGCATGAATCAACTAATAGGAACCTAATTTTAGGTCATTCTCACCGCCAAAACTGTATCATATGCATACCTGTTATGTAGTAAAATGAGCTCTATTCAGGTTCTCTCTTTCTCTCTCTCTCTCTCTCACACACACACACACACATGCACAGGGATACCACTTCACCTTATTTGTTTACTTTTTTGCTCTTATTGTCCATTTGTTGTGGTTTGTTTCTTCTGGTGGTTTATTAGGTGCCTGAGAATTTGCATAAACTGTTTTCTTTATATATCTAATTCATGCTTCTTTGGCTGGCATATTACATCACAAACAAGTCATGCTGGTCTGGCATGGGTGGAGTATGACTTAAATGATAGGTAAGGAGATGCTTATTGTACCCAAACATAGACTTGCTAGCAGCAGGTCAGAAGTGTTTAGACAGTCGACTTTCCATGTAGTTTAAAAGCAGCAAAGATTAGCTCACATCGTAAAGAAGGATTTTCTCTTTGCTTTCAGTATCACCTGCGAAAAACCAGGATACTTTAACTTTAAGAAACAAGACGATCAGAGTTTTTTATTTGGCATTTTGCATTCATTGATGTCGAAATGCTTGGAGCGACAGGAAGATTATCACTAAGCTTCAATCTCTTTGATATTGATTATGTGCACAGAGTTTTGATCTACAATGAAACTAGACCCTGTAAACAATTAGCTTCCAGACTTCACGAATCAATTACTTGCTTACCACAAAAACAGTGCATATTTTTTTTCCAAGGAGATATCAGGTTATGTAGTTCAAATGCCTTTGTGGAGTTTAGTTAGTTTGCTTCTATTTTAGAATGGGGTAGTTAATTATTTACAAAATCTTGTCTGCACTGCTTTGGCAGCCCTATAGTATTCATAACATGTACCAACTTATTTTATAACAGCAGTTTGTTCATCGCAGAGTTTGTCTCGTTAAAACATGGTTACAACATTGGTGTCCTGGATTACGTTAGGATATTTGTCTTGCTGAAAAATTTCAATCTGATTACAATGTTGTTTCACTCCTTTCACATGAATTGAAGGTGGATCAGTGTTTACAAGTTGCTAATGTCCCAGGATGTAATACATTTCTTGATCTCTATTTTCATTTTGCAGTAGCTTCTCTGCAGGGACTTGATATATAGGTCTGGAGCAAGATGTGATTCTTGTATGAGGAGCCTCCTTCATTTGAAATCCTCGTTCTTTTATTTTTCTAATGTCAGTGCAGCTATTGATAGTATAAATTGTGTGGGAAAAGTAAGAGGAAAGGCTGGGTTTAGAGATTTACTGCATCCATTTGGTGTCTGGTCATTGTTATTGCTGAAAATATATTTGTGCAATCTCAGAAGTAAAGGGTGCAAATGTTCTTGTAAGGTTCAATATTGTCAAAATCACTTTGCAGCACTTCAAGCTGATCTAGTGTGGGTTTCTTTGCTATTTGGTTTATTCTGTGATTTTAACTGTTCATGGTTACATGACAGGACACCATTGGGTTCTTCCCATGTATAATGTTTCCAGCACTTTCTCACTTGAGTTTCTGATACTCGTGTGGAAGTATTGGACTAAATACATGACCAAATTATGCCCCTGTAATGTAGGTTCACATAAACTGAGCCACAGAAACTTTGTTAGTTACAAATTCATTGAATAATGTCATTTGTAGATCTTCCTTTTTAGCAACTTCTCCTTAGGCTTTATGACATCAACCTAGGCTCTCTAGTTGTCAAGTAGTTTTGCTTGTGGTTTTGTCTTTATATGGTCTCTCTTTGCCTGGTTTGGTTGCTTCTCTTGCTTCCCTGTACTTTCTTTTCCTTTCCTAAGTAGATTAGTGGCTACTACTTTCTGGAATTGAAGATATGTATTAATAAGGTAAAATAGAGATGACAAATAATCATTAGTCATATAACTGTTATCTGCCTTCTGATATGCACTAAGATCAACGTTGATGGAAATTCAAGAGATAACTATGTACCAGGCTGATTTGTAGGATTGATCAGAAATTTTGTTTCTACTGGAGGATATATAGTTGGCTGTTGGGGGAAGTTGCAATTTTTCACAAGCATGGACTCAGTGATGAGAAGCATTCATATAAGATGGTCCTTTTTTATTTTTTGAAAGGTCAGATAATCCTTAATAAAGGAAAGGAAAATGAAGGGAATGATTTTGTATTCGCTAGACTCACAAAACAGTTTTGGAACTTACTAGAAAAACTCATAGATTAAGAGCTTTAGTTAAAAGATTAATTATAGATCTGTTTTACAAGGGTTACAGTATAAAAATGACGTACTTGGAAACCAGGATACAATGTGGGTGCTGATCAAGATGAAGTGGATACAGTATCAAAAGAAGCACCAGCCAGCATCAGACTGCTGTATCTGTGCCAATAGATCTGGGTACCATTCGAGGGAGCTGGTTATGCAAAGGGTTTCAATCTTGCGTTGTAGCAAAAAGGAAGCTATATGACAGCAAGTGGAGTATTTGAAGAAAGTTCTAAATCTTTCAGTTGTTACATGGGAATATTCTAATTAGTTTGGTATCTATATTGACAATAAACTAGATGAGTAAAGGAGGAATTTCTTAGTTGCCCTGAGACAAGGAGGAGTTCGGGGTAAAATGATATGAATTGAAGTTGGAAACTCCTTAGACAGAATAGTTCAGCTTTGCTAATTGGCTCTATCTGTTAACAGAACTGACCAACTGATTAGTTACATACCTTATCCATTCCCAGTTGGGTTGCATTATTGGTTCAGTTCCATCAACTACTACTCTTTGCATTAACAAGATCATAAAGTATTTATGATGAAGAAAAGCATGAATGTTTTTGTCTAGAAAAATGACATGAAAAAGGAAAAGAAAATCCTGATCAGGTAATTTCGATATCATCTTAAAGTAGATCTATTTTTGCAGGTGGAGATCAATAATTTGCTTTAAGCAACACCTTTTGATCTTTAGAAAGTATATAGTGTGTTTAAGTATGTCTTTGCTCTCTACGGCTTTAGAAGTGTTACTCTCAAATGAGCTGGATGCCATGGGAATCCTATCAATGCTCGAGTGTGTGATTGAGTACCACGATTTTAGTTTTTTGACCCCATAAATCATGGTTCTTTACTTCATTACCATATACATCATGCAGATATCTAAGATATCTATGTTGGTCTGCAAAGGTGATTTTGTCATTGCATTTTTTTTCTCTGTAGGTCCTCAGCAGAATTTTCAGATGCTTGTTTTGGAATGGCAGAACATCAATCAGAAAAAGGCAAATTAACTCAAGAGCAGAGTATTTTCTCATTTTCCCATGAACCTGTTGATGCAGTACATAATTTCTTCACATGGTCAACAGCTGCAGGGTTGATGACTGAAAACAAAATGAAGGTAATATTCTATCTATTTGTCAAAGAAGTTGGAACTTGTCTACTACAAAACTCGAAGAAAGGAATAGAAAAATAAAGAAGCCAGTTTAACTGCTTCACTTCAAAAAGTATGAAACGAACTTCATCTAACAAATTTGCAGGAGGTTTAGTACAAAGTAGAAAACTGTCTCATGGATTATTATTAAGAGCATTAACGCCAAAAAAGGTTGACTGTTCAACTCCCTTTTGCCGAACCATCTTCCCAATTTGAATAAAGTACAATAGCACTGATTCTGGTGTTGGTTTTTGGCCAGAATACATATCCTGGGATGGAAGCTTTTTGCTTTTTATGACAAACTTCAAATGATCAGTGATTGCTCTATGCCTGCCATGGCCCAACTGTTCAAGAGATACATATTGAGTACCTAAAAGAAAGCTAGAAGTTGCTTTTTGCGCTTTTGATTTGTTCCTCATAATAGCAAGCAGCCTCAGAAGATTTTCCAATTTCCACATTTCATCTCCTCAAGTGACCCGTGAACGTTAAAGGGAAAGTACAATTACATTCAAGCTTAAATAATTTTATACCCAACATAATTGTTGCTTGTTTGAGAGCCAGCCAGAAACAAAATCCTGTTGACCTTAACGTCAAGATTCATGAACTTTAAGCACTTCAACGAGTCACAGTTGTAGGTTAGCTTACTCTCTCAACCTTTCAATTTTCTGGATTGAATACTTCAGCTCTTTTTGTATGTTCAACCTTGAAGGTGACAAAACTATGTCTTTCCAAATTGACCCTCTTTCACAAGCTGGATGTGGGCGTTTGTAGAGATCATAGATGCAGTCTGCTTCCTCATTTAATCTGCCTACGAGTTTTAAAATACCTATCTCCTCTGGGTCTACCAATAGGGTCTTGTCTTTGTCTTTCCATCCTATCAACTTTAGCAACAACGATTTTGTTAGTATCAGATATATTTTTTACCAGAGTACAATAAACATGTATTGGGATCTGCACAAATAAGATAAGTCTAAATTCATGGTTTTTAGGCATTCAGATGGGGCTAAAGGCTCATGTAATTTCTATTGTGCCTGCAGAACACTAGAAAATACAAAAGATTGTACCTTGGCTGGTCCTTCTAAAGCATTTGTGGAATATAATCTGGCATTGTCTACGAACTGGCAATACGTTGTAAATGCATTTGCAAATCTCTTGTGTGATCTTAACTGTGATTGCACCCTGACTGCTCTTCTACACATGATGGCTCTCCTATAAGCATAGACAAAAGGAAGAAACATACAGGTAACCATGTCAGTCTTCTTTCTCCCCCACCTGTTTGAAAGTTATGAGTTAAGGCACTTTGCTTCTTCCTGTGAGATTGAACTTGATTGCCTGACCTTTTAAAGGAGCTTTTAAATTAGTTAAAACTTGTTTAGTACAGTTTATTTCTTCCTTTTATCTACTTCGATAGTTGTGGATGTTAAGAATCGCAGAATTAATTCACATACCTTATGCCTCTAACAACAGCCAAATAAGCATCACATACGACTCCAACTAACTCTATCCTGTATGGTCTTCTCTTTTTGGATCCATTACTCTCTTGTTCTTCATCTATCTGTTCCCAGTATTTTTCAGTGACAACTCCATCTTTATCAACCTTGTAACCTGCTCCCATGCGGTAACGCCTTCGATGGACATTTCTGGCCATCGTTATTGTTTGTACAACAAATGGCACCCAGGAGAGTGTGCCATCCATTATCACATCTCGTCCTTCATTGAGTGCTGTTACTAGGAGGGATGATGCTGCATCAGTAGATGATTGGTGCACCTGCACAGTGAGAATATTTTTCCTGGATATCAATGTCCATATTTTGTCAAAGATTTTATAAAGAAACAAGAAATTCCAAAATGCAATGGCAGAATAAGGGTGGAATCAAGGTCTGAACCATGTGTAGGATTAATGACCTCAAGTGATACTGACATTTGGCTGGGTTCTACCAATGACAAATAATACAGTTGATGATGATTTTTGGCTGGATAGGACAAGCATCAGGAAAATCTCGGTGCATCTCATAAATTGCATGATTTAGAGTTCCAGATTCTTGAGTCAGCTTCTTGGAATGTTCAGTTCTCATTTCCTTTTGTGGCCTATATAATTTTTTCTCTTTCTTTTAGTTTCCCTATTTTGTACCGGTTCTGAACTTTTATTTGAACTACTTGTGTGTCATATTCCTGCATCATATCATGCTGATGGCTAATGTAGAACTAGGGATGTGACTTTCTGTTCTTAAAGATCCTTGAGCATTTGAGATAGCACTAGTGTGTTTCACGAAAATGAGGTGGACTTTTGTACTTGAGGAATCTTTAGTTTTCTTCAACTAATGGTAAACTAGGAGAGATTCTATTGGTGCTTTCAAAGATGCCCATTTGGAAACTACTCGAGGGGCAAAGAAGAGATCACTTGAGGGGCAGAATAGCAGTAACAGGATCTCTGATATGTAATTATTGTATTGGTGCACTTATATTTAGGAGTCAAACGATTCCCAGTAAAGAAATTTGAGTTGGAGTTAGTATTTAGAAGAGGTGATCTGACACGTATCAGATGGTAAGCCGGATGGTTTATAGCTCTACAAAAGTTGATTTTAAAATTGATATTTTTTTTTCTGTTGAAGTTTTCAAAATGGAGGCACAGGAAATGATTGAGCAGCATACCAATTCAGCAGTATGAAGCATGTCATGATGGCCACTAGAGCTTAGGGCTTTGTAGATGACATCTGACTCCTTGAAGGCGTCTGCTTCTATTACAACAGAATTTCCTGATGCCCCCACCCAGAATGGTCTGCACGCAAGTTCATAAAGGCAAAAGTAAGTACAAAATTCACACTTGCAGTTATTTATAGACAATACTTTTAAACTGAGCACAACTCATGATTTTAACTGCACAGGAGGTTGAAGTTGGCTCTTGCTTATTTGATGCTGTATTTTTATTCTCCTGTCTTTTGGATAGGGAATTTTATCACAGTTATGTGCTCTTACTCTTTGAGAATGTCCTTAAGCACTGTACTTTTCCCAGCCCCCATCCCGCCCCCCATAAGGAGGAGGACCGGACTTCTGTCTTTGTGAGCCATAGGAACCATCACATCCGTGCACCGTGAATCATCAGTAGATACCAGTCCAATGGCTCTCATCTCCTCCACCAATGTTGTGAATACTCTTGCAACTTTCAAGTTCTTGGTTACCCTTTCAATCCTCTGTTCCCTTCACAAGCAAAGACAAAAAGTAAGATCGGTTAATGGCAGTCTTGATGGAAGTAATCAATTAAACAGTCCAGTTGCAACAAATATGGCATCTGAAATCAGAAAATTACATCTCTGGAAATGTACATTTTTGGATAATATTAATGGTTTGTGACAATTTGGTCTGTCTTCTTTATCTTCTCTTTCGTGATATCCCTTTAATTAGTTTCATTCTGTCTTCTTATGAATGTTTTACATTTTTTTTTTTTGGGAGCAACTTGATTTTATTTATGGTTGTTGCCACAAATGAAGGGATGTCGTCAGGAGATTTATGCTATCGTTCGAAGTTATAATACCTAAAATTGAGTTTGATGCCTGATGCTATTTGTCTTGGTGTGTGAACGTGTCGTCTATAATAGATACCTTGTGGCTGCCATCACAATGTGCTTGAGCTTCTTTTTGGGCTCGGAATCAGTACTCAGCACCTGAGACATTATTGTGCAAGGAACATGGATGTTCCTGTTAATACTGCCGGGAAACTAACCGGTAACTCGTTTCTTGATTTTATCCTCTACTCGTGTTGGAAGATATATGTATATGCAGATATAAATGCTACGGTACCTGGCTGACCATGTAAGGAGCTTGGGACCAGTGAAAGGCAAAGTAACTGAGAATGCACCTCTCAAACTCTTCCACCAGCTTTATGAAGAGCGAATCGGCCTCTTGCTCGCAGGCAAAGAAGTTATATATCTCTTCCTCACACCCTTCTGATTTCCTAAGGTATTCAGAAGCTAACTTGCACAGGGTCGGACACTGCCTTCTATCTGCAAATCCCATTTGTCTAGCTGCAAAACGCATGCATGCACGTGGATATGTATAGGGATGTATCGATCAACTCGGGGTAAACAAAAGGAATCCGACAGATAATTCCACGAAATAGATTAAAGACTTGACGCCACATTCATCAATTACCTACGTAATATGAGAATTTCTCGAGCTTAACGACTTGCCCGGATTCTGGAATTCTCATCTTCGGTATGATCCTGTTGTCACGTATTTTCTTCAGCCGATAATGCATCGCAGCAGCGACCATTAATCCAACCGAAGAGGCTATAAGGATCTGAGCATATGTGGGTTTGGAACTGATCCCACTAAGATCTGAGAGACAGCTCATATGGAATCATGATCGGGATCACAGTTTACAAACATGATTTTGCCCACACACACACACAAAACTAAGGATCATTAAAAAGTAATAATGGCATTGTACCTTTCTGCATGTCTTGTTTGTCATCCAGAAAGAAACGGAGGGAGAAAAGTTGCTCGAGATTTGAGATCTTCATAATATTGCGCGGATGAGGGAAACGCAGAATCTTCAAAGCTATGATTGCAATATTAGCTGCTGCAGTTGAATCGTTATGGTCGTTTTCGCCTCTACAACACGTGTTAAATCGACCAGCAGCTTTAATATCATTTCTTAAACTGGTAAGAGAGCAAAACGGGATGATTTAAGAATGCAAAAGTTGAATTAAATTAAGTCATACTTTATAGTAGGGAAAATGACCTCGTTTATCTCTCACATTTCGCAAAAATATTCTTTTCGTCTCTTACTTTTAAAATAAAGCAAATTCGTCCTTGACATTTAAAAATTAAATCTATTATATCCCTGAACTAAACTTAATTTTTAGTACGAATCAAACCATTCAATAATCCAGTAATAAATTTTGGAGATAGAATTGATAGATTACTCCGTCAACTTCATCATATTCACATGAAATTTATTAAACCAAAAAAATAAAAATAAAAATCATAACATAAAAGGCCATTCTCTGTCTTGGAATAGTAGGATTTCTTTTTTGGATAAATCTTTTCATGCACCGTTAGTATATCCCCTTGCGAGTCTAGATGCGTATCATAAATACAAAATTTGGTGTTTAAATTTAAATTGAAATGATATGGAAGATACATAAAACCGTCAGTGTAGGAAAGATTAATTCTTCTGTTTTATATTAATAATTTTTTTATTTTCTCTTTTTGGGTTTATTAAATTTCATATGAATATTAAGTTGAGTTAACCAAGTGATATATCAATTATACCTACAAAATTTGTAATCAGGTTGATAGGTGGTTTGATTCAGATTGAAATTTGGATTCAGGAATGTAATAATTTCAGTTTTTAAATGTTAAAGGCGAAATTGTTTCGTTTTAAAAACTAGGGACGAAAATAGTATTTTTGTGAAATGTGAGGGATGAAATCGATTATTTTCCCTTTATAGTTCTACATTTTTTCCAATAACTATTATTGGTACTACTTGTATCTTAAATTCCTTGGTTAGTCATTTGATTTCATGATATTAATTTGGTTTCCTAGTTAGTTATTTGGGAAAATGATCGGTTTCATCCTTCACATTTCACAAAAATATTATTTTCGTCCCTCACTTTTAAAATGAACAAATTTCATCCTTGACATTTAAAAACTGAAATTATTACATCCCTGAACCCAAATTTCAAATTGAGGGAGGCTAACAACCTCCTCTCCCCAAATTTAATATTTTTAAGTGAAACCAAAAACAGATTTTGTTATATGAAAAAGGTCCAAAAAATACTGAGATTTGAGGAAAGTGTGATTGTGGAAGCTATGGATAGGAAAGAAGGGATGGCCTTGTTTTGGAACAATGATATAGAGGTTAGGAAAGTGGTAACAACTGCCCTCACCATAGAGGCACTAGTGTTTGATCCGGATACTCAAATTGAGTGGTGGTTTATTGGGGTTTACATGAGCTGTGATGTTAACATAAGGAAACATCAGTGGGAAGTTTTGACAAGGAGACAACAATTGTGGGGGGACAAATGGCTGTTAGCAGGGGATTTCAATGACATTCTCTCCAATGAAGAGAAGTGGGGAGGGAGAGCAAGAGATGACAGAAGTTTCAAGGATTTTAATAGGTTTATAGAGCATAACAGCCTTGTGGACCTAGGATTTACGGGTAACCCCTGGACATGGAGCAACAATTGGGAAGGTGAGGGGGAGATTAGGCAAAGATTGGACAGGGGCCTGAGCACTGTAAGCTGGGGTCAAATTTTTGATAAAACTAAATGTGACCATGTGGAAACTCTGGGATCAGACCATAGTATGCTGCTTATCGACAATTGGCCTAGAGCAGAAAAACGAAGATCAAGATTTTTCTTTGATAAGAGATGGCTCAAAAGGGAGGACATTAATCAAGTGGTTGAGCAAGCTTGGAAACACCCAGTTGAAGAGAACACTATGTACAAGATCACTAGACAGATTGCTAACTGCAGAGTGGCTCTTCTCAAATGGAAAAACAACTTCACAGGGAACTCTTTGCTAAGAATCAATCAAGTTAAGCTTCAGATTAAGGAGATCAAGGAATCTAAGGACTCAGGAGTTAAGGATAAGTAGGGGTGAGCATCGAATTCGAATTCGGTAGGTTGAAATCGGTAATTTTCGGTAAATGGTGTTGGGATATTTCGACCTAATTCGTATTCGAATTACCAAATTCCGAATTCGAATTCAATTCGGATTGAATTCGGTAAACACGAATTGACCGAATTGACCGAATTCCTGAAGCAATTGCAGCCTGTTTTGCTTTGTATAATAAAATAATTTCTAGCAATAAAATAAGTGCTGTTCACAATTATCATTCATAAAGCTGCACCAAAATAATCAAAAAATAGAAGTAGTAATCACGTCCATAGGCACAATAGCCAGATGATTGCACTACCAAATCACAACATATAAAACCTCTTCCCAGTAGCTAACGCCTACCAGTTCAAAACAGCATTACTTAAGAAATCACAAATCCAAACAGAATCTAGAAAACTTCAAAATTACTAACTATCCCAAACTTCATACATATCCAGAAATGACAAATCCACAAATCCAGAAATCATAAATCCACAATCAGAAATTACAGAAATCAATCCAGAAATCATAAAGGTCAATTATCTAGAAACAATCCACAATCCACAAGAACAAACAATTATAGGTGGTTCAACTCTCAAACTTCAGCATTTGTGACCTCTCAAAGGTCAATTACAGTTGATTCAGTTCCGGTCTTCAGCAACTCTGCAAGAACAAACAAAATTCATGAAGTATCATAAAGGCAATTATTAGAAATAAAGAAATACTTCAAATTTTGCAATAAAAATTTTGATAGCATACCAGATTCGAAGGCTTCAAGTTCTTCCAGATTTTCTTCTACATTTAATTCTGTCTTGGAGGACCGAAACCAATCTTGAGCACATATTAAACTTTGCACAATTCTAGGAGTCAAAGAACTCCTAAATGTATCAAGAACACGACTTCCGGTACTAAAAGCAGATTCGGAGGCCACAGTAGAAATTGGGACTGCTAACACATCACGAGCAAGTTTTGAAAGGATTGGGAATCTAAGGCTATTGGCCTTCCACCATAACAAGATATCAAATCTCTCATCATTTTCCTCACAATCCTCATTCAAATATTTCTCTAATTCAGATTTTGCATCCCTATCCCCAAGTTCCATTTTTCTCTTCTTAAACTCCAACTTGTACCGATCAGTGATTGTTTTAGAGGCATTCCCATGTCCATAAAATGTAGTTTTACTCCTTTGAGATTCACTTGAAAGTGAAGAAACATGAGACACAGAATTTGAGGCAGGTGTGTTGAGCATCTTGTATTCATTAAACAGCTCAAACATTGCATCTTTTGCAAGGCCAGCTATTGTTGTACCATCGGACTCACCATACATTTGGCAAACCACAAATTCAAGGTATTCAAGTTTAGTTCGAGGATCAAGCATGGAGGAAATAAAAATCAGCATATTCATCTTTTCAATCTTTCCCCAATACTTATCATATTTCTCCTTCATTGATCTTGCCATTGAACTTAATTCTTCATTATCACTTGCTGCCATTTCAATTAAAATGCCATGTATGTGACTAATATCAGTGAAAAAATTATTTGAAGTCACATATTTGGAACCAGAAACCTTCACAGTTAGCTGATAAAAGTTCTCCAAAAAAATTACCAAGAATCTAGCTTTTGTCCAATCAGATTTTGTTGGCAGATTTTCTAACTCTTGAAGCATGTAAGGATCCTGCTCCTCGAACCTCTCAAAAGCCCGTTCAAACCTTTGAGCCGTGTCTAGCATTAGATATGTAGAATTCCACCTAGTAGAGACATCTAAACAGAGCAATCTTTTGCATTCAATTTTTTCAATTTCCACACATTCCTTGAATTTTTTCAATCTAGAAGGTGACTGTCTAACATATCTAACTGCTGCCCTGATACAATCAACTGATTCCCCCAGTTTTTTGATGCCATCATTAACAATTAGATTCACTATGTGAGCTACACATCTCACATGAGTCCATTTCCCCCCTAACACAGCTTTCCCCCAATTTTGAAGTTTTCCTCGTAAATAGCTGACAGCTACATCATTGGAACTTGCATTGTCAACTGTAACAGTTAGGATATCATCAACTCCCCATTCTAGTAGACACTTTTCTATGGCCTTACCAACTTCAGTTCCCTTGTGACTAGTAATAGGACAGAAATTTAGGATCTTTTTGTTCAGTTTCCAATCATTATCTATGAAATGGGCAGTGAGGCACATATAGTTTATCCTTTGAATGGATGTCCAAGAATCTGTGGTTAGACAAATTTTGCCACTGTTATTCTTCAAGAGATGTTTCAACTTAATTTTTTCATCTAAATACAGCTGATAGCAATCTCTAGAAATAGTCCACCTCGAAGGAATTCTAAATGATGGACAAGCAGTCCGCATCATGTATTGAAAACCTCTACCCTCTACATGTTTAAATGGCAATTCATCAACAATTACCATATAAGCTATGCTTTTTCTAATGGCTTCCGCATCAAATTTCCAACTTATGAGTGCCCCTTTAACCTCTCCCTCTAATGTTTCAGTTTCACCCAAACACAAAGTAGCCTGGCCAGTGTGCTTATTTTTAGGATTTAGAGGACATTTAGCTACATGAGTATTAAGGGGAGTCGTACCATGACTTTTGGGATCCGCGGCTATGTCCTTCTCACAGTATTTGCAAATTGCATGACGAACTCCATTCACATGCTTTACATGAAAATGATCCCAAGCTTTGGACCTCTTCTTGTACTCTCCTCTTTTCTTGCCAAAACCAGATTCTTCACAGCTTTGTGTTGTAGGACTAGGAAGAAGACCTCTAGATGATCCTTCTTGTTCTAACTCATTGTGACTTGGATTACTCTCACCCTCATTAGTAGTAGACATACCTTAAGTTTTGCGAGAATCTGAGCAAATAAATTATACAATTTAGTGCAACAATCATTTAGCAATAAAATTGAAATAAAAGACTAGATGAAATTGAAGAACCAACTCAGGACAACATTCAATGAACGCTGAGAAAATCAACTAGAGACACAATGAGTGCTGTCTGGGAATGTTTTTACTAAGACCACAAAGTCCCACGCACAAACAAAAGCATTAGTAATTAATCTAACATCGAAATTCCAATTATATGATAAAGCTGCATAATTACAAGGTCACTCCCATACAAGCAACAGTATGCTCTTGACTCCTAGTCATTTAAGTGGGCATCAATCATCTTCATCCTAAGCAGCATTGCAATCGTAAGCAGTAACATCAGTTGCTACTGGTAAATTTGAAGCTTAATGATAGCCTAGAATAATGTTTACTTTTCTCCTTTCAGATAATCGAAGACAATGGGTATTGGAGTATGTATTCTAGTGGCCAGATAATTGGCACATGTGATAATCTGTACAAAAGACTTCCCACTAATGCCATGACAAAACAGAGGCCAAAACCTCAAAAAAAATATATGGAACAGATCTAAAGCTTTAAATGAAGAAATGAACCAATTTCGACATTGACTTGAGTTCAACAGTCTATCCATTTTGGCAATTCACACGAATAAAACGTCCACGGTCACTTAATACCAGGCAATGTTTCCATTAACAATAATACCTGACAGGACAAAAAATCCAGGAATCAACATTAGATGATTTGTAAATGCAAAGATTAAGAAGAAGAGAGGGAGAACCGGCTCAAGTTTGCTGCACTAGAAGAAGAATGAAACTGATCCAAGTTTGCTCAAGTTTGTACCGGCTCAACTACTCTTATCCAATTCAAAAACTCATAACTTTTATCAAGATTCAATCAGGAAGGAAATTGAGCATCAAACATCATACAAGTTCCACTGAAATTAAATTAGCCCATATAAAAAAACTAGCAAATTAAACAACGACATCCAGAATCAAATACCAAAAGAAAAAAAAAACACCAAATGAAAATCCAATTATTGAGTCTTTTTCATAAACCCATTTACCTGATAGGCTTATCCAAGGCTTCACTGGAATCAGCACTAGCGAACTGTGGTCCTGGACCTCCTGGTGATAGTGGATGCTCCGCTCGGTCAGCAATGGTGAAACCTCGGTCAGAATGGGAAACGGAGAAAGAGTGGACTGAGCAGAGGAGAGGAAAGGACAGAGGACTGACTGAGGAGAGGACTGAGCAGAATGAGGAGAGGAGAAGAAACGAGAGAAAGAGGGGAACTGAGGAAGATGGGACTGCGCCGCGGGCCGCGGCAGTGCAGAGGAGCGAGAGGAAGAGGGGACGAAGAGCGGAATTAGGGCACCACGTCTGAAAATCTGAAATTGGACCAATATGAATATCGGACATAATGAACTATTTCCTATGTAACTTAATTCGGGAATTTCGAAATTGAAAACGGTATATTATTACCGCTTTACCGAAATGAATTCGAATTCGGTATATCCGAATTCAAAAACTATAAAATCGTTTTCGAACCTAATTCGATTTCAACTTGTACTATATCCCCGATTTACCGACCGAATTACCGAATTACCAAATTCGATTTACCAAATTGAAATCGATTTCGGTCGGTAAATCGGTATTTACCGTAATTGCTCACCCCTAAGGATAAGATTGCAGACTTGAAGAAGCAGCTGAAAGAGGCTTACTCTGATGAAGAGCAGTATTGGGCTCAGAAAGCAAGGATTGATTGGTTGAGAGAAGGAGATAAGAACACCAAATTTTTTCATGCTTGTGTGAAGGGAAGAAGAAGGAGAAACAGAATGCTTAACATTCAAAGGGAGGATGGAACTTGGACAAATAGTGAGGAGGAGCTGGGAATGGAAATAGCTGATTATTATAGAGGCCTTTTCTCCAGTTCAGGGAGTGAGGGGATAGCAGAGATTCTTCATGGTATATCTCCTACTATCACTACTGAGATGAATGCTAAGTTAACTAGAGAAATTAATGAGAGGGAGATTAAATCAGCTCTTTTTTCCATGAATCCTAATAAGGCTCCAGGTCAAGATGGTATGTCTCCCTTGTTTTTTCAAAAATTCTGGCATGTTGTTAAACCTGATTTAGTTGCAGCCATTAAGCATTTTTTCCAATCTGGCAATTTGCCTAAGTCTTGGAATCACACGATCATCTCCCTCATACCCAAAATTCAGAATCCTACTAACTTGAAGAGCTATAGGCCAATTAGCCTCTGTAATGTTGTGTACAAAGTGATTTCAAAAATATTGGCCAATAGACTGAAGAATGTTTTAAGCCTCTGCATTAGTAAAAATCAGTCAGCTTTTATCCCAGGCAGGCAAATCCTTGATAATGTCATTTTGTCTCATGAGTATTTGCATTACATGAAAAATAAGAATCAAGGACAGAATGGTTTTATGGCTGTGAAGCTGGACATGTCCAAGGCCTACGACAGAGTGGAGTGGAAATTCCTTGATGCCATGATGGAAAAGATGGGCTACTGTACAGTCTGGAGGAATTGGATATGGAGTTGCCTCTCCTCAGTTACATACTCCTTCAGCATTAATGGAGTACCTAAAGAGTTTGTAACTCCAGAAAGAGGAATAAGACAAGGTGACCCACTGTCACCTTACCTTTTCCTTTTATGTTCAGAAGGGTTCTCCAATTTACTGAAGCAAGCTGAGGAAGAGAAAAGGATCTCAGGGATGAAGATTAGTAGGTATGGACCAAGCATGACTCACCTGTTTTTTGCGGATGATTCATTGATTTTCTGTAAAGCTGAAAGAGAGGAAGCCAGGGAACTCATTCAAATTTTGAGGAAGTATGAGAAGGGGTCTGGTCAATCTATAAACCTGGAAAAGTCCTCAGTTTTCTTCAGCAGCAATGTTAGTTATCAGAGGAAAAGGGAAGTGATCCTAAGCCTAGGCACAATTCAGGTGGCTACTCAAGGGAAATATCTGGGGCTCCCTATGGTGATAACAAGATCAAAACAGCAAGTTTTTGGATACATTAAGGATAGTATCAGTAGAAGAATGAAAAGCTGGAAGAACAAGTTGCTTAGCCAAGGAGGGAAAGAAGTGTTATTGAAGGCAGTTTCCATGGCAATGCCAGTTTATACAATGTCCTGTTTTATACTCCCTAAAAAATTGTGTAAAGAGGTGACCTCCATGTTAGCTAACTACTGGTGGGGAGAAAAGGATGGAAAAGATAAAATGCACTGGTGTTCATGGGGGAGATTGGCTAAAGAGAAAAAAGATGGAGGATTGGGGTTTAAAGACTTGCAGACTTTCAACAAAGCCTTGCTGGCTAAACTGGTATGGAGATTGATTTCCAAACCAAATTTATTAGTCAGCAAGGTTTTGAGAGCAAAGTATTTCCATAGGGACTCAATCTTTAAATGCAAAGTCCCAAAGTGTGCTTCCTGGATTTGGCAAAGTATGATGAAGGTGAGAGATTTTGTGCAAAATGGTACTAGGAAGAAGATTGGCAATGGCAAGTCTACAAATATTTGGGAGGATAAATGGATCCCAGGAAACAAGGATTGGAAAGTCACAACTGCAAGGCCTCAGAATTGCAATATCAGAAGTGTAGATGAGCTGATCAGTGGCTTTAGATGGAGGAAACCTTTGGTATACAGAACATTCAACAGGAAGGATGCTGACGAAATTCTGGATATCCCTATAAGTATCTCAGGAAGTGAAGACAGCAACTACTGGATACATAGTGGCAATGGCATCTATACGGTCAACTCTGGATACAAGGCTTTGAGCAGAGATGCAACCCAACACATAGGAAGAGGAGTTGATGAGGCAGAAACGAGTTCAGCAAACTTCAATGGAAAGCAATGGAAGTGGTTGTGGAAGCTAAAAGTCAAAAGCAAAATAAAACACTTCATTTGGAGGAGCCTAAATGGGCTACTGCCAGTTAATGCTTTGGTGTTTAATAGAACTCACCATGGAGATCCAATATGTGAGGGTTGTGGAGAACATAGTGAGTCTATTGAACATATGTTTTTTCAATGCAGCAGAGCTCAAGAGGTATGGAAAATGGCTCCAATACAGTGGGATGGGCTATCTGGACAGTCAGGGAATTTTAGAGTTTGGTGGACTGCATTGCTAGAAGCTTCATGTAGGAAAAAGGGGAGGGAGCATATAGAGCTTACCACGAATATCCTTTGGCAAATTTGGAAAAGGAGAAATGAATGGAAGTTTAATGCTAAACGAAAGCATCCTTGGAAAACAGTCAATAAGGCACAACAGGAATGGCAGGAGCAAGCTTCAGCTTGGAGTACTGAGACAATGACCCCTGGGGATGCTGGAAGGGAAGGTGACGAAGTAGAACCAATGGAGGTACGAAGTGATGAAATGCATATCAAATTATCAATTAGTGTACAGGAACAATCCAAAAGGGTTGGTATTGGGATTTTAGCAACTAACCACAGCTATCAGGTGGTGGCAGCCTGGGCACCAGTTGATAGGATATCAGTTAATCAGTTGCAGACTATAGCAGAAGCTGTGAAGATGGCCATTATAAAGGCCAGACATCAGCAATGGCAGAAAATCTCAGTCCATGTTCCCAGCCCACAACTGCTGAAAGTGTTTACGTCAGGAGTGGCTAAGGATATCAAAATATCTACTTTGGCTGATGATATTAACAACCTCAGAGCATTGTTCCAAAAATGCTCCTTTTGCCTAGATAGGAGATTAGATAAAAGAAGTGATTTGATTAGTGATTATGCCTTAGGCATTCTTCAAGATGAGGGATGGATTAACCCTCAGTGTTTCTAACACTTTTGTATAGAACTCATTGGGCCTTTGCTCATATAAGTGTACATCTTTTGCCAATCAATACAAAAACTACCGTTGCAGAAAAAAAAAAAGAACCCAAATTTCAATCTGAATCAAATCACCAATCAACCTGATTACAAATTTCGGGGGTGTAATTGATAGATCACTTGGTTAACTCAACTTGATATTCATGTGAAAATTAATGAATCTAAAAATAAAAAATTATAACATAAAAAAGAAAGATTAATCTTTCCTACATTATCATTGTATATACTGACGGTTTTATGTACCACCATATCATTTTAATTTAAATTTAAACACCAAATTTTATATTTATGATACACATCTAGATTCGCAAGCGGATATACTAACAGTGCATGAAAAGATTTACCAAAAAAAAAAAAACTCTACTATTCCAAGACAAAGAATGGTCTTTTATGTTATAATTTTTATTTTTTTGGCTTAATAAATGTCATGTGAATATGATGAAGTTGACCGAATGATCTATCGATTCTATTTTTGAAATTTATTACTGAGTTATTGGATGGTTTGATTCATATTGAAAATTAGGTTCAGGGATGTAATAGCTCTAATTTTTAAATGTCAAGGATGAATTTGCTTTATTTTAAAAATGAGGGATGAAAAGAATATTTTTGCGAAATGTGAAGGATGAAACATGTCATTTTCCCTAGTTATTTTATTTGAATTCGAGAAAGAATCTAATAGCTAGTTATTTTAAACTATTAAGAATGACCAAAGTATAATAACAAAAAATGTACATGTCCAGCCTAGGTTTGGGCCACAGTTTCCATCACATTTTGTGTTGGCTCGACTTAGAGTCCGTCAATTTACCGTACAGCCCAAGCCCAATGCTTGTTAAAAGTCCCTCCATTGGAACCCGCCACCTGCTCTGTCCAAGCGGCTTAGAGTGCAGAGATGATTAGAAAATCCTCAGCTTGCTTTGCTTCTGCAACTACAATTTCAAGAATCGTTCGCAGAGGTGAGCTTTCAACGTTATTCCTTAAACCCTTTAGTCCCTCCTCAAAAACCTCGACCCCACTCCCAACCCCAGTTGATAAATTTCTCAAAACCGACTGTAAAAATGCCAAAGCCAACAACATCAACGATGCCTTGGACCATTTTGATCACATGCTTCAAATGCATCCCCCTTTACCCATGTCATATTTCAATTCGTTGTTGGCTGCTGTAGCTAAAAATAAGCATTATAATCATGTATATTCCATGTATGGTAGAATTTTGGACGCTGATTTAGAGCCTGATTTTATCACTCTCAATATTTTGCTTAATAGTTGTTGTACTCTGCAAAGGGTCAGTCTTGCTTTTGCTGTTTTGGGGGTTATTTACAGGAAGGGCTATAGGCCAAATATTGTAACTTTTACATCATTGATCAAGGGTATGGGTTTGGAGGGAAAGATTGGTGAAGCTGTACGACTTTTCAAGAAAATTATTGAGTTAGGTTGTCAACCTAACATTAAAACTTGGGGAATCTTGATAAATGCATTATGTAGGAGTGGACACTCGGAGAAGGCACTGGACCTGCACAGGAAAATGGGGAGTGGGACTGTTCCTTCTGGTTCTAAGTTTAAGACTAATTTAGTTTGTTATAGCACAATCATCGACGGACTTTGTAAGGAGGGTTTAATGGATAAGGCCAAAGAACTCTTTTTGGAGATGGAGGGGCAAAGGATATCTCCAGATGTGGTTGTTTATAGCTCATTGATCCACGGTCTGTGTGATGCGGGTGAGTGGGAGGAGGCTAAAGGTTTTTTCATTACCATGCTGGACCGGGGAATTCGTCCCAATGTTGTTACGTTTAACATCTTGATAAATGCACTTTGCAAAGAGGGGAAGCTGAGTGAGGCAAATGGGTTATTAGATTTGATGATTCAGAGGGTTGAAAATCCTGATGTTATTACCTTCAACACATTGATGGATGGACTTTGCTTGGAGGGTAAGGTTGATGATGCAAGGGAGTTGTTTGTTTCAATGGCTGCAAAAGGCCATGAATGTAACGTGATAAGCTACAATATATTGATCAATGGGTATTTCAAGTGCAGGAGGAGTGATGAAGCCATGAGGCTTTACAGAGAGATGGTGCAAAAGGGATGTAAACCAATGATTAGCACATTCAATTCTTTGCTAACTGGCCTTTTTCAAGACGGTATGGTTGAGGATGCAAGGAAATGTTTTGCAGATATGCAAGTTTATGGCATTACACCAGAGTCTTCTACTAATAATATATTACTGAGTGGATTTTGCAAGAATGATTGCCTTATGGAGGCCATGGAGTTGTTCCACAATCTGGAGAAAAGTGGATGTGAGCTGCAGATTGAAACCTTCAACTGCATCCTGGATGGGTTGTGCAAAGGAGGAAAACTCGATATTGCCATTGAGCTATTTGGCACATTATCTGAGAGAGGTTTGGTGCCAACTGTTGTTACGTATTCCATCATGATACATGGATTTTGTAAAGCTGGTAATTTGGAAAAGGCAAGTAATATGTTTTTGGAGATGGAGGAGAAAGGTTGTGCTCCTAATTTGGTCACCTTCAATACGCTTATGCGAGGTTTCTGTATTAGTAACGAGGCAGATAGAGTGATTGAACTTCTTCAGAGATTGGCAGAGAGAGAGTTTTTACCAGATGCATCTACTTTGTCTGTGGTGATAGACTTGCTGTCTAAGGATGACAGACATATGAAATACCTTAACCTGATACCTACCTTTCCTATCCAGGCTTAACCATAGAAAACATGCTAAACTATAGCAGCCTACATTGTATATTATTGGGAGAGATGCTATATAGGACAAATTGTTCATGTTGCAGTTCGGCGGTGGAGCCATAGAAGCATATATATTGGTATTAGTCATATGGGGTTATGCAGTATGTGTACAGGCAATAGTTTGGAAAACTTGTTTTTGCCAAAGGATGTTGATGATGCTGCAAAAGGGTCCACCTTGACTTAATGAGTGGTAGGAGGTTCAGGCACGTCCATGCTTGATTATTCCTTCCGTTCCTATGAACATGATGTGGTGGAGAGTAGCTGTACATTCAAAGAAGTTAAAAATATTTACGAAGCAAGTATATGAAAACCTTGATCTAACCCTTGTTTCTATTGTACAACACTTGCTTCAGATTGGTTTCCTCATGGTCTCCAACAGCAGTTTTAGACTTGTCTACAGTACCTGGGAACCGCTTAGTCTTGACGTGTGGCCTGAACTACTTTCAGGTATTTGCAGTGGCCTTGATAAACATTTTCTCCTTAGGATATTATGAACTTAACGAAACAATATGTTAATTTCTATTTCGTTCCAGTTTGAAGAAAGCTCATGATACTTCATATTTGCAATTGGATATAGTTTAGAGCAATGCCTGCATCCAGTTTCCATATTTGGACCAGTATACATGCTCACAGAAGGAAGAGGAGAATCCCCTTAATATTGCCAACAAGACTCGGTACTTCTGAATCAGATGGCTTGTGCTTTACACTCTGTTACTTGGAAATTGGAATTGAGTGTATAGCCATATCGCGCATGCAAGGTGAGCTTAATCTTTATAGTAACGTATATATGTGGACTCCCTCAAAATTGTTAATGAAATTCTGTGTTGGATCCTCTTCTCTCTTTCCTTTCTTTCCCAGATGCCAAGCAAACAAATAACAACACTCATCGGGCAACAAAAGCATGGCAGTTCTATGAGATTGGAAGAATTACTCTTACCGAGTAATGATGGGAGAAAATTAAAGTGCTGAAGTTAAAGTTTGTGAGTGATTAAAGTTTAGGTGTGGCTTTTATAATTTCAATGCCTGGTGATAGTGATGCTAAAAAAGATCTGCCTTTTGATTGGATTTCTTATGTTAGTGGTCCAATTCTTTCTTTGAGCTATTGGACTACGTATATGAACAAGTCAAAGAAGGAATGAAATACAGTAGCAGTAGCTATTACCTTCCAAATAGTAATAGACTTCATTCGCTTGTTTTCACACTTGGAACACCTATTGTTTGATGTTGGTCCTTGTGAAACCATTTGTTCCTTTCCACCAACTGGTTACATATAAGGTCGTGATATGGTGTTTGTTTACACCCAAAAGAAAGGAGAAGACAATTTAAAAAAAAAAAAAGGGAAAATAAACCATGATCTGGTAATGTATATATGGATGATAATCACTTAAAAATACATGCATTTTCCTTGTCAGAAGGAGGTCAAAGATAAAAGAAAAGCAGATGCTAGAGGACAAAAAGATGGAAAGAAAAAATGAGGGTGGCGAGCAGTGGACCTTTGGTAGGTGTAATGGAAAATGATATTAGCATTTGTAAAAAAGGTCTTTAGTACTCCATCTTCCCTTTAAAAGCATAAAAAGAAAAGATGGGAGTATCAGAGACTTTTCTAGAAGTGCCAATAACATCTTCCGGTGTAATTTGGTGTTGACAGAAATGTGCTGTTATCGGAATAGTATAATAATTATACGCACAAAAACTGACCTATTGGGTGGGCTCATAGCCTGAAACTTGTAATGTTGTCACTAGCCTGAATTGTGGAACAGACATGATGATCAACTGAGGCTTGCAGATGCATTGACGGACAGAAGAAAAATTTCATCAAACAGTCTAAGGTAGAGAAATACCATAACACGCCTCAATTAAAAGAGGAAGAACCAAGCAAAGCAAAGAGAAGGCTTATGCACGCACATCTTCTTTTCAGCAAAGAAGTTTTTTCGATAACCATCCTTGTCAACCGAATCTTGCAACTTGGAAGGGAAGATGACACAAACGGCACGCATTGGAAATTCGGTCACAGAACCATATCCTTTGAGCCCTTTATCCGTCTAAAGACACGAGCGTGAATAACAAGTTCGATTGCGCTGTACGCGTATGTGTGTATGTACATTATTGCATGGAATCATATTATTACTAAATGAGTTTTCCCATTTTTCCTACTTGACAAAACTTTCCTGTCGCGCCCACCGCCCAATTTGCAGAGCCACAGTCCTCCCGAGAAAAATTTTCCGCTCTCTCTTTTTCTTTTTGTGGAAGTGATGTGATCTGATCTTCTTCTTTCCGAGTCTGCAGTTAATAGTAGCGGAAAAGCATAAGAGAGGAATGGATCACTGGCAATCTTCGCGTTAAAATTCAAACCCAGATCCAATTTAGACAGGTCTTGGGTAGGGGAACACAGGCAGGCATCTATCCCAGCTGATCAGAGAGGACATGGGGTTCTCATTTTTTAGGCAATAAGCCATGAAACATATATTCTGGAAACAAATTAAGCAGACATTGGATCGTGATGAACTGACAACTGCAAAGCACAAAACAATGGACGATTTGAAGGATCTAAATTAGAAATCCAGGCTGTGCATGACAATACAAATACATAGGTAAGATTACAGTTACAACGAAGTTGGCTGTCTCACCTTTCACCTCCACATGACAAATTTTACAAAGCGATCCAATCCAATGCAGTCAATATTCAATTCGCCACATGCAACTCGAAGCTACCGTCTTACCATCTATATATATGCATATATATATATATGCACGTGTAGACAAACACGCACTCGCGGGGCGCAAAATTACCTGAAAGCAGTGATCATCATGATCATGATACACACACACACACACACACACACACCTTTTATCTATACCTGAAAGCAGTGATCATCATCATGATTTTATATGCTTTCCGGTTGATCATCTTGCTTTCTTCTTGGAGGGTTCGGGGACACATACCATCGAGATTAATCCCAAATCAACATCTTTTGTACCTTTTACGTCGGAAGATAAGAGAAGCCTGCAGCCATAAAATTAAATTAGGCTGTATGGCTGTGGTGGTGCCCTCCAAGTTGAGGGGAATGAAGCCTGGTCCGAAATCATTCAGGGACAAACCTCTCAGCTGCATATATACTGTACTCGAGCTCCTCACGGAGGATTTCGAACCAGACGACATTCCCCTCAACAATTATGAAGGGGTTTGCATGAACAACTGTTCGACTTGAGGAGGAGGAGGAGGAGGAGAGTAGTAGTCGAAAATGGGAGGAGGAATCAGCGATCCATCCATCACAGGGTTGTGATTTTGCCATGCATATTACTTTCCAATGGGGTCCTTATATACGTAAGGTGTGAGGAGAGAATCTTTGTCGGGTCACATGACATGGAGTCCACTTTCCAGTTTCCACACCACCCCCGCACGCAATTTCTACACATACGTAGGGAAACAATTCATTAGCAAATCATCTTACACAGGATATAGAGATGTTTGTTTAGCAGTATACTAAGACGTATCATATCATTACGTGACTTTTCGGATAGAAGATAAAACAGGATTTTGCTTCTCGGGTCACAGATCTGATCTAGTGGCTTCACCTCGTCCTCTACTAATTATAATTAGGTCAACTCAAAAGGGAGTCGCTCATACATACATATATATGTAGTTACCTTACAAAAGTAGGTGCATGATTCAAAGGTCTCGCATACCATTCAACAGCCCTTATACAAATTAATTCTTTAGAAGATTCGCATTCTGACTGCCATCTAAAGTTTCCAAATTCCAATAGCAAGTTCTCACCTTCATTTCATTTAACTATTGCAGATGGCTTCACAATCATGAAGTCAACGCCTGCATCAATAATATACAAGGTTATACAATCATAATGTTGTACGACTTTAAGGATTTCATGATTCCATATCCTTCCAAGAGTGTTGCTGCCAAATAAACTGATCAACAAGTCTAATCGTCAGACTTGCTATATGTTTGTTAAATTTGATCATGCATATAGCATTAACTAATTTTTTTTTTTACCTTAGATTGTTTTCTTGTCCAATATGTTAAGAACAACATTTCCTTTCCTAAATTAGGCTGCGTCATGAACATTTTTAAGGTACTTAATTGATACTTATTTTAGTTACGGTCATCAAGTAATATATCTTTATCCGATATTTATTTGTTCACAGAACCTCAGCATAAAGCTGAGTGAAGGTGCTTTCACGGTTGACTTGATTTAAAGGACATTGACATGTTGGTGCTTATTCTCAAGTAAAGGATATGTCTTTTGCTTCCCACTAGGGTAAAGGGAAGGTGGGTATTAGCGAACCTTAATTGATAATGATGATGATGATGACCATGATTTGAGCATATGTAGCTACTGCCGATGCCAAGCTTAAATTGCAAGCTTGGTAGAGCTACTACAGGTTGGCCTGTTGGGGCCTTTGTAAAATGAAATGAAATGAGCTGAAGCGGAGAAGAGTGGGAGAATGGAGAAAGTAGTAGATCTTGTTTTGTTAATTTGCTTAATTGGCCTTACCAAAGGATGAATGAGGTCGATAGATACTTCGTTGAATTAGGTGAAGCGTTTTCTTTCCTTTCTTCCTGTCGATTGTGCATGTGAGAATGACTTCCCGTTTTGCGGGGCATGCCACCGCAAGAAAACACATTTAAATTTTCATGCTCATATCTATTCTTAAAACCTAAAAATATTTTCGTTCCCGGATCTATTCTTGAAGCTTTGAGATATAGCTATACCTACATGATTTAAGAATTCTGACAGAAGTGTTCACATCTGTAATTGATTTGTGATCGATCCCTCACAAAAGAATTTAAGCCCTTGCGATCCTTCTCTTGTTTCTCCCTCTCAATTTTTTTTTTTTTTTTTTTTGTATTTTTTTAAATTACAAAAGGTATGGTTTTTTTACCCATCCCTCCCCCAAAAGAATTAAAAAAAAAATAAAAATCCAAGCAGGGCCTAAGTACGTAGCTGGAAACTTGAACATATCTTCAAGGCAGAGAGAAGAAGAAGAAGAACTCGGAAAATGCTGTTTGGTGTTAGGTAATTAAAGCAGTTTTACAGTGCATGGATGTGATTGGGTTCCTGTCGAGGGAGGAGTAAAGCTACCTTTCATAAAGCTAGAAAGGGCCGTAAGACATCAGACGTTTGACGCCACGCAGCTGCTAAATGTTCTTCAAGAATAAACATTAGAGCACCAATTCTGCTGATTGCCTGATAGTGATATCCCATTTTTGCAGCTCAAAAGATGTCTCTACTCTGTAGCACTTTATTTTTGGGACAACCTTTTCTCTCTGTGTTGTTACTTTCAGTTCCCTGTTTTTCCTTTTGTCTTCAACAATTTCCTTTAATCTCGCTTGCATTACTGCCTGTTCTAGTACTGAACCGCCTTCTAATTGAACTCCCTTCACTACTCCTGCTACGTACGCATGCCATACAGAGTTGTTACATCACTTTTTCTGGTTAAGCTTTGAAGAGATGAACTGCACAAAATAGATTTGTGCCTAGAGCTCTGTATTTGGAGGCGGGAGATCGTTCCTATCAATTATTAAGTCTGCTCAGGCATTTCATGCACTAAATCAGCCAGCCAAATCAAAGTCGTGTGCGGGTTGTTGTGAGTCCAAAATGACTGCTGCAATCCAACCCAAGAAGGGGAAAAAAAGTCCCAATACGTACAGTTTCCAGAACAAGCTGAGGACTTCAGCAGCTTATGATTGATCTTGAACAAGATTGATTAATTATGCCGATCAGTGTAACTTCGAGAATTGCAAAATAATTGACTGTCTAAGAGGTAATCTGCATCATCTGTTCCTCGTGGCAAGTCCTCGTCGAGAACGCAGGCCCAAAATCAATCTGCATTATTAGTATGTTGCAGACTCAGAAAATCACGAAACACGCTACTGGTGAAGCGCTTTCCAACACTATTGTTGCGACTCCCATATTTCTAGGCCAGCAACTACTGCATATAAACAATCTATCACAAATTGAAATCACAAAAGTCAAACAATTTTATATTACTGTATTGATAAAATTAAACATTCAAAGAAAAACAAACTTATAATCAGTAATCAATCCAAATACAACCTTGGCTTCCATGCATGGCGATAGTTTTTTTTTTTTAGACGATAATAATTGTATAATTTATTCTATCATAAACTGGAGGGGAGAGAGAGCCTAAAGTAGAGGTGGCAAAATGGATGGGTGGGATTTGCTTGGGTTTGAAATGGAACCAAGTCATATGGGTTTGGGCTCAATCTTACCCATATATGTTTTGGAACTAACTTGGGCGAGATCACTTTGGAATGGGTTTAGATTGATCCCGCCCAATACCCAAATCTATTTTCTACATATTTTTTTCCTTTAATTCATTTTTTATTTTTTAAATAACTTTAATATTTTTTATTTATTAAATTTCTTTTAGTCTTATTTTGAATTTATATTTTCATGAATTCATTTTACACTCTAGAACGATCAACAGTTATTTCAAAAAGACATAACATTTTCATAAGTATGAACATATCTTCTCTCTTATCAAGAAATGTCAAATGTCTCAACAAAACAGAGGAAATAGTACAGTGCTTTTACAACGTCAAACTGTAGCCAGCCTCAGACCTGCAAAATCACAAACTATGCAAGTTCTTAGGACAACTACTCAGCTGCCTTGATACTCGATAACATAAAACATTTGATTATAGTTATGCAATTGAACAAAAAATTACAAGATAAGCTCACAGCAAGAAGGGATCCTTCTCTTTGATCACCCAAAGAGGATTTGGCATTCCTAGATGTAAGTTAAGCCTATCCGCTGCTTCAATTTCTTTGTACAATATTGGAACATTTAAAATACAAAGAAAATGACAGAAGAAAAATCTATTGAGATCTACCATGTAGAAATTTTGTTAACCTCAACATTTCCATTGTTTTATTTCATGATTCTAATCAAGGGTTTCACTCTGGATACAATAAAAAGTATTAAGTGGAAGTTGTGTCAAAGTACTTGTTTATACACCATTAATTCCATTCTCAATGAGTAGGATCCGGATTAAATTTTACAGATTCCCGCCGAATGAGCTCCTTGATGTTCTCTTCAGTGAAGGATGGCTGCTCAAAATCGAAAACAAAAGGCCTAGGACAAACAGGCTCCTCATTGATATCACGAAGAGGTGCCAAATATGGGTGGGGAGATATTGGGGTCCAATGGGTACCCAAGTATTTCCCAACATTTTCCATCAATAAATGGGTACAATTGAGATATGTCCCATTTTAAACCCAATATCAAATTATAATACACATTCCGCCCAAAGTCCCTTTGGGCATGGGTAACCCATTGGGACTTGGGACAAATTGCCACCTCTAGCCTAAAGAAACTTATGTTAGGGTCTAACAAACACACAAATCTTACTAGATCAAAAGGATATTTTAGTACCACCATTAAATTTTTTTCGCTATAAGTTGGATTTGAATCCCACCCTTAAATCAATGTTATGCATGGTGATTATACCTGGCAATTGGGCGCGTTGGGTGGGTTTTGGGCGGGTTGATGTTGGGTTTTCATTTAAATGGGTTACACCCAATCTGCCCAACTTTAGATTGGATTAATTTTAGGTTGGGTCATATTGGGTTATCTTAAACCCATGACCCAAATATGACCCAATATATTAAATAATAGATTTTGATACATAAACTCTCTCAAATATATTTTCACATACAAAAAAAAATTCACACACATAAATACATTTTCACATAGATAAATATATTTTCACACACTAAAACACTCACAGATACAAACACACACTCACTTTTTAAGTTCTTTTGAAATACTTGATTTTATTATCCTTTTAGAGTAATTATTTGACATGTTGCTCTCGAACCAATGAAAGAGTTTGACATAGATATGCAAAGATCTCACTCGATCTCATTTAATATGTCAAGTGGATCCCACCTAACATGTAAATCTCCAATGTAAATTTGTTGGATGGGAGTGTTTTTCAAAAATTAATTTTTCAAAGGGATAATATCAGAAACCTCCCCTTAGGTTTCTCTTAATATCACCTGATACCCCTAAGGTTTCAAAAATATCACTTACCTCCCTTACTTTAGTTATTTGTGTAACAAAATTTTTAAAAACCCTAAACTACCCTTTCACTTACTAAATAAAAATGTTCCTAAGTCACTTTGTTCATTTCAAGAAAATCATCACTTCAAAAGCAATCTCTTGTAGTACTACTACATCACAATGCTATACCCCATAAAAATATAAATTTGAAAAATGAAAATGATATTTGAAAAGAAATACATTTGTATCAATTTAATTCGATATGCTCAAAATCGATTTCTTATGAATTTACATTTTTTCCACCAACTTCTTTACCCTTGCTCAAACCATTAAATTATACCAATTATTATAAAAAAATCAACTCAAAATAAGCAAATAAATAGTACCCCACTTTATCACAATCACAAAAAGTAAAAGATAAATAAAATTTAATTTATTATAATTTATAATATAATATTGCATATTCATCCAAAAAATATGAGGAAGAGAGAATGATGGAAAAAAGAGAAAAAGAAGAAAGATGACTTCCATTTCTTTTTTTTATTTTTGAGCTTCATTTATTTAATATGTTGTAAATTATGTGTTAAGTGAGGGTTAGTATAGTCTTTTTACAATTACCAGGGGAGGTAAGTGATGTTTCTAAAACCTCAAGGGTGCTAAGTGATATTAAGAGAAACCTCAAGGGAGGTTTCTGATATTATCCCTTTTTCAAATACAATAAAAACTTTTAAAAAGTATTCTAAACGGTAATCTAAAAATTAGTTTAATTTTTTTTAAAATTTTAAAAAATATCTCAAAATATATTTTAGAAACCCTTCTACTCTTAAATATCCCAAAATATTTTCTGAAAATATTCTAAAATATAATCTAAAAACTCTATTACAGTAAAGTTTTTTAAAAACACCCTAAAAAACAGCTAATCCAAACGGAGTCAAAGCTATTGAAAATCTGGATATTACTAACATCTGTAGATGTGGACGTCCAAGTCAAAATTTCATCTTCGTCCACATGCGTGTTCATATTGCGCTCTCATTGCCTCTAGTCAACTTCTATTTCCTACTTTCTATGCAACTAGACATCTGCTTAGTATAAGCCATGCATTCTCATCAAGTTTGGTTGTACCTTCATCAATTATAATCACTTTCTATTATCACATTTAAGTAGAAACATTTGTACCTTTTGTCCATGAATGCTAGATAACCTATTTCGTCCGTGAATGCCGGATGGCCTATTCCGTCGGTTAATTAGATTAGATTTTAATTACAAAAAAAAGATTAAAAATTATGACATGTCTATTTGATAGATACAAATATGAAAGTTAAATGTCATTCCAACTTAATCAAAAAACACTTAAGAAAAATATATTATCTTCATTGAGAATTTTTGAGGTAGTCCTGACATTTTTCACATTTTTTTGCTGATGATTCCCTTATTTTCTATAAAGCAAGTTCGTTTGATGCCACAAAATTGATGAGAATTTTAAAATCTTGAAGTGGCCACAAAATTGTTGCATTTTGCGTTTAATTTGTTTTTTAATTTAAGTTGGATAATGGATACTCAACACAAATACCCAAACCGCCCAAAATATGTATGAATTTTTATTACCCAACCCAAAATTGACCCAATACCCAACTTACCCAATCCAACCTCTCAAATTTGTGGGTGGGTTATTGGGTTTTGGACATAATTACCAGGTCTAATGGTGATAGTCAACAAGGGATCTTTCTCATAAGTCCGGTGGAGATGGATAAGAGGAGAAAATCGAGAAAATCCATGACACTTGTCATAAGAACAAGAATAAAGAGCTCCCTTCAATTTCTCATGGAATGACAATATTGCCCACAATATCATGCAATAGTCCATTCCACGTATGCAAACGCCATCTTACGCTATAACCGGTTTGTTGCTGTCCATAAGCCAACTCACACTTTTAGTATAGTTAAGATTAAGATATGACATAATGCACTTTTCCCCTCAATTCCATATATTAGCATATTAATCGCAATTGAAATTTGCCTGTTCGCTGTCTCCAAGGGTGTGAGTTTAGGCTCGTTTTGGAACCTAAATTAAATCGATGAAAGGAACGTTGGTAAGTAGGGTAAAATTTGATATGAGCTAGCACTTGACCGATGGAGGTTAATTCGACTAGAGGGTCAATCTTTAATTCATTAGGATTTAATATTTACCAACGGATAATTCAATAGGATTTAGTAAGAGAACAAAAAACCATGTATCCTATATATCAATGAATTGACACCATTGCGGAACTTTTTTTTTTTTTTTTTTAGTGTAAGCGGGAGGACTCGAACCCGAGATCTCTTGCTTACACTCCCTCCCCCTACCATTGCAGAACTTGCTTGTTCTCTTTAGTTTATATTCAATTGACACATATATTTATCAAATAAACTGTTATTTGTTGTGTTTTTGTACAACTTCTTGCTAGGAAACATGGGAATAGTTGATTAAATATTTTTTTAGAAGAATGTTAATTTTACTATCCATAAAATGTTGAATTTCGTTGAATTTACCAAATTTCAAAATTCAACATAGTGCGTTGATTCATCACGATGTATATGTATTGATTTTAGCTTCACAAAATCTTAACTCTCCTTTTTTTTTTGAACTATTTAGATTAGTGGGTAGAATGTATCTCATGGGTTAGAAATCTATAGGTTATCCGATAGGGTTTGATAAAAAATTTAAAAATACAAATTAGAGTTTGGTAGGAAGAATTTTTTTTAGACACTCGACCCTGCTATTATCGCTTGAGATGAGACGGATCTGGTTGAATAATCAGCCTAAATTAGTGGTCCCATTACCAATAAACAAGAAGCATGTAGCCAATTTGACTCCTATATGTAACTGAAGGGACGAAAACACAATTATCGGCAAATCGCTGGCTCTATTCCGATAAAAACCTACTCGATTTCTCCTGTACGCCAGAGCCACCCATAACTCGCGAACCCTCGTCCTGCTCTGCCTGTTAGGGCTCTCTCTCTCTCTCTCTCTCTCTCTCTCTGACCTTTTTCACTCGAGGCTTTTTCACGAGCTCTGTAAGTACTTTTGTACCAGATAGATTGAACTTTTGTGCCAGTACTATTGTATCTCTCGCGTTTTCTGATTTTCGTATTTTGTGGCAGTAAATAGGGTTTCCTGCATAATATTATTCCGTTTTTTCTTCTAAAGGCTTGTTACCAATTTGGTGTTTCGATATGAATTTCAGTAGATGAATTTGCTAATACTCCTCAATTTTAGCTATTTTTCTTTTGGGTGGGCGGGGGTGATTTTATTTGCTAGGGCTTTGGTTGATCAATTGGTCTAACCGCATACTTTAGTTGTAGACCTATATTAATTCTTGTGTACCCACTTTTTGAGCCTTGCGTGCCCACTTTACTTGTGTCTGTTTTACGATGACGATGACATTGTTCTAGGAAAATACCTCTCTTATATTTTGGGCTTTGGGTTGGGGCGAGAAGGGAGGAAGTTATTATCTTTGCTGTTCTCGTACACATGATACTGGTGAGTTGCTTTTTAGTGCTTCCTTGCAAATATGGATCCGGGAAGATGACATAGTTCTATAACAATAGTTCTTTCTCTTCCTGCGGGGGGGCCGGGGGGGGGGTGCAATGAAGAAAGTTACTGTGTGGGCTGCTCTGGTACCCTCAATTTTCTAAGCATGGTGAAGGTGGGGGAAACTGATTACTTTCTTTCTGTGTTTCTTCACAAGTTAGGATCTAATTTTGCCAGTATCAGAGTTAGTTTTCTCGTTATTTTCTTTAGTGGCTAGAACCATGAACTATGGTACTGTTATTTCACTTTGCTGATGAATTTTGAGATGCTTGAGCAGATGAATTTTGAGATGCTTAAGCATAGCTGCTCAAGCATCTCAACCTCACTTCTTCGTCCTGAAGCTTGAATATGATGCATGAGAGTCCTGCTCAAGCTCCAATTAATATCTTAGTTGCTCCACGTTGGCCACTCATTGTCTCTTGGTCTGCATATCACCTAGATTCTTTTTCCTGTTGAAAGGCACTTGCAGTGTCTTTATGTGTATAGTGCTTCACGTGTTTCTCATTGGGACGTCTTGTTAATAAGTGGGCGATTATATGGGCCTCAAGTTGCATGATATTGAATGTGCCCAGATGATTCATTTGTCATTGCTTCTCAAGAGTTGCAGTTAGCATATCGGACCAAGAGGGACTAGATTAGTTCTCTTAAGTACAAGCTGTTTTTTCACTTTGGACTCGAGGAAAATTGCGTTTTGTAGTTTTTCTTGGTGGATTTGCATCAAAGGACCGGAGGGGAGGGGGAGGGAATTGCAAGATTTTGTGTCTATATACATCTACATAGGCATTTTGTTACTTATAATGCAATGAATTATTGGTTGGCAGGTTTTTAAGCATTTTTAAGTTGATAAACGTCATTGAAGAAACTTTTTACAGTATATATGAATATTGTACTTGTTCCCCCATTCTGGAGTGCTAGAGAACATCTAAATCTATACATTGAAGTCATTCTAACTGGTTTCTTGAACATTTTGTCAAGCTATTTAAGGTTGCATCTACTTGTGTACAGATGTTTATACACTAAAAAATGTTATTTTGAGCTTATTGCAGTTTTTTAATCTTTAGCAATTCAAAGCTTCAGTAGTTATAGTTTTTTACTTTGTTTGATGCTTTTAGCAACTCAGAGGAATTCAGAACTTGTTGGTACTATTTCTATTAATCCTTTGAGCGTTAGATCTAATCTTTGCCTGTTTGTTTTTTTAAGCTAATGGCTGATGAAAATTTTGAGGAACATGATTTGGTCAATGTGCAAGAGACAGATAATGTGCCTGAGAACTCACAACCGTCAGAAGATGCACATGTGCCTGAAAATGATTCAGGTGTAGCTGAAGAAAAGAGATGGCCAGGATGGCCTGGAGAAAATGTGTTCAGAATGTTAGTTCCTGTTCAAAAGGTTGGTGGTATCATTGGTCGCAAAGGAGAGTACATAAAGAAAATCTGCGAGGAAACGAAGGCTCGTATCAAGATTCTCGATGGTCCTCCTGGGACTACCGAAAGAACTGTGAGCATCTTACAAGGCCATTAATTATTATGAATTGCTAAGTGGAATTTGGATATAGTGCATCCCATTATGTGATTGGTACTTGCTGGTCTTGTGATATGATGAGGATATTTAGTAATGCTAGTCTCAAGAGACTTGCTAATGAATAGTAAAATGGTTTGGATGCCCTATCATAGGGTAACATTATCTTTCACGATATTTTTTGATAAGCAACTTTCCTGTCTTTCTTTTCTTCTTTTTTTTGGGGAGGGGGGGGGGGGTGGGGTTGGGGGGAGGCAATGGGGTTGGATGTTGGAATCTTGCAAAATCTAGTCACTCTATCTGGATTGTGGTTCAGAATTCATTTGGATGCATCATGAAGTTGATCCATGTGCTTATTCTCTCAGGAATCCTTTTTAGCACTGAACCATGATATTGGCCTTTGTTTACTCCAAAATGAGGCTGCTTCTTATTTAATGTTACTGATTATTAGGTAATCATCTGAAGTTTAGTTGTGGAGAGTGGAGCTTTGATTTTTCAGAGTCTATGTACATCCTGTTGTGCTGAATTCTGCCTGAAGTAACTTCATTGTTGAGAAATTCAATAATCCATAGGCAAAGAGTTAACTTTTTTATTTCTGAAAATCACACTAGAAAACTAATAAAACAGTCAGGTTGAAGTTTGAAAGTCAAATATCCATAAGAAGTGATGTATACTGTCATGCTATAAGCATTAATAAAGTTATAAAGTAGTAAAAAAAACCAAATTATCTGATAAGTGGGATGCTACCTTTCCCCTACTCAAAAAGGAAAAAGAAAGATAGGCGAGATACCAATTGCCAGTAGCAAGTTAAAGATCACAAATGTCCACCAGAAAACAAGAATGGGAGAGGAAGGTTTATTTTTGTAATGACCAAATGAATGTTTGCAGGTTTTTGCAAATTAGGCAACATTTCAATCGCCAAAGTGGCTTCAAAATAGAGGAGCCAAAGATCCAGATTGCAGCAATCAGCATTGAGCATAGAAGTGCTGAAAGTTCTTCTGACTAGTTGTCAGAAATATCTTGTGCGGGTATCTGTACCAAGAAGCATTGCACTCTGTCTGGTAACTTCAGAACTTGGTCGATTGGTGTCTTGCCTAAAGACAACTAAAAAAAATGGGACAGTAACTCCGCTCATCAAGCTAATATGATGAAAGTGTTAATGCATATGTCAGTTGTTAACATGGTAGAATGATAAAAACAAACCAATATTACAAATATAGTAACATGTAGTACCAATGGCACGTATCATATTTAATAGCAAACATAATTATGGAAATCAATCTATAAGTTGCGGCACTGATTGGGGCTAATAGTAGGTTGGATATTTACTCAATCTGTCTTCTCTCATCTAAGCTTTAAACCGATTAACTTTGTGACTGAGGAGTTAGCCTGTGGCACCATGGATTTAAACCTGTGTAACTCACTAGTTGTATAACATCTGTTTATGATTTCCCTTATCTACATTAAGAGAATCTGAACCAGCTCAACAAAAAGTGAATAGATATTCTGGAGCTATTGATCTGCTAATAGAAATTGGGGGCAACCTATTTACGGTGGGAGTTGTAAAAATATATGCTCCATTGTACTACCCAAAGATGGAAACTTACGGCTAGTTTAAACATAACTGTATTGGTTGAGGTGAGTTTTTGAGAAAAGAAAAATCCGGTTCGAATTCTTGGAAAGGAAGAAAATAAAGTTGGGTTGAATGAATAAATGGATAGGGCCTCGCGGCTTCAATTAATTATAGGGAAAGATAAAGCAACGGGCTTCATATTGTAAGAGTTGGTGACACTGGACCAGATTTAGTTTCATCTTCTGATGACAAACTTAAAATTAATCAATGGGGAACTATATCTTTTTTCCCTTGCATAAGTGTGGCTTGGAAGCTTTATTAATGTGTGATACAACTGTACTTTGTCTATGTACAGCTATCACTGCTACTAAAGTCAGATTAAGCATATTCTCCTTGTTGCTTACTGCTATTGAATTTATTGTGTGGTTTATGATGCAAAAACACAGACCTGCGTGTAATATAGCCTGTTGATACAGTTTCATGCATTAGTTCATAGTAGTGGGGTAATTCATGGACCTGTTTGTTACTTTAATCAGGTAATGGTTTCCGCTAAGGAAGAGCCTGATCTTGACATTCCTCCTGCAATGGATGGCCTGCTGAGGATCCATAAGCGTGTAGTTGATGTTGACTCGGATCCAGCTAATGCTCAGTCAGGCAATGGTAAGACGGTATCCACAAGGTTACTTGTAGCAGCAACACAGGCAGGGAGCTTGATTGGAAAGCAGGGTGCCACTATAAAATCTATTCAAGATGCTTCTCATTGTACCATTCGTGTCCTTGGTGGAGGTCGATTTTTTAAACATCTAATTGCTTTCCTTGTTTGTTTGCTGCATCTCTGTGGATCTGGTGGATTGATTAACGCTTTTCCCTTGTTTTGCATATCTATCGATATACTCTATATTTCTACAAATTTCCCAATCAAAGTGGTGTAAAAAATTAGAAGTTGGAGCAAATTCATTTACATGTTCTACTCTTGTTGTCTACCTTTTCTTTTTGTTAGGAGTAGGTCCTTTCAAATTTTGATATAACTTAGCTTGCTGTAATTGTATCATCAGATAACATGTCATTTCAAACCTTACCTTGACTTAGATTTGAAAGTTATTTTACAGCTTCATTTCAGCTTTAGGTACTATTTTCACCTTTTTCACATAAGTGTTCTCTCCATGAGAATGTACTTGCTGCTCCTCCATGTTGGGGATGTCTCCACTAGAGTTGGCAGATTTATTGTTGTCTTGAATAGTCTCAGTTTTCTTTTTTTAGTTCTTCATCAAAACGAGAGTAAAAGTTGGATGTGTCCATGAGATTTTCATTTAATTTCGCCTTTAGCATTTGGTTCTTTTTGCCATAATAGTTTGCTGCTGTTAATACTCTTCGGAAATGGATTCCTGCAGAGCACCTGCCGGTTTTTGCTTTGCCTGACGATAGTGTTGTTGAGATACAAGGGGAGCCTACGGGGTTGCACAAAGCGGTTGAACTAATTGCAACACACCTGAGGAAATTTTTAGTTGATCGAAGTGTTGTTGGAGTATTTGAGATGCAAGTGAGTGAATCAGAAAATTTCATAGCAATTACATTGAGATGTTACTTTTCTTTTGTATATTTATATGGTTTGTTGTTTGCATTTGTGTTCAGATGCAAATGCCAAATGCCCGAGCAAATCAAAATATGCCTCCACCCCAATCTTGGGGCCCTCCAACTCAAGGATTTCCTATGAATGCTGGCGGTGGACCTGGTTATGGGGCCCCTCCTCAATACATGCCACCTCCACGCCAATATGACAACTATTACCCACCAGCTGATGTGCCGCCTCGGGATAAGCAGCCTCGTCCTGGACATCCTGCTTTTGGGAGAGATGCATCAGCAGGATCGCACACAGCAAGCCTGCAGCCACAACCATCAATAGTTACAAAGGTTTCATTTCTTTCTTCTCTCTCTGTCCAGTCCATTATTTGCACTGCAAATTGGAAATCTTCTGCAATTAAAAGTTGTAAACTCCAGATTGGTTGCTTGACCCTGTTCTATTTGAAGTGTGTTTTTTTTTTTTCATGTGTTTTTGCTGGTTTTTTTCCATGTTTTGTAGGTCACACAGAATATGCAAATTCCTCTTTCATATGCAGATGCAGTCATCGGTGCTTCTGGTGTAAATATTAGCTACATTCGCCGTGCCAGTGGTGCAACTATTGCAATACAAGAAACTAGGGGTGCCCCAGGTGAAATGACTGTCGAAATTAATGGATCTGCATCACAGGTTCAGACTGCTCAACAGCTGATACAGGTACTGCAAATCCTATGGTTTCTGTGTGATTAAGTGTACCATGTCTGATTGGATGATAGTTGGTGTTTCTTTTGTTAAAATTATGATCATGAGTGATTGTACATTGACAGAATGCTTTCTTGATTGATTGTGGTAAATGCTGTACCTTTTTATTAAAGCTGTAAATAAATGTACATCACGAGAGAGTGGTGGTTGCAAGTGCCTGTATTTGCTTCTTGTGCGTGCTTTTTCTAATGGGAAAACTGAATTGTTTAATTGCAGAATAGTATTGCTGAAGCTGCAACAGCACAGAATTCTGCTAGTGGACCACCTGGTCAAGTTTATAATCCTTACGCCCATGGTACTCTGTATGCATCTCCACCATCCAATACTAGTGGACACACGGGCCATGCTCCGGCTGGAGACTACAGTTCTATGTATGGAGCCAGCTATGGTTATTAGGGAAGCTGAATGGTAGCAGGATTGGACTTCTTTTGAGGAATCTATGCATGTCGTACATTTGACGAGTACTTGTTATGACATTAGGTTGAGAGAATTTAGTTCAGTGTTGTATTAGATGTTCATTGCTAGTAATAGTACAAAACTAGGCTAAAAAATTGGTAGTTGCGCCTCTTTGAACTGGCTTTTGTGTCCTTGGAGCGATTTTTCTTGGGTCAATTTATTACTAGTTACCTAGTAAAATTTGGAGTTTTCAAGTGCACGTAGACATCTTCGTAAGCGTGGGTTTTGATGTTTGCCTGCTCTTGACCCCATGCCCCCTCCCTCCTCTGTGCGTGCGTCTGGGTTGTTGCTGGGGGAGGTGGGGTGGGGAGTGGGGTTGTTAAATTGACAAGTAACTACAATGGTGGTGGGATTTATGGTGCCAGGACCTGTAAGATTACCGTCAATCCAAAATGGTGGGGGTTATAGTAACGGGAATGGCGAGATTACAATTAATTCAAAATGGCGGAATAATTATATACTTGAAAAGGGCTGATACTTGGAATTTCTTAATTTTAGAGTTTCACTTTAGATTTTTTACATTACGGGTATTAATTGTTAGTTATTTGCCCCGTATATCAGAACTTCATGGGTTTACCTGTTCTGCACCTAGTCAGGCCAATGATTCTAATTGCAGTTGTCTGGCGTCCAATTGTGCAGCTAGTTTGTGTGTTTTTTTTTTTTTTTTTTGCCCTTTTACACGCCCTTAGGATGAAGCCTAAAATTCGGCTTAATGGGAAACCCCTGCCTCCAAAATGTGGACTTTTTGGAGTTTGGATATATTATGCCACCAACATGTGAGCAGACATTGGATAATTTTTCGTGGCTCGTACTCGCGCACACAAGGGAACAAAATCCCGGTGTCTTCTCATGAAATCCTTGGCATATTGGAAATCCAAAATGAATGAACAAACCAGGTCTGCTTTCAGAGAACTAGAGAGTAAAGACAACGTGAGCGTGACTGTACGAGACCGAGCCCGAAGAAAACGCACACACGCAGAGATATGAGACCTCGGTTTTGCAGTGCCTGATGAACACTTTCAGAGAGCTGTGAAGGCATGGTTAGAGAAGGGTTAAGAAGACAATTAAATTTTGGGAGCGTTAAGCAGCGAGGAATATAGGGAAATAATACTCTGCTTTTAGCTGGTCAAGTCGAGATGTTGTCAATGTGGCAGAGCAGGAATAGACGTTCAGATAACTACAATAGAGACTACAAATTACCGTCCCAGAAATATTACATCAAAAAACTATAACCATACGGTAAATGCTTCGTCAGATGACAAAGACTGAATATTTTACAAAATAATCTCATAAAATTTTGCTTTAATGGCATCACAATCAGCCTGAAATCTAGATGACAAACAAGAAATACGTCCAACTTAAGATGTGGTCTAGTTTGAAACATGGGCCAAAAAAATTTAATTGACATTCCCTTGTGATTTCACTAATTGCTGCAGAACTTCTACCAGATGGAAATGTAGCTCATCTATAGCTAAACTAACAATCAGAAATTGTTTACATGACTATCAGTCTATCAGAACTCTTTACATCACTAAGAAATAACCAAACTGTATAGTTGAAATTTATATGGGTGCTGCACAGGTTGTTCTAAAATGTCCAGTCTGGTTACAGCGGCTGCAATGAACCACCCGCTTCACATGACCCCGATCTTCTGCACGAGCTCTTCTTTTCCTAGGCTGTGCAGGGGGTCGAAAGGACTTGGGGGGGTTTACAACCATATCCAAACAACTACCTTCAGTTTGAGTATTATCTGTCATCTCCTTCCACAGGGTTCTATCGGGAATAGGGTGTATGGTTTGAGAATAGGCTTTGCGATATGTTGCTATTGTGAAGCAACTCTCAGTAAATCGATGAACATTCTGCCTGCAAGAAAGAAGAGCCGCTACAGCATGAGCACAGGGCAGGCCATATAGCTGCCATCCTCGGCACATGCAACAACGGTTTCTGATATCCACAATGTTTGTCCCCTCGTGAGAAATAACCTCAAATTCAGCCTCATTGGCTCGGAGAACCTGGTAGGTACGTGCCCTTTCAATAGCCTCTGAGACGCGCCTTTCAGCAGAGGGAACAAGTACAGATGTCCATTCCATACTAGCTTCACGTCTTTCATTGAACCAAGTCATCAATTGCCGACGGACGCACTCCATCATCTGAATCAGGGGAAGTGCAGAGGCTTCAAGTATCCAGGAATTTAATGATTCAGCTATGTTGGCTGTCAGATGCCCAAAACGTGTTCCCTCAAAATGTGCAGTGGCCCACAAGCGAGGTGGAACTCGCCGTATCCAATAACCAGCTTCCTGCGATATCTCTTCTATATCATTAATCCTGTTCTCAAACTCAACTAACGTGAGAGCATTTGCAGCTTCCCACAAAAGGTTGACAAGCACAGTATTGTTGAATTCCTTCCTGAAACTCTCAGTGAGATGACGCAGACAGAAACCATGGAAAGCAGTGGGGAAATTTGCATCTACAGCATCAGCAATACTTTTCTGTCTATCAGATAATATTGTCAACCTTGGCATGTTCTCTGTGTTAGTTTCCAGAAGATTATGCAGCTCTGCAAGGAACCACATCCAGTTATCATCATTTTCCTCATCAACAACACCAAATGCTAAAGGAAATAGTGCACCATCTCCATCAAAGCTTGTTGCAAAGAGCATAGTCCCTAGGTATTTGCTCTTTAGAACAGTCCGATCAAGCGCAATCAGTGGGCGACATGCATTCAGAAACCCATAAATAGATGCTTGGAAAGAAATAAATAAGCGCTGGAAAGAATTATCCACTAGATTGACATAAACAGATGCAATGCTCCCTGGATTTGTCCGCCTAATTTGCTCACAATATTGTGGAAGAAGGCGAAAGTCTTCTTCGAATGAACCACGAAGAGTAGCCATGATCCTTTCCTTCCCTCTCCATGCTTGCTTGTACGATAAGGTTATCCCATGAACACGGTGGATCTTTTCCAGAATCTCTTTTGGCTTGCATTGAGGATTTTCCCTGAGATGTTGTTCCACGGAGGTTGCAACCCACTGCACTGAGGCTTGTTGATGACCAAGATGAGCAATACCACCACATGCATGTTCTTTGTGGATGGTCCTTATCGTAAATGTAGGAACACCAGGGAGCTTTGCAGCATGAATGCGCCAAGGGCATCCTTCACTAGCACATTTTGCAGTGAAACGAGTCTTATCAGACTTAACTGTCTGTATTTCAAAGTGAAGAGCAATTGCTATGTCCCTCAGAGCCCGACGACAACTTTGGACATCTGGAAATTCTTGCCCAACAGTCAATTCAAGGGTTGGAGCAACAACTAGTGTTCGAGACTGCAGAATAGGGGATGTAACAAGGACCTGAGAAGGCTGGACAGGCGCCTCTGAAACAGATAAAATTCCCATACCATGATTCTGGTCGACAATGAGCTCTAAGTTTTCATCAATGTCATGGGGCTCTACAACAGTCAATTCCTGACTCCCTGGCAAACCAATTCCACTGTCACGAGGAGTTAGAGCAAGCTGTCGACCATGGTTCTCAAAGCCACTATCATCTTGATCTGCATTAAGTACATCATCTTGACTTGGAGTTGAATCACTCTCTCCACTCTGAGGAAATCTATTCTCATGCTGGTTACCTACATCATATCCATTAGAATGTTCATCAGTATGACCTTGGCTACACTGGTTAGCCAATTCATGGTCATGGACCTCAGCAGGCAAAATATCATGATCAGTGGTGGCATTTGCTGAATCTGAGTCATCAGCAGTGGTTGATTTGAAATCTCTAACATGCTCATGAATCTGTCCTGATTCTAAAGTCTGCACCCGATCCAATATTGAATCTCGACCACGCAATAATCCTAATCCAAAATGTGAGCCCTGAACCACAGATGTATCCCTTGTGTGCCCAATAATCACATCGTGGTTCGCCATTAAAACTAAAAAAATAACAAGAAAAATGTGAGAAATGACACTCCCTGTCAGATTAAAGGCGTAAACTTTAACTCAAAGTCTATCCTCAAAAATCCACTCCTCAAAACCAATCATTCTCAGGTAAAGCTCGAGCAGCACTCCATTCAGCAACATCGAGAAGTACTACAACAAACAATATAATAATATAGTCGAAAAGGCATGGGAATAAAAACGTAATCAACCAACCCATGTTTTAGTTCAGAATAATTATACTTGAAGAACCCAGTTGAAATAAAACGACATGACGAAAATGATCGGTCATCCTAACTACATTTAAAAGTAATAACAAAATTAAAAAAAAAAAAGAAAAAGAAAAGAAATCCCAAATCCCCTCGTGAAACAAACTATGGCTTTGCAATTCTAGGAAAACAATAAATGCAAAAAATAAAGAAAGAGATAGGGGAGAACACCTTACCATAAAGTGAAAGGCAGACGATACAAAACCCTGATCTTTAATTAAGCAGGTAGCCCCCAAATTTACAGCTTCAGAACCCGAATTCTAACCTACAAAAATGAGGGAGAAAATTAAATTGAAAAAAAATAAAATTCAGAATTTCAAAATTAGAAAGTAAAAAAGCCAGATAATCCACATAAATGTAGATGAACAAAGATCAGAATTATGGAGGGAGGATAAGGAGCCCATAAAGGGCAGTAAAGATTTGATTTTTGGCGGGCGGGCGGTCGATAGAAAAATATAGGACATCGATCGATAGACACACGGGAGAGGAGAGAAAAGAAAATACCTGGAAAAGGGGAGGGCAAGGAAGGGGAAGAACTGAAAATATAAAATTAATAGAAGAGGAGGGGCAAAAGGGCAGAAACACCAAACGATATGGATCATCTCTCTCATCGGTCTCGGAGACGTCTTCAGTTTGGATCCCAGCACATAGAGACTGGCTTTGGCCTTTGGGGTCCGCTCCTCTTCTCCCAGGTGGGGGTATTTAGGTCATCCTCCTCTTTTCCTTGCTCTTTTCTATTTGTACTTGCCCTCTATTGCCCCTCCCGCTTTCCACTTTGCCCTGTTTTTCTTTTTCTTTTCTTTCCTCGTTAATAAATTAATGAAAAATAATACTACTACTTAGCAGCATGTTTGGATCGGGGATGATTTAAAACAATTTTTGAAATAACGGGAGTTTTTTCCTTTTTTTTTTTTTGTCACGTGATATAAAAAGATAGTTGGGATTAATAAGATTACAAATGAATTGAATCAAGTCAAATTTTGAACTTATCAAGTCGACTTAGACTTGTTAATGTGCGAGTTTGAGTTCGAATTCAAGTTCGAACTCGTCGAACCAAAAAAATAAAACTCTAGTTTGACTTAATTTAAAAAAAAAAAAAAATTCGAACTTGATTCATTCCTGACTCCCAAGTTTGGCTCGATTTCTGGGTTGCGAGCAGTTCGAGATGTCTGCTCGAGTTTGGTTCGACATTATGGCTAGTGCGAAGCTCGAAGTCAACTCAATTTTAAATAATGTAGCGATATTTTTATAATTTCACGTCAACTTAAGTTTTTCAAACGGCTTGTTGAGTAAGCGAACCTAACAAATGGCTACTTCAGTTCGACTCGTATATATTAACGCTTAGATTGAGCTCGATGAACACCGAACTCAAACAGTTCAAGTCAATTGCAGCCCTAATTGTGAAGATAAAAATCAATTAGAGAAGATGTTTATATTTACGATAAAAATAAAAATTTATTATTTTTTTTATCTCTGAATTTTGGATTTTGCATTTGACTTTAATATCTAAGCATATTCCTCAGTTTCAAATGAACTTGAGATTATCGAATTTGATTTTTTTTTCTTAAACCATACTTGAAAAATAAAAAAAAAAGAAGAAAAGTTTACAAATTTAACACTTGTAAAATCCAAATTTGAAAAGTAAGTCAGGTTAACTAGTACACAAGCTAAATTTGAACAAGTTTTTATTGAGCCAAGTTTCAATAATGTCAAGTAATTTAGTTTATTCTTCGGTTTACTGATTGACTTAAAATAAATGTGATAACCTAAGGACGTATGCAATAGAGTCAGAGTTCAAGTCATGAAGTTACGATTATATGTCATCGCTCATGAACCGGTAAATTAGTTCCAAAACACACTAACCATTCCAACTTTACCGGCTTTACTTTCCCCTTCGATCGATTTCCAGGTGCTCTCTAAGTTCATGGTTCATCGTACCCCCTCAATTAAATGCATAATTACAAATATGAAGGATACAAAATTGCTCTTTGCAAAACAGGGATCAGTATCAAAATATTAACCACAGCCCCACAGGGAGCTGTAAGGTTGTCTAGGTGTACTAGACAATTTAACAAGTACAAACATCACACCACATAATCAACGCCCAAATTTAAGCACTCTATAAACGTTAAAAGTGTTTAGAATATAGACCTTGAAGTCTTCTCCAAAATCTTCAAAAACATGTACTTCGTGGTAATTAACACGAAGCCATACAAAACTTAGTAAAATTTTTTCACCAACAAACTTTAATAACTGGTAAATACATATAGTTTTTTGAGAACCGCCACAATAATAATAATAAAGTCAACTATTAATCCAGGCAAAATTGTATACTGTTAGATAGTAGAGATTACAGCCCCGATACATTACGGGAAGCTTTTCATTACAGTGAGCCAAATTGAAAGGCAAACATACTCGGTTCTACGAACCAAAATCTTTCAAGGAAAAACCATTAGCTGCTGCTGCTTTCCCCGCTCCTAACATGGTACATCCATATCAGACTGCAGAAAGAAATTGAATAAACTGCAATGCCTAAGCCAAAAGAAATCCTTTTAATCACAAATCCAGATTCCAAATAGGAACAATTACAAGGAATGTTAGCAAGTTTCATCTGCTGAGAAGATATTCAAGTTCCTCCATGTAAATTTGACAGAGTACATATCCATATGGAGCTCCACCTCCTACGCCCTTTTGTGACCTGGAAAAAGAGGAGCAATCAAGATCTGGTCTCACGAGAAGAATCAATTCGCTGTTTCTGCATAGTTTGCATTCTTCACGATGGTACAACCCTTTCTAACCTGACGTGTTCGAGCTTTTGTAACATTTCCAACGCCACTTTTTCCAAGCATAAACGACTCAGCCGACCATTGCTCCCATTTATGACCATATTTGAAAGCAGTGTTATCTGCTCTACGTCCAAGTCTTTATCAAGTAGATCCATCCAAAAACTATCATCCTCGTTGAGGTCTGATCTCCTTACTAGTTCTATTACTTGCTCCAGGCTTGCCACATTCCTACCAGCACCACAGCCCATTGCAGTTGCAGCACCCACTGCATTTGCTATCATCAGCGTATGGACCAAAGGCATTTTATGTATAAAACCAAATGCTATTGCAGCCACAAAACTATCTCCGCACCCCACTGTGTCAATGACATCTACCTGTTGAAGACCAAGTTGTTAATTTAGCATTAAGTATGTAACAGGTATTTCCACTCAACTAAGGAAGATTCTGATGTCAGTAAAATAGAGAGACAACAAAACAGAGGTCTCGCGAGGCAGTTTCTTATCAAATAACTAGCCTTACAATCGTGAAACTACCAATTTTTCTCCCCTCTATTATTGCCTACAAAAATGATCTAGTGGAGGGTGGAAAGCTATGTGGTAAAAGGTATTTATAATTCTATTTATAATTTCAGAGATCAGAAAACATATATTGTAGCTTCCTAGGTTGTTGAATGTCCCCTTTTCCCTCATTTCCTCTAAGAGCATCCTACCATCAGGTCATGAAATGAAGTTTCATTAATATTCGCGCCAGATGCTCTATAACAGGAAGGACTACAGATTGATACCTTGAATGCAGGAGAACAAGATATGCTAGATGTTGTAATTAAAAGTGAACCCTTTGCGCCCATTTTGATAATAACCCACTTCATGCGGGTCCCTCTCCGAAGCAACTCTTGTCCTGCCAGAACTGGGTTCCCAATGCCAGTCAATGATTCAGCCTGCCACATTATTGTCATGAATAACATCCAAAAGCACTATTAAAAGGAAAACATTAGAATTGGAAAAAGACCATAAGGAAAAAAGGAAGGTGAAATAGCAGAATTGAAAAATATGCCCACAGCAACTTAGAAGTTATTAAGATGTTGAAGCACAAACTTAAAAATAAATAGAGTACACAAGAAAACAGGACAAGCAAGCACAAACTTAATATCTGTTCTGCAGTCAAAAATAAATGTCGAAGATTACCAACTGAATACATAAAACTTGAAGAATCCATTTTAAGAAACTGCTTAGTCAAAATGCTTGCTTCCTAGGGATCTTGAGAGTTTCTTAAACACTGAGTAATAACCAAATAGTTCGACCAAAAAGTAAGATTTAGTCTCCCTTGAATCAAAAAACAAAAAAGTAGTAACAATAACAATATTATTAACAATAAAAAAACAAAAACCTCATTGAATTAAAAAATGATGCAAGACAAAAATAGACTCTCAAGAAATAAACAGGAGATGAACGAACAAGCTTGAAGTCAAAGATGAGGTTCCTGAAAGCTGCACAAAATTTCCCTCATACTTTGACAAGTAATGCAGAGGCAAACCAAAAATACATTATTCTACTTTGTACAAATGGACACATAGAAAACATAGCTGCAGCGATAATGGATAAGTTATCAGCCCAACCTCCTCAGAAGTTAACAGAAGGACATCACTCATTCTTAAGAACTTGCTAAGTGCTCTTTGTTCATCAGGCGATCCTGAATGAAGCGTCTTCCCTCGTGGTCCAGGGTCAAAAAAGACTGAGGTTCCAACTTCAACAGCATACTCCAAAGCAGAAACAAGCAGGCTAGGGGCAAGCTCATCAAAGCCGTAACCATTGCAGAAAAGGATTTTTGAGTGCTTAATAGCCTTCTTCGCTTCAGGGGATAGTTTTTTCATCCAAACAAAAGCAGGCTCATTGCTGAAATCTGCTCGACTGAACCCACCCCCCCCAAAAAAAAAAAAAAGGGAAAAGTATTGCCCATCATTTTTTGAAATGTACAGAACAGAGAGAAAAAATGAAAGAAATAAATAAAATACCACAGCTAGTAAATCCATAACCAAGAATATATTATGACGATATTGTCATACCTGCAAAAACCATGTCTTTGCATAGGGTCCACCAACACCCAGCACAAAAGTGTTTCATAGGCTGCACTTGCACTGCTAACTTCATCATTCTCTCCATCCATCCTAACTACACTAATACCCTCGTCTTCAAGGACATCCAGGAGGAATTGCCCATAGATTTCATCACCAACATGACCAATTGTAGCACAGCTAAGACCAAGTCTTGCCGCTGCTATTGCCATATTACAGTTGCCACCAGCTTCCCAGTTTCTCTGTGAGGAGAAAGCATACATAAGGTAAAGCAAACACAAGCTACAAGAATTATAAAAATGATAGGGTGCAAGTAGAAGAACAAAACTGTGACAGGAATTATTACGTCTCATCAATGCACGGGCACTGAAACCATAAGAGGAGCTCATAATTTACACAAATGGAACAGTCAAAAGACTCTAAAATGCATTTACTTTTGGAGCTTTGGAAAAGAATAACTACAAGCAGGTCCACAAATTTCTCAAGAGCAGAATTGTTCAAAGCTCCAACTAAAACTTTTCCCCTTCAAACTGAAATTTGGAATGCTTTATTATCTGGAGTTACATTACGATGAAAAAAATTAAAAGGCAGTCCCCAGTGCCTAGAGTCTTAAAAAGAGACCTTTTCAGGGCAATGAAAAAGATAAACCATGCTGATGAATTGCAAACGAAAACCGTTAATTGCTTGTATTCAGACAGATAAGACAAGCCTCAATTACATAAATCAAAGACAAACGCATAAACTGCTACACAACAATTCGCAGAATACCAATACAATACAGCAGAGGAGCCGACAATACACTTAGATCGGCGCGAAAAGTACTAATTGTCTCTCCTGTTTTGAAAAAAAAAAAGAAGCACTGAATAAAGGTTATAGAGTCCGTAAACCCACACAGCAAAATTTAAAAATATATAAAAGAAAAGTCCCACAACCAGTTTCCCATCCCATAAAAGAAAACTATTATTTAAAAAAAAAACAGAGAGAGAGAGAGAATACTAATAATAAGAAGAACCTTATCAGGAGGGGATTTTGATACGTCATCCAAGTAAGCTTTACGTTGATCGAGAGGCTTGGGAGGCAATCGAGGAACATTGAGTACAATGTCAACGCAGAGGTTACCTAGAGTTGCGACGTCGATTTCCTTAATCACTCCGACATTCCTTAGCCGCTCATCGTCGTCGACGTCGACGTCGAAGGAGGAGGCATTATTACTGTTGCAGAAGCTGAGGGAATTAAGAGGCTGCTGCTTGGGAAGAGGGATTTGAATACCGGCACTGCAATTAAAGATTGAGCAGTAATAATAAGAAGAAGAAGAAGGGATATTTCTATTGGAGTGAAAGAAATGGTTGGAGGTAGGGTTGTGAATGGTGGTTGGATAAGGAGGAGAGAGGGCATAATTAGGCGGTGGAGGGATTGGGGATTTGAAGGATATGGCGTGATGCAGATGCATTCAGGTTTTTACTACTACTACCAGTAGCGGTTAGTGCTCCCTTAGTACTACTAGTAGCAAGTCACAATCCTAGAAAATACTACTACTCCTACAGTCCTACTACTAGTAGACAGACCCCCAAGGGAAGCGAAGGGAAGGGGAGTAGCAGGAACTTGGATTATGATACAGTAGTATTTGAGCAAACTGCAGAGGAGGCGGCCCAGCCAGGAGTGGAAGGTAAATTGAATCTGATGGGACGTTGAAGATGGCAAAGAGGCCAGTGACGCTCCCGAGTCCCAACCGCTCTTCTTATTATTATTATTTTTTTTTTGTCGACGGAGTGGGTGTCCGGGTCAATTCCGTAAAAGCGGCCCGACTAATCCCACTTCGGTCCGGCCCGGCCCAGCACCCTAACCAGACCTAGCACATTAGATGCACGGAAAAGCCGATGTTGCTGCGGAGGTTCGACCCCAGGACCTGACGGTCCCGAGGAAGAGGCGCCAACCACCAGCCCATTCACGTGGGGGCTCTTCTTATTATTATTAGCTAGGGATAATTTCAGAAACCTCGAGAGAGGTTTCTGACAATTTCATTTAGTACCTTTAAAGTTTTCAATATTACACTTAACTCTCTTGATCCTATAAAATGATCATATAACCTTAATATATTAATATTTTTCATGTAATTAAGTAATACACTCCTAATCTTGTGCATGGGAATGCACCGCACAATTAAATATTTAATGGAAACAACACTAATTCTTTTATCTTTTATAACTTAGATTGAGATTTTAGAATTTACGGATTGATGGTAGCAGTGGGCATGATGATAGTGGTACTAATTTGAGATGTAGGTATATGAAAGGTTTAAAATAATAGAGATAAGGGTTGAAAATAGATTTGAAATTTTGTGCATATTCTATTTTTTTTTAATCAAATTTTATAACAAAGTAAAATTAATTTCAAAATTCACGTGGACAGTTTGGGTTATTCATTCAAAAATTTGACCACTGAATAGTTTTTGTTACCAAAATGATAAATTCAAGGGAGATATGTGTTATTTTTAAAATTTCAAGGAAACTAAGTGAAATTGTTCAAAACTTGAAGGGAGGTTTCTAAAATTATCCCTATTAACTTACGGCAGCCAGCTCCCCTTACTAGTCTAATTTCTTTTTTAAATTTTATTTTTTCTTTTTCTTCTTCTTCTCTCTTCCTTTTTTTTCTGGTGGTGGGGTGGGAGGGGCAGCCAGTAAGGGGGGGGGGGGGGGAAGATTGGAAGAAAGGGTCCATATAACTCAAGTTGATAATTTGACAACCCAATACAAATCCCATTCATTCACACATTCTTGATCTCCAAAAAAAAAAAAAAAAACCTGCTAAAAATTCCTTTTTTCGCTCCTTTCCCTAAGGTTATGTTTGGATTGCATTTTTCATCATTTTTCATGAAAAAATTACTGTAGCGATTTGATATATGTGAGGGAAAAAGGTGATAGGGAAATGTGATCACGGAAAACGACAATATTTTCCGACGAAAACAAACAATCCAAGCAAGCCACCTTTTAGCCTTTCCTCTTTTCAATTCTTAGTCAATATTATATTATATATAGGCTTGGCTAAGAAGATTGAATAAAAAATGCCAAAGTGTCACGGAGGGCGGATGGTGTGATTATAAGCCCTCTCCTAGTTGAAGAAACGAACCTAAAACTCCTTTTGACCATCCTTGTTGAATTTATTATATTCCCGGGAACGATCATCCATCCCACTGGCATTTTAGGTCTCCATCCCTCATTTCTTTATTAGTATTTATTCAAATAAAGCAAAAAGGCGCATATTATTAGTATTAACTTTTGAGGGATCTGCTAAAATGACCGGACGAGTCAAAGAGATGTGTACTAATTGATCCAAAGCTTCTTGTTTATCCGAGAAAAGTTTGGAAGGCTGGCTATTTCACATTTATGTACTCGCGATTCTATTCATCTCAGTAGTGTGTCTTGCATTTATTTGACAAAATGTTAAGCAAAACGACGTGAAGAAGATCAAACAAAATGAGTTGAAAGAGAACTTAAAGGCCGTATCACCATTTTGCCCGCCCGAGACTTGCAGCAACCTTGCAATAATAAGCTGCACTTTCAAGCAGCTGCAGCAAATGCATAATACAACCACACCTTTGACGGGATTATACATGTTTCAGTTTCTTCTTCCCTGAGATAATTAACCACAACAGCAGCGGCCCATTCCCAAGTCCGGCTTTCACCACCACCCGATGTTCCCATCTCAAAAGCTGTCAAAAAGCACAAAGTTGATGTTAAACAGCAGCTCACTGCGACCTCTACAGTACTATCTCTGGTCGGAATTGCTGCTCCTTGGCCAATTCGTCAAGTATATTGGCAACTTTCTCGGCCACATCACCGTACGCATGCGAGACTACAGATTCAGGGTCTGATACTACAATAGGAACACCTTCATCAGAACTGCTTCTGATGCCAACCTCCAACGGCACCTATAAAGATGAAATACAACAGATTAGAGCATTAATTAAGCAAAATGTTTGTAGTTTGAAAAGAATCTCATGAAAAATATGCAGCCTCAAGGAGAAGCAAAGGAGGAGGATATTTAGTGCCAAAAAAAAAGAGGACAGAGAGAATTAGAAGCAGGTCAAGATATCACCAGCTACCATATATCAGATAGCGACGGTTCAACAAATTAGCCAGTAGTACAAAAATTCTGGGAATCAAACACTAACCTACCTCTCCAACACAAAAAGAACCTTATTGAAGTAACGACAGAGCGTGTTTTACTTGTAGACTAGGTGGTTGGGCCATAAACAATGATTGGCAGAGGAAATTGTTCAGCTATCTATATGATCAAACTTACAATTTTTCATCCAACAGGTACAGGAAGTCCTAATTTCAGTGCCCAAGACAGAACAGGGATAACACTTGTTATATTATTCTGAAACGATTAAACAACATGCTTATAGGAGGGTGACCTGCAAAACTATCCGAACACCCTAACAAGCGACACAAAAAACATCCAATTACCTCCCCCAGAAACTGCACACCCATTTCCTCTGCTGTTTTGCGCGCCCCTCCCTTACCAAAAATATCCGAAGGTTCTCCGCATTTGGGACATTTAAAATAGCTCATGTTCTCCAAGAGTCCAAGGATCTGTGAGATGAGAACAAGGTTTTAAACAGTTAGCAGTGAACAGCATCTGGGACAAAAGAAATATAGTGTGTGTGTGCGTGCGTGCCAATAGCTTTTGATTGCAGAAACTAGTCCTTCTGTATTTGTTAATTCTCCCATCATGCCCTGTTTTCTGAGGAGAAGCAAAACTCTAATAATCTGATCCAAAACTCAACCATGAATTGACATGCACAAGCATACAGATCAAAAGATTGAAAACCAGGTATGTTGAACCTGGAATGTTATTGACTCTGGTCTTTAGATAGCATTCAATTGTGAACCTATGTGCTATCGTAAACACACTCAAAGCATAAAAACTTTTATGGGAATACAATTTGCTCAAAAAAAGATCATACTGGTACATTGACTTGAGAGAACATTTTCACCCCTCTTCGAGCATCCAGTAGTGCAACATCTTGAGGAGTTGAAACAATTACTGCTCCTGCAAACAGAACAAAGTAGTTCCAGATTATCAAGGAATACAGGTACATTTCAAAATTATCAAAGCAAACACCTCACCCCCCCCCCCCCAAAAAAAAATCGAATTCAGATTAAGCATAGAATTGACTTCAAATGGTCCATCATCTGAAAAGTGGAATTTGCAAGGAAAAGTTCTCCTGAAAGAGACATGCTGAAAGAGCATGGTTCTCGTTTTAAGTGCCTATAGTTACTGCCAGAATATCCATACTGGGTAAGGAAGAAGTAATGCTGACGAAGCTTAACATATTTGACTAGAAAGCAGCATACTGGAAATATGTATTTGAAAGTTAAATTTGCTCAACAGGTATTACAAAAAGGAAGCTTTATTATACTGAGATGAACGAGCAGCAATTGAGATTATGTTATTCAAAACTTACAACCCCAGCATTATTCTAGCCTGAGCTGCAACAGGCTTCATTTCGACATCCTTCAATCTCTTGCTATTCCAGCATACTACAAAAATGTAAGACCAACTTCCAACAAACTTGTTAGGTACCTGACAGTTGCAGCCTCTGGGAAATAGATATCTGAGCATCACCAGTACCAGGGGGCATATCAACCACAAGAACATCCAAGGTTCCCCAGTTAACTCCCCTTGTCATCTGTTCAAGAGCTTTCATAACCTGCAAGAGTAAGCATGAAACTGATGAAAATATTCAAGGTTCTTGAAGGATGTAACTGTAACCAAATCAGTGTAAACAGATAGGCAGAAGAAATCAGAAATTCACCTCCAGTATAAATAGCAATTCTGAGGAAGAAAATAAATAGGCTTTAATTAACGTAAAACAGAATATAACCGATGAATAAGTGGACAACACAAGGGAGCCAAAAAAAGTGCAGCAAAAATTGCAAAGGGGAAAAACTAAAAAAGGAAAAGTACAGAAAATAAACCCCCCCCCCCCCCAAAAAAAAAAAAAAAAGAGATTCAGCAAACAATCTAAAATGCCAAGTGATACAACAGTGTAACATGATACCATTGGACCCCTCCAAACGATTGCTGCACCAACGTCAACCAGAGATCCCATTGACATACATTTCACTCCATGGTTTTCAATTGGAATCATTTTCTTATCTGTTAAAAGAGCATACCAAAGAGAAGTTAGAACACATTATCAGCAGGCGGAAGAATAAAAATAAAACAAGTATCCTAACTTCTCTAGATAGTTAGTATCAAAACCCTCTTTTAGATAATTAACCATCACTCTAACTGAAATAAGATAGTTCCTCCCACTTAGGAAAAATTAAGACAGTTCATACAATTTCAAGGAATTCAAAGCATCACCTATACTAACTTCAGGCTTTCCCCGAAGTCTCATCATTAGTGGAATTGACGGTCCATATACATCAGCATCGAGCAACCCAACTTTAAGTTGACACTTCTTGGCAAGTGAAACAGCTAAATTAACTGTACGGTCAAGCAAACATAAACATCTCAAAAGAGGTCAAATTGGTAGGAAGGAATACAAGCGAAGAAGGCATGTTTTCATTGTCATCACAATTTTGTAACCATGCACATGACTTAATCAGTTAGTGCAACCGTAAGAACTAAGAATTTAAAAACAGATGGCAAAATACACAGAAATGCTTCTAATATCGCTGTCTGTTATGCCACATTTGCGTTTCCAATATGCATCTCCAATTTATATGATCTGTCTTAAGATATAGAGCTAACATGCTAAAATTCGCTATACTCAGAGGTGCAAGTGGAAAAATATCCTACGTTAATTTTGTTTTTATCATTTTTAGATTGTTAACCCTGAAATCCTATCCACTGCATACTTCTTCAAATGACTAATCCCGTATAGTGTCAAAAGCAGACTTACTTCAGTTGTTTACCCTTCGACGGAAAAAGGAGTAAAACCTTGGTACAAAACCTAACCTTCTATTCAAGAAACTACATCAGAGACAACAGGGAATCGTTTGAGAAATACCAGCTGTAGTGGACTTGCCAACACCGCCTTTCCCGGAAGCAACTGCTATGATGTCCTTAATTCCATCGATTTTGAGGTCTTTGGCATTTGGTCCCTTCCCAATTTGCACCGAGAAATTCCTCACACACCTTTGCTTCAGCTACAGTGGCATAAGAAAAGCAATCATATGAATTTATTCATTCATTACAAAGCACATGAAGAGAAAAACAATCACAATCCCCAGTCACCTACAGTTAAATATCTTGATAAACCCTTCATGAATAAATAACGCTTTACTAAATATAAATCGAAAAGAGGAAATTAATCCCAAGAAAGAAGAAAGGAAGAAAATTTTATCAGAAACCCGTTGTAGATTTTAACGGAACATGGGTGAGGTATTGGGCTGTTGGAAAAGAACGAAACTCTTTTTCCACAGACCCATCATAGAAAGTCCACACCGGACCAGGCCGAGCAGTAATCACGTAGTAATTAGTACTAGATCAAGTAGGAGGCCTTTTTGTTTCTTTTACGCGAGGCCATAAATGATTCATTTGTAATTTTCTCTTCCCCCCAACTTCTTTTAAGGGATTCCCTTTTTCCCACCTTTTCTTCTTTCTCTCTTTTTTTTCTTTTTCTGAGCTTTTATATAGGTTTGGAGGTGAATTTCCAGAACAGATAAATGCACTATTGTATTCTCTAAATTTTTCAAACAACAAAAAAAATACATGGGAGAGTTCTAAGATGCTCTCTTTGGTCAATTGGACGGAAGCCCCAGTGATTTTCCCTTTCTCTTCTTTCTCAAGACGACAAGCGTGGTAGCAACCAAGGGACAAAGCAATAAGAATTGACTAGGCAATGCCATTCCATAAGTACTATTTGGCCTTGCGTTCCTTTCTTCCAGTCTTATTGATTCAATTTCATAATTCACCCAACAACCAAAAAAAAAAAGGAAAGAAAAATGTACCTTGAATCTGGGCTTGGGGATTATATGGAGAGCTTTAATAGGTTTGTTAGTGGTTGAGGTTGAGCTGACTGCTAACCGATATACTTAATTCATCTTATCTGCTGCTCATAATTGTTGAGTTATTGCAAATAGATGTACTACTACTTAATTTACGCACAGCAATTTTTTTTTTTTTTCGGACACGACAAATGTTGTATAACCTAATCTATTCTACACTAAAGGGGAGGGGGGCGGACCTAAGGAGGCCCAAGGATAACTCGGAGGGGACTAAACTACCACTGGACCAAACGGGTGCATAACACACCCGCCTGGATTTTTTGAAGCAAACCACTTAAATGTGGCATTTTGGTGGGAGGCAAGGGCTGGTGGTTTTAATTTATGCACAGCAGAACTAGGAATTTTTCACACATTACTGCTGAGGGTAAAAATTGAGTAGTACTTGTTAATTGATGATGCGTGAGTTAAGACTGCAAATGAGTCAAGTTGAATCAAATCTTGATCTAATCAAAGTCGAATTCAACTCAATTTTATCAAGTTTGAAATCGAACTTGAACTCCACAAACTTTCAATATAAAACTCGAGCTCGAATTTATTGTCAAATTCAAGTGTAGTTGAATTTGAGTTCTAAAACACTCAGAACTTAAAAAAACAAAAAATAGTTTATATTTATTTTTTAATTAAAATAAAGTAGTCATTTTTTCTTAATTAATAAAGGAAAATATTAAGAATATATATGTAATTATATTATTAAAATAAAAATTATATAAAATATATATATTAGTTTGTATTTATATTTATATTTGAGACAACCTGCAAGTAAACTAACTAAGTTTCTTAATTAATAATGGCCTCGATGTTAGTCGAATTTGAATCGAATTTTGACTGAATTGACTCACAAACTATTTGCTTTGTTTGCACAATTGAACCTCTTTTGTCATAGGAAGCGCTTGGGCCTTAATTATTGGTAGAACTAGAACCTATACTCTTTTTATAAGAAGGAAAAAGAAGACATCATCGTCGCAGTCCATAAATTTACTTACATGCATAGATACATACATACGTGTGTATACACGCACTTTTGTGTGAATGAGTTATCGGTTTGTCCTATCATTAATATGAGATAATTTCACATTTGTACTTAATCAATTGCATTCATAGCAGAAGCAGAAATTCGTACGTCCTTATTTTCTCATCACGTGGATGCATTAACTAGCGGATGATTGAATTTCCAGAGCCTTTTTCGTCTTTATACACCTATACATATTCTTATGCCGAATATTTTGAATTGCTCTTGTTATTAAACAACAAAATTCATCATAAGAAAGCAGCAGTGCATTTAAAACTCTTCATAATAAAAAAAAGGGAAAAGAGTCCCATTGGCCCTCTAACTATTAGTCAGGTGAACTTTTGGTCCCCCAATAATTAAGAGTCAAATTTTAACCCTCGATCTATCGAAAGTGTAAAAAGTTAAACCTTCTGTCAAGTTTAGCTGTTAAAACTAATGGAAACCAACACCACGTGAGATGCATGCCGAAATACAAGGGGCATTTTAGTTCAAGCTGTCATCCACTTAGTAAAAAAGAGTAAAAATCAGTTTAACTTAATTGTTGCCTTCTACCATTCTCTCTCCCTCCACCGCAAGTGGTTGGAAGCTCCTGCAATTCGTCAACCATCATCACCAGTGCACATCTCTTGAAGCTTCCGCCGGGGAATTACAGGTTCCAAGAGGAAATGGTTGATTTTGAGCGATTTGAGTCGACGAGTGAAGGGGTTGGATCTGTTTCTGAGATGGGTTGGTGTTGATTTTGGCTGAAGTTAAGGTTTCTTGATCTTCTGGTATCTACCGGTTCCAAAAAGCTCTCTCTAGCCTCTGCCCCATTAGTCCACCATAATTGCCACATGATGTTCCCTCCACTCCTTCCTCACCAAATCCAACTTGGGCCGCCTCCTCCTTCCCAACTTCTCCTCCTCACTCCCCCCCCCCCCCCAAAGTCAATTCAAGAAATAATTAAGCTATTCAATCTCTAGCTCCTCTCTTCTGCTATCATGTCAAAGAAATTCATGTCAAAGAAAATGCTTCACAACAACAATAATGGAGCCAGTACATAGCGTGACGATGGTGTTCCTTGGAAGTTTTAGCTAAACTGCTGCATAAGTGGGGGTGATTCCGTCTAAATTCTTATGACTGTCAGAGCACGAAAGGTTCATAGATCTAAAGCTTGCAACTTTAGTAACCTACTATTGGGAATTGCTTAATTTATGTCGGAGAAGCTTTGCTTAAATCATACTAAAGCTTCAGCTGCCAGGGAGATTTTCTTCCTATAGCTTTTCGTTGGGGAAGAAATCCCTTTTTACCAAATAGAAAGTTGGTGGACAGACTAAAATGCCCTTCATATTTTAGCATAAGTTTCATATGGTGTTAGTTTCCGTCAATCTTAACGAGTGAATTTGACAGAAGGTCCAATATTTTGCACTTTCAATAAATCGAGGGCCAAAGATTTACTCTTAATTGTTGGAGGGCCAAAAGTTCACCTGACTAATAGTTAAAGGGCTATTGGGACTCTTTTCCCTAAAAGAAAGGACTCATGCATTTTGGAGATTCCAAACTTTACAATGGATAAATGGGAATTAAAGAACTTAAAAATCGTAACGAAGACCTTATAGCTACTTGATTAATACTTTCAAATAAAAATTTAAAAAATATATCATTTCACTTTTCACGAATATGCCACGTAGAAATAGATGTACATGTTGGTAGTCCATGATTGCAACTTTATGAGCACCCTTTGTATATTGCGTATTTTTTTTTCCAAGAAAAAAAATAAGAAAAACAAAAGGTGCCCAGTAAATTTACTTGGAAACCCATTGGCCCCGCCCACGCCTCCTTTCTCCGATAAAAAATTTAAAAAGTCAAAAAAGGAGAAAGTAAAAGCTTACACTGACAGAATAAGGAGGGGTTTTTTTTTTTTTTTTTCCCTTTATTTTCCCCTTATCGGAGCCTAGGTTTTAAGCAGCCGACTACAAAGTGGGAAACTGAAATTCAGTTGGTTTCAACGGTCAGTCAATTTCCGGGGCAGGGACCTCCATGTAATTTTTGCGGGATCATTGATTCATTTTTCATTTTTATCCGTTTAATTTCCTATTTTCCCCCCCACGCACCCCTCATAAATCATTATCATGACTAATGATGGTGATCGCCATCATCTGATGTCCATCACCTCCTCCTCCTCCTCCTCCTCCTCCTCCTGTTCCTCTTTCTCCATCATCAATTCCACCGTAACCAGGTTTGAATTATCTCCTCTATTGCTTTGTTTAATCTCACAATCGATTTTTATGTTGTTACAGTGCACAATCTTTCTTGAAGGAAAGTTCTCTCACTCTCTCTCTTTTTTTCTTTTCTTTTTTTTTTTTGCTTTAAGAATCTATCTCACAAATTCCACTTTCTTTCTGCCCTCTTGGGCTAATTTAGATATGGCCCCAATGTACATTGTTTGCATTAGTTCCCTGCAAATTTACTCGTGTATTTGATCCCCCTTGATTCATTTTGAACTGATAAACTTAGGGTTGCGCTTCTAATGATCACTCTTTGATCAACCTGCAATTCAAATTTTGATGCTTTTTGTGATATTGGTTCATGGATATAACCTTTTTTTTCCCCAGATATTAATACCTAAGTTTATGTTTTGGCTAGTGTACGACGATTGGGTACAATTCTTGTACTTGAACAATGAATTTAGGGTTGTCCTGACGGCTTTTATTTTCTTGCAAGGTTTACAGTGTGCCATCACACGAGGAATTGATTGATATTTGCTTGAGGAATCAGGACTTTCGGTGTTACTGAGCTCTAGTTACTGGTATGATCAAGTTGGAAACTTAATGTGATATCGAGATTTGTTCTCCTGAGAATGGCTGCCATGGGGAATTCATCTGTTAGGCTGAGAAATCATCGTAGATTTATGACTCTCTTAACTTCTGCAGCTTGTGAATGGTTCCTCATATTTATGCTGTTTGTTGATGCTACTCTGTCATATTTGCTAACAAAATTTGCGCATTACTGCAATTTGCAAACACCATGTCTGCTGTGCTCTAGGATTGAGCATGTTTTTGGGATAAATAAACATGGATACTATCGGAGTTTATTATGTTGCAATCACAGAGAAGAGATATCATCTTTAGTGTACTGTCACAACCATTGTAAACTTGCTGATGTTGATACCACGTGTGAAGACTGTCTCATGTCGTTGGCTAGGAGGAGCAAATCTAATTCAGAATCGTGCCGGTTTTTGGTTGCGAAACTAGGGGTAGATACTGACGAATCTGGTCTGAAGAGCCTTCTTTTGAACAAGAGTGTCATCTCTGATTCTTCAGGTCCAAGGACCTGCTCTTGTTGCAACAAGATATTAAGAGTTAAATCAAATGCTCAAAGGTTGCTCGAGGTTGCCCCAGTTGGATATGGTGCTTCTAAAGCCAATGTCAAACCTCCATTACCTCGTGTGCCAGGTCGTAGTCGTTTCAGCCGTCGTGATAGCCTGAAGAGATTAAGGGATAAGTTTTCAGGGCCATCGGCCCCTTGTCCTGGTGGGAGTACTTGTGTTGACTCTCTGTCTCACGTGGGTTACACAGAGTTGAAGATTACTTCTGATTCAGAGTCAGAGGTCCCATTTTCTGATGATGACGATGCAACTTCAACATCTCATGGAAACAATAATTTTGGGGCAGAATCTAACATCCAATTGGTTACAAGAAAAGTGCCTAAGGCACTAGCAGGTGATTCAATTCCAGTAAACCAGAATTGCCAAACTCCTGAACCACTGCCTTCACTTCTTGATCAACCCGTGCAGCTTGAATCAAGTGAGGCCAACCATGTTGGTCACTTGGAATCAGGTGCTTTTATGAAGCATGGTTTGGAAGAACTTAATTGGATACAATCCAATCCAAAGCCTACTACTTCTGCTGCATTGCCAGAGCTTGTTTCATTGGATGATATTCCCCAGTCAGTAGAGAAAGACAAGCCAATTGCTGCTTTCCCACAACCTTCCGACCTGTCTATACTCTCCGAGCTTCTTTCACTTAACAGTGTTCTTTCATCATCCAATGTCGTGAAAATTTCTGAGAAGTGTAAGTGGAAGTTATCTCTCTCTCTCTCTCTCTCTCTCGGTGTGGTTGTGCATGCGCCTGCATCTGTCTGCGCACCAGCATGGAGCGTGTTTTTCTTTGGGGGGGGGGGGGTGGGTGAGTGTTTTGCACTTTCATTCTGAATAGCTCCTGATGATACTCTAAAATCAGTTTGCTCAATGCATTTATCTTGTTGCATTTGGCTTATCTCTGATCTGGCCAATGGCTTACAGCGGCAGAGGCGACAGGCTGCAGTGTGAATGGGAACAGCTCACTTGCTAAGCACAAAATAGGAGCAGGATTTACAGATGATTGTAATCCTACAATGTCCAGGAATGTCAACTCAGCCAACAAATCAGCTTCTACTAATAAACAAAAACCGGAACCTGATGTCCTTGCAGAGCCACATAAAACCAATGATTCTGGAAGAGTAGAAGAAGCTCTGAGATCACCTTCACAAATATCTTCGTCGAATGTGGACCTATCACCAAAAGACAGAAGTCCCAGAGCTCATTGTGATGCCCTCCTAAAAAGTGATTCTTTGAGCTCTGATGCAATAGATATGGTTCAAATGGCTGCTGCATTGGAAAGACATGATTCTGATCATGAATCTCTGGATGGAATCAGTGTCAAAGAAATTGAGGGTGAAACTCTTCTTGAAAGGTTAAAACAACAGGTTGACTATGACAGGAGATGCATGAAAGCTATGTTTAAGGAATTGGAAGAAGAAAGAAATGCTGCTGCAATAGCTGCAAACCAGGCAATGGCCATGATCACAAGATTGCAAGAGGAAAAGGCAGCACTACATATGGAAGCGTTGCAGTACTTAAGAATGATGGAGGAGCAGGCAGAATATGATATGGAGGCACTGGAAAAGGCTAATGATCTTCTTGCTGAAAGAGAGAAAGAGGTGCAAGATTTGGAAGCTGAAGTAGAGATATATAGGAATAATATTTTAGAAGGACCTGAGATAGATTATCACTGTAAAGAAACCAGCAATGCTAAAGCAGAAAGCAAGACAGCTGAGAAATATCATCTGCTTCCCGTTGAAAATGGCGACATTGCCACTGATGATTCAAAATCTGACAATGCATTGAAAGGAAGTGATAAACCTAGACAGTTAAGTAACTCAGAGCTGGATTTTGAGGATGAAAAACTATATATTTCGCTTTGTCTGGAAAAGTTAGAGAAGAAGTTTCATCATATTTCTAGTAATTGGGTGCATATAAACTTGGCAAATGGCGAATATGCTGAACATGCAACCAAAAGGGTTGATGATGATGAGGAGCTGCCTTATGATACTCAAACTCAGATAAGCCATCAAAAAGGAGAGTGTGCATTGTCATTGCATAATGATTTGTGTGCACCAAATGGAATCTCTGGGGGGGATGTGTCTGCTAAATTAGTTCAAGAAAATCAACTTCTTTGTGAAGAAAGTGATTATCTGGATGTTAGCCAGGAAAATTTATCCACAAATGGAGGTGTAAGAAAATTAGATACCTTTGAGAGTGAATTTATTGACCTTAAAAGCAGGTTGGAAGCACTTGAGATGGACTGGGATATTATCAAGCATGCTTTGAACTCACTCCGGAATGGGAATGATGGATTGCAGTTTATTCAGGAGATAGCTTATCAATTACAAGAACTACGTAAAATTGAGTTCAAGAAAAGGTGCCTATCCATCCCTTGAGGCTGCTATGCCCCACTTGCGAAGTAAGTGATATCATGATACCGATATTCTGAGTTGCATATTCTGTTTAAGTACTAGGAAAGTATATTTTATGCATGAAGCATTATGCTTGGCTAATAATAAGTGCTAGGTTAACTAATGTCTAGGCCTGAAGTGTAATCTACCATCCCTGCCATAATGGTTGGCTAGGCTAACAAATGTTTACTTGTCTCCACTTTGTCCTGCAATGTGCCAGTGAGTACATATTTTACTGTTTCCAAGTATCAATTTATATGTCAGTGGATAAGTTATTCAGCAAAGATAGTGAGTCTAATTTATGCGATAGATTCTCGAATTAACCCCACAAAAAAAAAATTGTGCATCACATTATTACTTTTCTAGGCAACAAATCGGGTTACAAACACCATGGCATTCAAAAATTTTTGGCTACTAAATTGAAAGGTTTTGCATTATAATGTCATAGTTTGACTTTAAAGAGATGCATCGGAATCAAGAAGATGACAATTTTCAAAATTTATTGTCCGTGATGTTTATTCCTACTCTTCCTACAAGATTTCCTATTTTTGTTGGAACTCGAATGCAATTATTTGTTGGAATTATATATTCTTTTTTATATATATAAAATGAATGGATGAGATTTTACATTTCTTTTATCAATTTGGTCGCAAGATAACTGATTTTAATATGCATGCTTTGCCTTTATGAACTTCTCTGGTTGTTGGAACAAATATTACTGCAAATTCCTTTAGCTCTATATGCTTCTTGTTACAAAGTTTGATGTCTTCAAGAATCTAAGTTTTCCAGATGCATGCAGAATTGCAGGAGCTGGACAGAGAAACATGATCAGTATCATTGCTGGAATCCGTGACATACAGGATTTCAGTTACATTCTGGTCTGCCGTAAACACAAGGTTTGTTCAAAAGTGCCAAACTAAATTTTTATTAAAGCGAGGGATAGCTGGGATCAGGAATGTCTTATTTGAACGAATGCAAATCCCCAACTGCAATTTTGTTTTGTTTTTCCTGAAATCTGGGTAAAGCTTTGTTTTCCACGTTGAGCTGAATCGAAGTGTGAGTTTAGCAGGTTAATCATGTCTTTGATTTTAGAAAATTTTGTTGGGATCTATGTAAAGAGAATTTGGATATTGATCAATTTTACTGTGTATATGGTTTTAATTGCCTCCCAAAGTTCGGGCACTATGTAAATGCGGAAAAGTCCTCGGAGTAGTTTTGAAGTCGGGCTGATTCATTCAATGCACATTGTGTTGGTTTCTCCATTCTGAGAAGCTCCAACTGTTAGCTTCCTTTTGTTACCTGGATGTCATGCACGAAATTCTACAATGATATTTTGTCTGCTCCGTGGCCTTCATCGTGGTCTTGATTTTGTTCTGGGCAGTGGGGGTAGAAAGAGATTGATTGATACGATGCAAGTTCTGGTGCTTCCGTATGTGCTTATGTTCATATGTATTGAGAGTAGCTGTAGGTATCATGTTGGAGTTTGCTCAAGAAATGAGAGCTGATCTGGTGCTTACTAACAAATTAGGGCATATTATTGTACGGGTGAGAAGGAATGGAACAATGTCCGGTCCATGCAGATGCTGGCTGGTTCAACTGATGAACCGAAAATCGGTTGGGTGTCCGGTCCAAGCTTACTTAGAAAACCGACCGGCAAAGAATTAGTGAAATCTGGTCAACGCCACTGAAAATTTTTTCCCCCAAAAATAGCAATGACTAATTTCTCAGGAAAAAATGCTACTTGTAATTTTACTTCTGCCGTACGATAAGGAATTCAGTATACATTCCGTTGATTAGAAGTTATAATTGAACAGTTGCTATTTTGAAATTGTTCCAAAGGTTAAGGATTTGAGGTAATTTCTTATGCCTAATTAATTTGCCTTGCCATATCCAATGCAGATGTGCAGCATTGTGTTGCATTCAGAAGTTGAATCTTTTCCCTAATCCTATGATTGACATGAACGGAGTAAAAAACTTTCTAATAGCAACAAGAATAATAAGAATCTTAATCAACCTTGAAAATGCACAATTGACCATTAGAATTATTGACTCCAAGATCAAGAGATAAATTACTTCACATAAGTCCGAAGGTTGCAAGGTATTACACATGCAATGACGCAAGGGCAGAGTTAAGTTCCAAGTAGTGAAAGTTGGGACCCGAAGAGAGACTAGTGGAGACTTTAGCTAATAGAAAACTAAGAAAGAAATCCAGAAGAGTGGAAACTGGTGAAATTAACTAGACAATTCTGGCAATGATATAAATGCAACTATATATATATAAGTGGCTAGCTGCAGCAGCAACGCAGTGTAGAACCAATCATATATAACAAGGTAAACCATCCACATTGTTCTTGTACTACTAAATTTACAAACAATGTTGAACATTAAGATGATCAAAATTACTTTTACAAGCAAGTCCAGCTCTGGGCTCCCAAGATCACATCCAAGACATACTTGAGAGATTTGCATCTGATAACATCTGCAGAATAGCTTTCGGGTACGATCCTCAGCATCTGTTGCCATCTCTCCCAGAGGCCAAATCTGCGGCTGCTTTCGAAAATGCAACTCGGATTAGCAGGGACATATTCAGTTCGCCCTTTCCTTTGATTTGGAAAGTCAAGCGGGCCTTAAATATTGGCTCAGAGAAGAAACTCAGGTTAGCTGTCCATGAAGTTCGTGATTTTGCTAAGGAAATCATCAAAGAAAAGAAGCAAGAACTGAAAGAAAAATCAGAATTAGAATCGGTTGATCTCTTGTCGCGATGCTTCAGCTCTGGTCACTCTCATGGAAGTTTCGTGACCGATATCGCGATAAGCTTTGTCTTAGCCGGTCGGGACACCGCATCTGCTGCATTGACATGGCTCTTCTGGTTAGTGTTCAGCCACCCAGAGGTTGAAAAGAGAACTCTGGGAGAGATCAGAGAGAAGTATGAATCTCATTTTATACGAGACTGTATCCATCAGTTCCCGTGGATACGAAGGAAGCGGCAAAAAATGGATGTTTGGCCAGGTGGGACGGTAGTGAGGAAGGGTACCAGGGTTAGCTACCATCCTCACGCAATGGGGAGACTGGAGGCTGTGCGGGGGTCGGATTGGGAATCCTTCCGGCCCGAGAGGTGGTTGGAGAGGGATGCATTGTCTCCTGGAAAATGGAAATTTGTGGGTAAAGATTCATGTATAATTATCCTGTAATTCAGGCTGGACCCAGAATTCGTCTCGGGAAAGAATTGGCTTTCTTGCAAATGCGGAGGGTTGTTGGTGGAGTGTTGCGCCAATTCAGGGTGGTGCCCGCCATGCATGAAGGCGGAGCTGTGCCGGTGTTCATCTCGTGCCTGACTGACTTCCAAGATGATGGGCGGTTTCCCTGTGAGGACTCTGGAGAATGAATTTACGTTGAATTAGTAACAAGCAGGAAGCAGTCTGTGGAGTTATTTTTCTGGATGCATATGTTATACTAGTAATATATGTTAGTAGAATATTTATACGTCTACCTAACTACATATAATACTATTGTCATTAAGGTCCGTTTGTTTCGGGTGAAAATGTTTTCCAGGAAAATATTTTCCTAATTTCCCGTGTTTGGTTGCACAAAAGTTACTGAAAATATTTTCCTATGTAAAATATTTTCACTCATCTTATGGAAAACAACTTCCCTTCCAAACTTACTGAAGTTGTTTTCCGAAATGCATGCATCCCGCCTGTAGTATGTTCCAAACTTACTAAAAATAACTTGTAGTATGTTCTTTTTTTTTTAGTGTAAACAGGAGGACTCGAACCCAAGACCTCTTCCTTACACTCCCTCCCCCGTACCACCCAACCCAACCCAACCCTTCCCCTAGTATATTCAAAATAAAAAAAAAAAAAACCTCATCCTGCTCATCCTATGCTAGTAATTAATTATGTATAATAGGGACATTCTTTTCTAGAGAAACTTTCAGCAGTAAGAGTGCAAGATATATGTCACAATAAGCATTGCATGTGATTGATATTTGACACTAAATGACCAGCAATTTGTTTATTGCTTAAGGAGATATTTTTTATTCATATATACATTTCTCCAAGATTTTTTAAAGTTAAACAATGAGATAAATTTTCTTATTTTGTATGGGAAGAAGTATGTAGTTATAATGTGTAGAAAGTAAAGATAGAGATAAAAGTGAAAATATTTCAAAAGTTAAACAAACACTAGAAAAATGAAGTAAGAAAATATTTTCAATAAGCTAACCAAACACCTGAAAATGATGAAAGGGAAATGATTTTCATGGAAAATTACTTCCACGAAAAATATTTTCCCAAGGAAAATATTTTACTTCCAACCAAACAGACCCTAAGTGACTCTCCCCTTACTTACTTAGAATGATACAAATTGTATAAATGGATGTGGATAACTAATTACTATATAATTCTAAAAGGAAGAGAATAAATATGAATAATTAATTATAGAATTCAAAAAAAAAAAGAAAGATAATTAGAGAAAGTAAAGAGACGTAGATAAACAAACGAACAAGACATTGGGCCTGGATGCATCTTGGGTCTTAGATCTAGAAAACTTGTGGGATTGTTACACAAAAAGGATGAAAACGAAGATTTTGGTGGGCTTCATGTTACGTACGGTCGTCCATCACTCAATCTTTATGGGTAGAAATCTGGTGCTGAAGGTTAGCAACTCAGATCTTCTTCTCTAGAACCAGCCGCGGACCCCTTGAGGTCTTAGCTTTGACCAATAACGCAATAAGCAGTGTATTAATCAGTAGCCGCAAGTAGGAATGGATGATGACCTTTTGTGCGTCACGATCCAGCGTCATCAATGACGAATTGACCAGCGTAGTTGGACACGTAAACATCTTAGACTTGATCAATTTTTTTTTTCTCGATCAACCCGTAACTCCTACGCGATCCCGCGTGAATGGTCCAGCGATAGCACCTCCCACCGGTGACCGAGAGGTCCCAAGTTCGAGTCTCTGCTCTGCTGGATTCCTCCGCGCACATATCGTGCTTGGGCTGGGCTAGGGCGCCTGGCCAGGCCGCAGGGGATTAGTCGGGCCCCGTAAGAATTGACCCGGACACCCCCGTGTAGACAAAAAAAAAAAAAAAAACCCGTAACTCCTACACCAACCTACTACATTAGAGACCGCTCTAATCCTTGTGAGCGGAGGGTCTAACTGAATTAAGGGAGAAAATTCCAATTCTAAAATAAAGTAAAGAGGTGCACTAGTTTCAAATCTGGCTTCAAGTACAGAAGAAGTTTGAACCTTAACCTACTAAGTTTCAATTCATAGAGAGGAAGTTAAATTACTTGAACGTTTGCTCGGTATGCATGAAAACACCCCACTAAGGTATTGACCTGTATACAACCACTAAGCCAGCGGTTGGTTCAGTGGCCAGCACGAAGGGACTTTAAGTCTCTCTTTGGGCTGTAAATGGGATTTAAATCCCATTTACAGTAAAAAAAAATTCAAAAATTGTGTCATAACATTCCCTTATCTAGTCAGGCCTAGGGCTACTACTGAATCGAGTAACTTGACTCGAGTTCGCGATTGATCGAACTCGAGCTCGAGTTCTAGCTGCTTGATAGAAGCAACGGGTCGAGTTTAAGCTTCAATATTTTGCACTCGAAATCTCGACGAGCCTAATCGAGTTTTTTATAATATATATTTTAATTTTTATCATTGTGAAATGTCAATAATATCCTTATTTAAAATAATATATAAAATATTAATTTTTATTACGTGAGCTTGATGATTGAGCTCGAATAAGCTCGATTGAACTTGATTTGAATTGATTACATTTAATTAAACTCGAATTCGAGTTCGAACTCGAGTAACATAACGGCGAGCTCGATCTCGAGCTTAGTTATTTTACCTCGAGTCACTGCTCGAACTCGACTCGACTCGAACACAGCCCTAGTCAAGCCTCCTTAGGTTCTCCTGACCAGTATACGAATCAGGAAAGGGCACAATATGGCTGACGACCGCACTTGCGCTATCTCATCTTCTTCCCTGGTTTAGATTACACCCATTATCAAGTAGTAAGTACCAACTATTACACGTAATCTACTATCTACAGACACGCCATCTATTTATAAATTACAGTATAATAAATACTTATTCAACATATTTAGACGAGTTGACCGCTACAGAAATTTAAAGTTCATTAAAGGTAAATTAAGAGATAAAGTTTCTAAACTTGAAGTTAATGCAAAAGATGTTCAAGCTTAGAGGAAATTTATTCCCCTCGGTGTTTCCCCTTTTTATTTTTAAAATTTTTCCGACAATGGAGGACGGAACTTAAAGAAGTAGAGAGAAGGCAGGGGGCCTCTAAGCTTGTATATTTATTTCAAAACATTAATATCTGAACTCCTCCTTCAACGAGACATTTTGTAAACAATAATACTTTTAGTTTATTCGAATATAAGAAAAGTTTATTATAAACAGTACCTTAGGTAACGTTCAACAATTTTCATTTATGTTAGAAAATAGTCGCATTGTCATTCAACTAAATTGAATTAACTTTTTCTAGTGCAAAATCTAGGCTACATTGACCCAGCATCTAACTTCTAAAAAACTATATTGTTTGTTACTCCACCAAATAATTTCTCTATAACAAAATGATGCTATAATGATGCTATAAAGTTATACCTCGAAACTCATGTTTTTATGCTAAAGGCACAAACCACTTTTTTTAAGTATTAAAAAATGCATAGGCTTAAAACTACATTGACGTGTAATCGACTTTGAGAATCCTATGATGAATGATTGAATCTAACTGTCTTATTAGTCTGGTTACAAAAGAAATTTCGAAGTATTGGCTAATCTAAAATGATAAGAGTATGGACAATACCTCTGTCATTGTTTGCACAAACAAAGTTTCCAAAATAGGGACCCGGCAAGGTTGCTGAAAGGAAATTTCCCTTGCAATAGTGGGGCTAATTGCTCAGATTATTGTTCAAAAAAAGAAAAACCGCAAGAATAATTGTGGTACGAAACTATGTAAGCCCAGCAGCCAAAAAAAAACAAAATCCCAGCAGCCCACATGCAACTTTTTAAAAACAAATAACATGGCTGCTGACATGAAAAGCGAAAAAAAAAAAAAAGACTCTGGCAATGGGTCAGATATTGGAAGCTTACAAACTTCATGATGAATTGTTCTGCTTCCATTATTACTCTTGATGCATTCTAGTCTGATTAGGACTGCAAACGAGTCGAATCGAGTCGAGTTTTGACCTAATCGAGTCGAGTCTCGACATAATTTCATTGAACTCGAACTCGAACTCGACGAGCTGACAATTTCAAACTCGAGCTCGAGTTCTAAAAAAATAAAAAATAAAAAATATATATAATATATATACTTAAAATAAAAAAATAAAAAATATATATATACTTAAAATAAAAAAATAAAAAAAATATATATATATATATACTCGAGCTCGCGAGCCTGCTCACGAGCTAACGAGCTTAATATTTTGAACTCGAGTTCAAGTTCGAATTGAGCTTGACTCGAGCCGCTAAAATAAAAAAATAAAAAATATATATATATATATATACTCGAGCTCGCGAGCCGACTCACGAACTAACGAGTTTAATATTTTGAACTCGAGTTCGAGCTCGAATTGAACTTGACTCGAGCCGCTCGCGAGCGGCTCGGTTCGTTTGCAACCCTAAGTCTGATATTGATATCTAAATAATCCAAGATTGTAACCAAATGCTTGGCAATTGAAAATCTTTTGCTTTTTTCGAAAAAAAAAAAAAACTTTTGATATACAATGGTGTATTAGCATAAATCATTTTTGTCCATTTAACTACTATACCAACCTTACAATTTTTTTGCAACAGCTGCACTATACTACGGAAATTATTACGTCCAGCTATTGTGCTCCTTATCATTATTATTATTTGTCGGTTTTATCTTATCATTTTATTTTCTTTTAGTTTGTTAATTTGTTCATTTTTCAGCATTACTAATTTATGACAAATTTTAACGTCTTTTCCTACCTTTCCAAAATGAAATATTAAATTTACACATGAAAAAAAAATACTAGGGGTTCAAAAATTTGCATTAAATTTTTATGTTAATTTTTATAATACTTAGTTCAAATTTTTATATTCTTATTATTCAAATATTAAATAGTATGTAATTTTACGACATAGAGTACGGATGAAAAAAATTAATAATTAAGCTTATTAAGCATTATAAGTAAATATTTAAAACTAATGATGGATGCAAATGATGGTATAAATTGATAACTTAGTTAGCAAAAATGAATTCAAATGAGTTTGCAAAACTGAATTCATGGAGATTGGTGGGTTAACTTTGAATAAAACTAGAACCGATGAAGGGAGAATCTACAATCCATTCCCGCATATCATATTGGAAGCAACTGCAGGAACCATCAAAATAGGGACCCATCATCTAACATCCCCACTTTTTTTTTCCAGTTTTGATGATGGTTGTTAGCCTGTGTCAAGCCGACAGCCATCATATTTTTAGTGCAAATTATCCGGTTGGCCACTAAACTTTTGCGATCGTCGAGCTTTAGTCACTCAACTATTAAAAGTCTGGTTTTGGCCACTAAAATGTATAAAGTTAAAACGCGAGGCCATTCTGTTACATTTGGCCGTTAAGTTCGCAGATATGTCTGTCTGCGCAATTTCCAAGACAAAAGGAAGGGTCAATATAGGAAGTTCAACATCCACTTGTACCTCTTGTTACCCTCTTCATAGGTCGACCCAACAAGCTCTATCTCTCCACTCTTCTGTCACACCTTCTCCGTCCAAAACAAGGCCTCTCCAAGTCTGCTCCGCCAGTCCTAGATATGCTGCAGTGGAAGAAAGATGCGTTCATACAGCTCAAACCCCAACACTGAGGTCTAATTACCACCAGTACAGCGGTGGTAGCTTGCACCAACAATCCAGAGGCATGACCAGTGCGGTGCCTAATTACATGGCCGCAACAGAATCTACTAAAGAAGAGATTGTTGTTCCCTGTCCCAGACCCATATGGTGCAGGCACGAGCTACAGAGATTATATGAGAAGCCCAAGCTTTAAAAGTGCTTGTGGAGTGCATTTGGGGTTTGAACGGCAATCTAATTATTCATCTTGCTACACCAAGAGTCTGACAGCAGGAGAGATTTCACCTTCTTCGACTGGCGACTTGAGAAAGTGGTTGAGGTGATTGAAGGGGATGAAGAGAAAAGCTTCGATCGAGCATTAGATTTGGAGGGCCCTCGTAATCTGTACTATTTGCTTCTTCAACTCCCAATTTGACTGCGTATTTTTTGCCTAGTTCCAGTTATATTTATGTCCCCGCTTTGCTCATCAGCTTTTAATTCATTTGAACTTCCTAAATTGACCCTGTATTTTGTCTTTAAAATCGCGCGGATAGACAGATCTGCGAACTTAACGGCCAAATATAACAGAATGGTCTCGCGTTTTAATTTTATACATTTTAGTGGTTAAAACCAGACATTTAATAGTTGAGTGATCAAAACTCGACGATCGCAAAAGTTTAGTGACCAACCGGATAATTTGCTCTATTTTTTAGAAAAAAGTTGCACGTGGCTGCCCAGCTTTGTCAGCCCTTATCCCAGAAATTAAAAAAAAAAATTTGATGCAGGGTTGACTTTCATACCACAACTCTATCATAACCTTATTCTTGCGATTTTTTTTTTCAAACTAGGGTCGGTTTGGAAGATGAGTTTTTGGGTGTTTGTATAAAATTTTACTGTAGATCACTGTAGATGTTGTAAAAAAACTTTTGTAAGATGAAAAAACTTTTTTTCCTTTTCCTTTTCCTTTTTCTTTCTTTTTCTTTTTTCTTTTTTATTTATTTTTTTCTTTCTTTCTTTTTTCTTTTCCTTCATTCCTTCCCCCTTCTTCTCCCTTCCCCTTCCCCCTCTCCCGAAACTGCCTCTGCAAACACATACAAACTTTTTTTTTTTTTTTGCTTTTCTCCTCTCCCTCCCCCGCCACCCCTTTCCTCCCCTCTCCCCTTTGCCCACCATCCCTTTCCTTCCCCCTCTGCCCGCCACCCCCCTCTCCCCACCATCCCTTTCCTCCCCTCTCCCCCGCCACCCCCCTTTGCCCTTTTAGATACCCATTTAGATTTCTCTGGCCTAAGGGAGATAAGAGCAGTTATGACGCTGCCATATTCGTGAAAGACGTTGTCCCAATTTTGACGGAGGAAAAGGACGATAATAATGAGAAAAAAGATGAGCTGGATCATGATGGGCAAAAAGGGAATTGGGTTTTCAAGATTTTGCACGTTAGGTCCCTGTGGAAGCAAGAACAGCAAGAAGAAGAAGATTTAGAGGTGAGGACACCGGTGGAAGAAGCAAAATTAGAAAACAATGGGCTGTAGGGGAGGAAGAGGAGAAGAGGGAAAAAGGAAAAAAAAAAAAGACCGGCACCGGAAGAGGTGATCGGCGCCGGAACCGGCGGTGGGGTGGTGGGCGGCAACGGAGGTGGTGGTGGGGGAGAAAGAAGAAGAAAAGGGGAAGGAAATTTTTTTTTTTTTTTGTGTTTTGGATATTTTAAGTGTGTAGGTTAAAAACTTGGGTTAATCACATTTTATCCCCTTAAAGAATACCCCATTTACTCACTTAACCCCCTTTAGGACAAAATTGCCCTTGCATTATTTTGACTTTTCATTTACCTTGTTTTCCTTTTTTTATTTTTTTTCTCTTTCTTCTTTATTTAATTCTTCATATTTCCCACAAAAATCTTCACCTTAATGATTGAAATTAAAAAAGAGAAATTGCAGAGATCTATCTTCTCCTTAAATGATTAAAAAAAATTCAAATTACTTTCCTAAAGTACAATTTTTTTAGCCTTTCAATTCTTTTAATTTTGGATTTTCCTCTTTCCTTTCTAGTTTCTCATTTTATTCCTAAGAAAATATCTTAAGATGAAATTGTGACTTGATTAATAATCATCAATTGAAATTTGTGACACGTGGCATCACACAAAAAAATCAAAATTAGTTTTTGATACTTTTTAAACGTTCACCCGGAAATATGCAATTACAAACTCAAAACAAAATTTTTGTTGAAATGGAATTTCTATTGGGAAGGATGAAAGAGAGAAGAAAGAGAAAAAGAAATAAAAGAAAGGAAAACAATTTCATTTTATGATATTTTCTTAAGAATAAAATGAGAAATTAGAAAGGAAAGAGGAAAACCCAAAATTAAAAGAATTGAAAGACTAAAAAAATTGTATTTTAGGAAAGTGATTTGAATATTTTTTTAATCATTTAAGGAGAAGATAGATATCTGCAATTTCTCTTTTTTAATTTCAATTATTAAGGTGAAGATTTTTGTGGGAAAGAGAAAGAATTAAATAAAGAAGAAAGAAAAAAAGAAATAAAAGAAATGAAAACAAGGTAAATGAAAAGTCAAAATAGTGCAAGGGCAATTTTGTCCTAAAGGGGGTTAAATGAGCAAAATTAAAGGTTAGGGGGTAAACTGAGAAATGAGATATTCTTTAAGGGGATAAAATGGGATTAACCCTAAAAACTTTGATAAGTTTTTGGAGTTCCTGTAGTAAAAGTTATTAAAAAACTAGTATAATACAAACTTGCTAAAAAACTATACTTCCAAACAGGCCCAATAATCTAAGTAATTAGCTCAATAGTGGGTCCGTTTGAATGGTATTTCTCTTTCAGAGTTGTCTAAAATTTTGTTGTACCGTTGCTATCGAATTTTTACCCAAAAAAAAATTGTTATACCGTATCTATACTGCTTTATGAAAAAACTAACAATAAAAGTTGTCTTTTTTTTTTTTCCCGAAATGGAAGAAACTCACACACGCACACAATTAAATTAGAAACACTTGAAAGTTACGCCCGTTAAACCTAAGCGGGACCCATAGAAAACCCACGTCCAGCCAATTGGTAACGGGACGAGGACCGTTAAACAATAAAAGTTGTCAACTCCATGTAGAACACGTAAGTTATAAAAATAATAGAATTTATTTTGAAACTATATGAAATTTATTGTCAAGAACTATATGACATATTTGTGAACAATATATTGGAAGCAAGCATATTTGGTTTTAAGTATTATAAATTATATGTTAACCTTATACTGTTTACACATGCTCAATTTTAACTGTAAATTATTATATACAAAACATCTAATATTCGGTTATTATATTAACAAAACATCTATTTATTTGAATTTAATAACACTTAACTTCTTAAAATATACACTTTAACCCCCTTAAAATCTGAAAAGCCACACTTTATCACAACTACTATAAAACTAATACTAATACAATGTAAGATTCGAGTTGTTTATGTGATGGGTAATATGCCAAAAAAAAATTAAAGAGTTCAGAATAAAAAAAAAATAAGAAGAGTACTATTCTTTTATTCATTTAAACCAAACTTCAGTTTTCTATCACTGATAGAGGAGGGGTTTTATCCCTATTTGTAGAGAAAAGTACAGTAGCTAGAATTCCAGAATAAATGTATGATAAACGTTGTATTCATTTAAACGTTGTATTCTAGAATTCCAGAAAAGAATAACCCAACTAAAACTCAAAACTAAGAAAAGAGGAAAAGAACGATCCAGAAAGGTAAGCCGCGAGCAGCAAGCGGACGACGGGGAGTTGCCAACCACTCCACCTATAAATTGTACCACCACTGGGTGGCAGCTCCTCATTCCCAACTCCAATTGCATAATCCAACGATTTCAAGATTGATTTTCTACTGCATCTTCAGAATGGCGAACTTTGAGCTCTCAGCATCTCTTCTCTTATGCCTCATTCCTCTGTTCTGCTTTTTCTTCGTGTACTTCAAAACTTTCGTGAGAAACCTCTTTGCATCTAAGTCCAGTAAAATCCCAAGATCATATCCGTTGATCGGCTCATACTTTTCAATATTGGCAAATAACGAGAGGCGAGTTCAATGGACATCCGACATTGTGAGAAGCTCCCCCAATTTAACTTTTACCCTTCACCGTCCTCTGGGCCACCGCATGGTCTTGACGGCAAACCCCTCCACAGTGCAACACCTTCTCAAGTCCCATTTCCATGTTTATGGAAAGGGCGATGTTTTCCGCAGAACTCTGTCGGATTTCCTTGGCGAAGGCATTTTCAATACGGATGGTGACAACTGGAAGTTTCAAAGGCAAGTCTCCAGTCTCGAATTTAACACCAAGTCGCTCCGTAAATTTGTTGAGACCGTGGTGGACACGGAGCTCTCCGAACGTCTCGTTCCAATTTTGGCCGCCGCCGCCGATAACAAAACTGTTCTTGATTTTCAAGACATTCTTCAAAGATTTGCTTTTGATAACATCTGCAAGATAGCATTCGGGTATGATCCTGCGTACTTGCTGCCATCCCTGCCGGTGGCCGCATTTGCTGTTGCTTTTGATGATGCCATGCGAATCAGTAGTCAAAGATTCTATTCCCCTGTTCCCTTGATTTGGAAGGTTAAACGGGCTCTGAATGTTGGATCAGAGAGGAAACTTAAGGAAGCTGTTCATCAAGTTCGGGAATTTGCTAAGCAGATCATCAAAGAAAAGAAGGCAGAACTGGAAGAAAAATCATCAATTGATTCAGTTGATCTCTTGTCACGATTCTTAAGCTCAGGCAATTACGATGAAGATTTCGTCACCGACATTGTTATCAGCTTTATCTTGGCAGGCCGAGACACAACCTCTGCCGCATTAACATGGTTCTTCTGGTTAGTCTTTGGCAACCCAAATGTTGAGAAGAAAATCGTAGAAGAAATCAAAGAAAAGTCTGAATCTCCGGTATACGATGAAGTGAAGGACATGGTTTACACGCATGCTTCGCTTTGCGAATCCATGAGACTTTACCCACCGGTTCCTACAGATACCAAAGAAGCAACGGAGGATGATGTATTGCCCGATGGGACAGTTGTTAGGAAGGGCACCAGGGTGGCTTATCATCCCTATGCAATGGGTAGGATAGAGGACGTGTGGGGTTCGGATTGGGCAGAATTCAAGCCAGAGAGATGGTTGGAGAAGGATGGGCTGAGCGGAATGTGGAACTTTATTGGTAAAGACTCGTACACCTACCCTGTATTTCAGGCTGGCCCAAGGATTTGTCTTGGAAAGGAGATGGCTTTCCTGCAGATGAAGAGGGTGGTTGCTGGTGTCCTGCGGCGATTTAAGGTGGTGCCGGCAATAGAGGAAGGAGTGGAGCCGGTGTTCATGGCGTACTTGACCTCCAAGATGAAGGGTGGTTTCCCAGTGAGAATTTTTGGGAGGGTAGGATACTGTTGAACGTGTTGTTACGGTCATAGTCATTTGACTTTTCAATTGACTGAACCTATCAGATTACTTATTTCTGTATTGTGTAGTGTAACTTACTAGTACTTTAATTAATGCGTAAATTAATGGCTTTCAACGGTTTTTTTCCTTCTTTTTTTTAGAGTTATTAGTATGTGACTATTAGCCTTCTTTTCTTTTTCAAAAGACTATTAGCCTTAATTATATAAAATAAAGAGAATTTGGATATTGATCAATTTTACTGTGTATATGGTTTTTAATTGCCTCCCAAAGTTCGCACTTGGTGACATGTTTTCTATGCCAACTCAATGCCACCAATAGTGTTGCGCCAAGTGTCATGTTATTATTTACACTTTAATTTTCTAATAATTCAAGTTGGCTTGGTTTAACACAAGTGTAAATAATAACATGACACTTGGCGCAACACTATTGGTGGCATTGGGTTGGCATAGAAAACATGTCACCGAGGATCCCAAGTGCAAAGTTCGGGCACTATGTAAATGCGGAAAAGTCCTCGGAGTAGTTTTGAAGTCGGGCTGATTCATTCAATGCACATTGTGTTGGTTTCTCCATTCTGAGAAGCTCCAACTGTTAGCTTCCTTTTGTTACCTGGATGCCATGCACGAAATTCTACAATGATCTTTATCTGCTCCGTGGCCTTCATCGTGGTCTTGATTTTGTTCTGGGCAGTGGGGGTAGAAAGAGATTGATTGATACGATGCAAGTTCTGGTGCTTCCGTATGTGCTTATGTGCATATGTATTGAGAGTAGCTGTAGGTATCATGTTGGAGTTTGCTCAAGAAATGAGAGCTGATCTGGTGCTTACTAACAAATTAGGGCATATTATTGTACGGGTGAGAAGGAATGGAACAATGTCCGGTCCATGCAGATGCTGGCTGGTTCAACTGATGAACCGAAAATCGGTTGGGTGTCCGGTCCAAGCTTACTTAGAAAACCGACCGGCAAAGAATTAGTGAAATCTGGTCAACGCCACTGAAAAATTTTTCCCCCAAAAATAGCAATGACTAATTTCTCAGGAAAAAATGCTACTTGTAATTTTACTTCTGCCGTACGATAAGGAATTCAGTATACATTCCGTTGATTAGAAGTTATAATTGAACAGTTGCTATTTTGAAATTGTTCCAAAGGTTAAGGATTTGAGGTAATTTCTTATGCTTAATTAATTTGCCTTGCCATATCTAATGCAGATGTGCAGCATTGAATATTGGCTCACATATTCAGTTCGCCCTTTCCTTTGATTTGGAAAGTCAAGCGGGCCTTAAATATTGGCTCAGAGAAGAAACTCAGGTCAGCTGTCCATCAAGTTCGTGATTTTTCTAAAGAAAAGAAGCAAGAACTGAAAGAAAAATCAGAATTAGAATCGGTTGATCTCTTGTCGCGATGCTTCAGCTCTGGTCACTCTCATGCTTCAGCAACCTTTTCTTTCTTAGCTGTCGAGTACATCTCATCTAAAAGTTCTTGGGCGTCGGCCACTTTTGCCGCTTCTATCATGACTGGGTTTGGGTGAGAGCGAAACGATTCTTCGGATCAATGGATTACGGCTAAGCTGTCGGATTATTAACAATAAACTACGAAAAACCACATTGAATTGAAATGGGGTAGTAGCAGAATTTGCTTGGGTTTGAATCCCTTGCTTACCAGTTTAGAGATGAGTCGCATCTGTGCATATTCCATGCAACCTTTAAGCTCAGTAAGGGAATGTCTCAATTTAATTAATTGTGAAGGTGCCCTGTTCCGATTTCAAGTCCCCTCTCTTTCTCCTTTGCATCATCCTGAGATTTTTATTTTTATTTTTTTGGTACTCTCTTAAATAAAGATAGAAATTGAATTAGTATAACTTTGTAAACTTCACGTGCGTAAACCCTAGATGATGAATCTGGCAGTGCCAATTAAGCAAGAGTCAACTTGGCTACTTATTTGGGTAGTAATACTTTAGTATGACGAAAAACAATTAATCACTCAAAAGTTGGCCAAATTAATTTTATTTTTTTTTTGGGACGCCAATGGAGATAACGCACAAGTGGTTTTACTTTTTAGACAACGTCGGATTGGGGACAAACTATACTAATTATAGAACCAGCCGCGGACCCATTAGCTAGGGTTGTGAATCGAAATCGAAATCGGTAATTCGGAACTTTGAAATCGAAATTTTTTCAGAAATTTGGCATCGGAATTTCTGACCAAATTCGAAATTTCGAATTCATCAACTCCGAATTTGAATTTGTTCAGAATTCAATTCGAAATTCGATAAATTTCGATTTCACCGAATTCAGGAATATAAAAATTATTATTATTATATCAATATTATATTATATATATATATATATGAAAAACGAAATTGGAATCGAAATTGGAATTTTGAATCATCAAATTCAAGAATATAAAAATTATTATTATAATATAAATGTTATATTACATATATATATGTGAATATTATATATATATATATATATATATATATATATATATATATATATATATATATATATATATATGCAAAATGAATTTGAAATTGAAGTAGAAATTTCGATTTGAAAAATGTCATTATCGAATTCAAACCAAATTTGCATAATTCGAAATCAAAAAATACGATTTCAATTTTGAATTCCGAATTATCGATTTCAAAATTTTTAAATTCAATTCGAATACGGTAACGCATTAAGCAGTGTACTATTAATCAGTAATCAGTAGCCGTAATAAGTAGAAATGGATAACCTTTTGTGCTTCAGGATCCAACGTCATCAATGACGAATTGACCAGCGTAGTTGGGCACGTAAACATCTTAGACTTGATCAATTTTTTTTTTTTTTTTTACTCGATCAACCCGTTTCACCATCCTACATTAGAGACCGCTCTAATCCATATGAGGGGAGGGTCTAACTGAATTAAGGGAGAAAATCCCAATTCTAAAATAAAGTCAAGAGGTGCACTAGTTTCAAATCTGACTGCAGGTACACGTGTTTGAACCTTAACCTAGAAGTTTAGTTCTTGAACATTTCCTCAAAACACCCCACTAAGGTACTGACCAGTATAGTATACGAATCAGAAAAAAGTATGGCTGACGACGGCACTTGCGCCATCTCATCTTCTTCCCTGTTCAGATTACGGTTACAACTTACAGGTAATCCACTATCCACACACACGCCATCTATTTATAAATTACAGTATAGTAAATACTTATTCAACATATTTAGACGAGGTTTAAAGTTCTTTAAAGGTTAATTAAGAGATAAAGTTTCTAAACTTGAAGTTAATCCAAAAGATGTCCAAGCTTTGGGGAAATTTATTCTCCTCGGTGTTTCCCTTTTTTATTTTTAAATTTTTTTTCGACGGGGGAGGATGAAACTTAAAGAAATAGAGAGGAGGCAGGGGATCTCTACGCCTGCATATTTATTCCAAACACATCAATTATCTGAATTCCTCCTTCAACGCGACATTTTGAAAACAATAAATTAATGGGTTTGTTTGGATACCATTATTATTTTAAATTATATTTCGCTTGCATCATAAACACATTTTCATTTATGTTAGAAAATAGTCGCATTGTCATTCAACTAAATTAAATTAACTTTTTCGAGTGCAAAATCTAGGCTGCATTGACCCAGCATCTAACTTCTAAAAAATTATTTCTAACTTCTAAAAAATTATGTTTGTTACTCCACCAAATAATTTCTCTATAACAAAACGATACTATAAAGTTATACCTCGACACTCATGTTTTTATGCTAAGGGCACAAACCACTTTTTTTAAATATTAAAAAAAAACATAGGCTTAAAACTACAATGACGTGTAATCGACTTTGAGAATCCTGTGAGGAAGGATCGAATCGCACTGTCTTATTAGTCTGGTTACAAAAGAATTTTCGAAGTATTGACGAAAGGACGGGGGAAAATAAACGATCCAGAAAGGTAAGCCCCGAGCAGCAAGCGGACGACGCAACCACTATAAATTGTACCCCCACTGGGTGGCAGCTCCTCATTCCCAACTCCAATTGCATAATCCAACGATTTCAAGATTGATTTTCTACTGCATCTTTAGAATGTCGACCTTTGAGCTCTCAGCATCTCTTCTCTTATGCCTCATTCCTCTGTTCTGCTTTTTCTTCGTGTACTTCAAAACTTTCGTGAGAAACCTCTTTGCATCTAAGTCCAGTAAAATCCCAAGATCATATCCGTTGATCGGCTCATACTTTTCAATATTGGCAAATAACGAGAGGCGAGTTCAATGGACATCCGACATTGTGAGAAGCTCCCCCAATTTAACCTTTACCCTTCACCGTCCTCTGGGCCACCGCTTGGTCTTGACGGCAAACCCCTCCACAGTGCAACACATTCTCAAGTCCCATTTCCATGTTTATGGAAAGGGCGATGTTTTCCGCAGAACTCTGTCGGATTTCCTTGGCGAAGGCATTTTCAATACGGATGGTGACAACTGGAAGTTTCAAAGGCAAGTCTCCAGTCACGAATTTAACACCAAGTCGCTCCGTAAATTTGTTGAGACCGTGGTGGACACGGAGCTCTCCGAACGTCTCGTTCCAATTCTGGCCGCCGCCGCCGATAATAAAACTGTTCTTGATTTTCAAGACATTCTTCAAAGATTTGCTTTTGATAACATCTGCAAGATAGCATTCGGGTATGATCCTGCGTACTTGCTGCCATCCCTGCCGGAGGCCGAATTTGCTGTTGCTTTTGACGATGCCACGCGAATCAGTAGTGAAAGATTCAATACCCCTGTTCCCTTGATTTGGAAGGTTAAACGGGCTTTGAATGTTGGATCAGAGAGGAAACTTAAAGAAGCTGTTGATCAAATTCGGGAATTTGCTAAGCAGATCATCAAAGAAAAGAAGGCAGAACTGGAAGAGAAATCATCGATTGATTCAGTTGATCTCTTGTCACGATTCTTAAGCTCAGGCCATTCCGATGAAGATTTCGTCACCGACATTGTTATCAGCTTTATCTTGGCAGGCCGAGACACAACCTCTGCCGCATTAACATGGTTCTTCTGGTTAGTCTTTGGCAACCCAAATGTTGAGAAGAAAATCGTAGAAGAAATCAAAGAAAAGTCTGAATCTCCGGTATACGATGAAGTGAAGGACATGGTTTACACGCATGCTTCGCTTTGCGAATCCATGAGACTTTACCCACCGGTTCCTACAGATACCAAAGAAGCAACGGAGGATGATGTATTGCCCGATGGGACAGTTGTTAGGAAGGGCACCAGAGTGACTTATCATCCCTATGCAATGGGTAGGATAGAGGAGGTGTGGGGTTCGAATTGGGCGGAATTCAAGCCAGAGAGATGGTTGGAGAGGGATGGACTGAGCGGAAAGTGGAACTTTGTAGGTAAGGACTCGTACACTTACCCTGTATTTCAGGCTGGCCCAAGGATTTGTCTTGGCAAAGAGATGGCTTTCCTACAGATGAAAAGGGTGATTGCTGGTGTCCTGCGGCGATTTAAAGTGGTGCCGGCAATAGAGGAAGGAGTGGAGCCGGTGTTCATGGCGTACTTGACCTCCAAGATGAAGGGTGGTTTCCCGGTGAGAATTTTTGAGAGGGCCGAGTCCTGTTGAACATGTTGTTACGGTCATAGTCATTAGACTTTTCAATTGGGTGAACCTATCAGATTACTTATTTCTGTATTGTATAGTGTAACTTACTTACTTTTGGAGTACTTTAATTAATGGCTTTCAACGTTTTTTGTTCTTCTTTTTTTTTTTTAGAGTTATTAGTATTTGACTATTAGCCTTCTTTTCTTTTTCAAAAGACTATTAGCCTTAACTATAAAATAAAATTTTTTCCAATCACAAAAGTTTGTAACCTATAATTCTAATTTGAATAACTAATAATTCCTAAAATTAATTTTGTGAGTTGTCACTTGTGTAAGTTATGCTTCTTACCGTACTCCATATATATATATATATATTAATCTATTGTACACGGTTAGATTTGGATGACTGACAACTAATATAAATTTGAACTTGAAATTCAAAATTTGAACGTGTAATACATTCAACAGTGATGATGCATATATTGTCAGTACATGTAAAATTTACTATATATATATATATATGTGTGTGTACGTAACTTGAAATGGAAAAGGATGACAACTACTATTGCTACTAACCTTTTGAGAATTATAACACATAAGCAATTTTCTTCTTTGTTTTTCTAACTCATAGAAAAGTAAGAAAAAAATCAATGTTAGCAGAGTTATACAATTTAATTGTGCAAACTAGTAAGAGTAACAACAAATGTGTTTGAAACGTGATATTACGAAGGTGACAAATTAGTGATCTTACTGCATTGAAGTTGATTTTATATATATACATCTTAACCCTCTGCATTTGTATATTATTATATTATTATGATGCATAAATATTTTATTATAATTACTTTTTGTTTAGGATTTGTAATTTTTTCCTAGCGGAACAACACTTATTGTCACTAGAGTAATTTTACTTTTTCTGCTTGACGTCTAATTTATTTGGTTATTCTATTGTTTTACGAAAGCAGTATTGAAATATAAATCTTTCTTAATAGATCTTGTGTGGTTCGGTGAGAAAGTAAAAGAATTTAAGTAGGAATAAAAGAAGGGAAAAGAATTTTTACGTTGCTCGGGTTTTGTGGGGGGGGGGGGGGGGGGGAAGAAAGAAAAGATCATTAGTATGTGCATTGTAGCGATCGGCAGTTAAAATGTGACAATTACGTGGGGTTTGGTGAAAAAGGTTTCTAAAACTTTCATCCTCTCATTTGTCTTCATTCATCATTTTTTTTTTCTCCACCTAAAATTCCCCACAAAGGAAAAAAAAAGAGAGAAAAAACTCAATTTATTTCCACTTCCCTTCATTTCTTCCTTCGCCCTCATCCAATCTGTAATTTAGACAACACCACCAGCGTGTGGGGAAAAGTTGTACAAAATGATCAAGAATGTGGCTTTTGTTTGATTGATGGTGTATTTGCTTACCTTTGGAGAATTATCTTATTGAAATGACAAAAAAGACGTGTGTAAAAAAAAAAATAAAGGAATGTCAAGAACACGATACGATGAATTAAGTTCTGATTGAGAAAATACTCTCTAATTTTATATCAACTCTTGTACAACTTACATTTAATAATACTAATTACATTTACAAAAATATAAGTGCATATTTCCTTCATGTTGTTTGATTCAAGCAACGCGACCGATCGTATATCCCCTGTCTCACTCCTATTCCATCTTTTATTAAATATAATCATTTTTCGTCACAAAACATTTCATTTTAATTCTTTTTTTATTTCCTCAAAATCTAATAACTGCTTGGAGCTTAGGCTGAAAAACAACAGCAAGTAAACTCGAAAACAGTGATGAGGGGAATTGCCATTAGACGGCCTTTGGAATTTTGGATGTTCTTTAATCTGGGCCCGTATCAGGTTTTAAAAATGAACCCACGGATAAGCGGATCAAGACGGGATTTAGCTTAGCCGTCTAGAAAGTTCTCACTTTTCGTAAGTCGTGTTTTGCCCATTGGCTACTTGGGCCACTCGGGCTTGGTCTTCTTTTGTGACTTATTCAAAGAATTGGTTTCTAGTTTTAGCTGTGCATGTGTAATTTTGACTCCAATTTTAAGCTTCACGATATTATATAAGTGTTTGATATGAAGCAAAAACTTTGCAGAATTTTTTACTGAACTTTTAAATTTTTGTTTAAAAAATAATTTTCATTTGATGAAAACTTTTAGTTTTAAGAAAATGCTACATCTGCTGCTTTTATGAATTAAAAATTCATACTTCAAAAAAAAAAAAAAAGAAGAAGAAGAAGAAGAAAGAAAATGCTACACCTTACTAAACAAACTTGTCAAACCTTTCACGGCGTTAAGTTTTCAAGATCAGCTGAATGGAAAGTGACGAATTTGAACTACACTACTTTATTTTTAAACATAAGAAACCAATTTGAGATTATCCATGTATGTTGACGATGGATCCATGTATTAGGTGATTGCGATTGCGATTGCGATTGCGATTACGGAGGCGCCCGCATTAATGTTTTGAATGTATTTTCTTCCTTTCAAATTAATTATTTATCGTATTTGAGATTTCAACCTTTTAAAAGTAATGGCTCGACGGTGATGTTACAAGTCACATTAGGTGAATTGAAAGAAATCTTCCGGTTCCCTTATTGATTGACGAGCTCTTAGTTGTATTGCTTTAAGCCAGTTTCTCTTGAATGATGTTAGTGGATTTAATTTTAAAATTACCCTTAAAATTTAAAATTTGTATTTAGCACGACATATACATCAAATCAAATTGGGGATAACATTAGAAAAAAAAAATTAAAAGTAACTTTAACATTTATAAAATGTTTAGTGAAGTCAGGTGAGAGAACCTCTGTCCAAAGTCCAAACCCAAAATATCTAATTACTGAATTATTCAAGTGCGTGCGTAGCGGTCAAATGTCACAATCTCCTTGCCCGTGTGACGATCTGGCTTACGCTTGGGAGCTTTCCATAGTTCACGCGACATGCCTTAAACTCTTTTCTTTTCTTTCTTTTAGTACTTTTTTTTTTTTTTTTTTTATTGGCGAAGAATTATAGTCATTTGAAACTTTTGCTTGAATTAATACTATTCCATTCGGCGAAGTGCCGACATCGTCAACTATTATATTATAGATTAATTTTTTATACATTAATAATGTAATAAGTTTTTATATTAATAATAACATATGTACGTTACACGTGCATAATTTAAATTATTAAATTTACGTCATGTGATATAATTTAAATTTATTAGTGTAAAAAAAAATTAGGATTAATATTTCCTACACTGACAGTATATACACTGTCAACGTTGGATGAATGACAACTATACAAAAGTTGAATTTAACTTTTGCACACATAGCATGAATCAAACGGTAATTGTGTATACATTGTCAATGTATATAAGATTTACTCAAAAAATTATACAACGATAACATATGAAAAGCTTACTTGATTATTATTATTATTAAAAATATTATATTATTTACCAGTCGGATCCCGAAACCTGCAATCCAAATAATTTACAGTAAAAATATCTCAAATAACTTACAACTCATTCAGTGATAGACGAAAATCAAAAGCGAGACTGCATTTGCACGTTTTAAATGTGGCTTTCTAAAGTCAAACGGGAGCAAGTATTTCGGCGCACGGCTCAATTCTGCAAACTGGTCCGGTAATGTTGATCGTGAAATAGAAGTATATATCGTTAGTGGAATTTGGTGCTGGATGAATCGCATAAACCTTTGGATCAAAGCATGTACAGATGCGTATGAGCAGGTGAATTTAATACTTAATAAAAGATGTGCATACATTATTATTGCTTCTTCACTTGTGTTTAAGGTAATTCTACCATTAATATATTACTACTAGTATACAATTGATTTTAGTTAATGCCCCAGTCCTGCTAAACGGTCTTCAATCTAGATGGCTTGAATTTGTAAGTTCAATTTCTCCAAATCTCAACTCGTTGTGACAGGTACCAATACTGGGTAATAAAATTCTCTCACTGTTAATAGAGTTGGCAAAATGTACAAACTACAAACCAATTGTGTTTGGATTGCATTTTTCATAGAAAAAATTACTGTAGCAATTTGATGTATGCGAGAAAAAAAGGTAATTGGGAAATGTGATTACGGAAAACGATGTAATTTTCCGACGGAAAACCGCAATCCAAACAAGGCAAGTTGTTCTAAAATTCGAAATCCCAATATTCCTTCTTTTTTTTTAACGAGTTATGACAAATATTTCGTATTATCTGGATGTGAAATTCCAAAATTTGTATCTTCGGTAACAAAAGTTATTTAACAGATAAAGAAATTTGTTTTCTCTTTCTCATTGGGTGCTTTCCAACAAAAGAGCATTCTCATCCCTCCTCACCATATCTCAAAACCTAATATTAGCAACGTGAAAGGCTTTCTAGGTTTCCTTAAAATATATATATATATATATATATATATATATATATATATATATATATATATATATATATATATATAGTTTCTTAAATACTAAAACAACTAACAAACAGAGGAAAGAGTTTTGCCTGAGAGATCCATCATTAATTTAATACAATTTTCTTCTTCTAAGGCAACTCATATCATATATCACAGATGCGACACCATAAAGTAAGATAGATTTTCATAGACGCTTTGTAAATATATCATATGTGTTATATCACTGAGATCATTTATAAAAAATGACAAAAAAGTACAACATATTTCTAGGAAGATAGATGTTTTTGATAGAAAAAATCATTTCATTCAATAAATTTACACTAATGACAAAAAATACATTAAACAAATATGATACAGATACGTGTAAATCCAAAATTAATGGATACAAATAAATATCAATACAAATAAATATCAATACAAATAAATATCTAAAAAATCAATACAAATAAATATAACATTGATGCTCCCACATATCTTCCAATCGCATGAATTATTGTAACCCAATACATTTGTGCATGTCTTTTAACGGACAAACACTACAAGAAAATTGGTCATCAGTGACAACTTTTCTCTGTGACGAAACAAAGTTGTCACAAAAGGGGATCCTTTATTGACGACTTTATAACTCGTCACAAACCTCTAATGGGAGCCAACTCATTTGTGACGACTTAAAAAAGTCGTCACTAGTAAATTCCCGCCAAGATTTAGTAAGAGTGCGGGAGTGTTTAGAACACACAATAGTGACGACATTAAGAATATCATCACTATTGCTTGGCCTATTTACGGACGACTTTATGTTGTCGTCACTGATCACCAAAAAAAAAGTTATTAGTGACAACATTTTTTAGTGATGACAATAAGTCGTCACAAAAGGAGCTTCTTTAGTCGCGATACTTAAGGTTGTCACAATTGCATCAAAGCAACTAAATATTTAGTGACGACCCATTATTTTCGTCACAAACTACACTGCAAGAAATATGGTCATTAGTGACAACATTTTTTAGTGACGACAAAAGTCATCACAAAAAGTGGTTGTTTAGTGACGACAAATATAGTTGTCATAATTGCTCAAAGCAACTAAGTCTTCAGTGACGACCTTGAAAAACGTTGTCACTAAAATGATCTTTATAGTGACAACTTGTAATATCGTCACTGTAACTCTACCGATTCGGATTTAGTGACAAGAATTAATCGTCACTGTTTAAAGTACTTATTTCTAAGTCACTTTCAATAATTCTACTGTGCCACCCTAACTTTTGCGATTTAGTCCCAAATGTTGTAAAAAATTCCATTCATTCCATTATGATACCTTAACTTTTACAATTTAGCCCCATATGTAGTACACCGATTTCTTTAATTCTATTATTACTCCCTAACTTTTGTAATTTAGCCCCATATGTAATTCACCAATTTCATTAATTCTACTATGGCACTCTAACTTTTGCAATTTAACCCCCATATGTAATACACCAATTTTATTATTTCTATTATGGCACCCTAGCTTTTACAATTTAGCCCCTATTTTTTATTAGGAAATTGCGAATGGTATGTTGATAAACTATGCATAAATATTTTATAATTTTCTCAAACTTAAGTAATAATTTGTTATAAACTCTAAAGATATATCTTTCATTACAATAGTTATAAGGCAGCCAAGTCTTTTTATCAATGGAATAAGAAATTTATGCCAGATTTATCCTTTATACTACGTGCCAAGTAGTATTAGCAAAGGAATAACAAAGTAATTAACAAAATAGCCTTCAGGGAGTGTAGTTTATGGGCAAATGAGTATTATCTATTCAAAGTACCAACTTTTTATGGGCATTTTACTCTCAAACATATAATTTATGATAAATTTATAAATGTTTGTAAGTAAAATTCAAAAAGTGTTACACTGATTTCTCTTACAAAACGAAAACTGGCAGGTTATCTTTTCAACATAAATTAAATTTTTTTAAAAAAAGAAATGGCCCATAAAGTACCAACTCTTTGCAGTGTTGTATTTGTATAGATTGGACTGTGATTTCTAATTTCTTGCTGGTGTTGTAATATGTGGGCCCAAATTATATGAGGTTCTTAATGAATTGTAATTTTTGTCTTAATAATTTAAGTCTCATTACTTGTTCTTTATTATTGTACTCCTCCCCTTACCTACTTCTTTTACTCTTTTATGACAGATAAATGCTATTCATACTAGCTTTTGGAAGATATCTATGGTTATGATTGAAGAACGTTGAAGACAAAATTGCCTTTTGCTCATGGAGTGGTTCATTTAGATGTTTTTCAATTTCTTAAACTGTGATTGCTTTTGTACTTGTACCTTATGTACAAGTGATATTTTGGACAAATGTTATTTTTCTAGGCATTAGTTGGGTAATGTACACTTGAATTTGGCATTTGAGAATGCTATATTATTACCATGTAATCTAATGCAAATACTTTTGGTTATCAATCGTTCATGTTTATTTGTATGGTTTGTTTAAAATCAATGATTTAGCAATGATTACAGGCCAAATTATGACTATTAAGCTATTGAGAAATTATCTAATGACAAAAAAAAGTTGTCACAAAATAGAAAATAAAAACTCCTTGTCACAACAGAGACTGTCACTAAATCTAAACTACATTTGTGACGACAATTGTTATCAGTAAAATAGTTATATACAATGGCTTTTGGTGCTTTTTAGTGACGACTTTAAGTAGAGCATTTTTGACAAAAGGTCAATTCGTCAATAAAACACTTCCAGATTGTTGTCACTAATGACAACTATTTAGTGACGACCTGAAATGTCGTCACTAAATAGTTGTCATTAGTGACAACAATCCGGAAGTGTTTTATTGACGAATTGACCTTTTGTCAAAAATGCTCTACTTAAAGTCGTCACTAATGAGAACTATTTAGTGACGACATTTCAGGTCGTCACTGTTTACTTTTACCGACGGGGATTTAGTGACGACTTTGTGACGATCAAAAAGTCGTCAATAAAAGGTATTTGTGACGATATTTGTATGTTCTGTGATGACTTTGTGTCGTCACTGATGAACAATTTTCTTGTAGTGAAATCGGATTAAAGCTAGTTCAAATCCAATGAGAAATTCAAATCTGACAATAACGGAGAAATTGCAAATTTGAGAAACTAGATATTCGATCTACACAATCTCAAATTTCACAAAATAAAAAATAAAAGCTAAAAAAACTCTCACAAGGAAAATAAAAAAAAACCAATCTAAAAGAGAAGAAACTTGCACTATAAAACCTATGAGAGAATTTATTCAGACAAGAGAAACAAAAGAATTTGGAGAAAGTGCTCTCCCTTCTACGGTGAAATACCAGATTTGATCTCTCTCAACGATGAATGAAATTTTGACTAGAAGAGATGAAGGAAATTTTGATTGAACGGATTCTAGGAAGAAGAAGGAGAAAATAATTCTAAAAAGAAGCAAAAGAAGAGAGGATATTTAAATGATAGATATAAATATAAAAATGTTTAATATTAAGAAGGTGATCCATCATTTAATTCGTCTATATCTTATACAATTCATTCTTAGAGTAGGATTTTCTGTACCATTTTGATCAAAGAATGTAATAACTCTTGAATTTGTTTCAATACTCAGTTTAGTGGGGATAATTCCAGAAATCTCCCTTAAGATTTTTGACAATTGCAGCCACCTGCTTTGAGGTTTAAAAAAAATTACAGAAACCACCTGTTAAAAAGTATGTTTTGATAACAAATGGTGATGCAAGTAAAAAAAAGTAAAACGAATATTTTATATTGCCCCCATTTGATTTACAAAACAAACTAAATTACAAAAGAGATTAAAGATTGACAATGCTTGCTAAGTAAAAAAAATTTAAGCTAGTTTTTTTACCGCAAAACTTAAGCCGTAGTCCAAGGCATCATTTTATAATATTTGGATTTCCTTCTTTTTCTTTGCTAAGTGAGTTGTAAATAAAATATTTTTAACAAATGTACTAGTTGGCTATTTATAAAACTAAGTAAGAATTCCATTTAAATGATCTAGGAATTAAATATGATGTATTAAGTGAGATGAGATTTGACCTTTTGGACAAAGAAATATTTGCAAAATGTGATTTTTTTTCTTTACACCCACTGTTCATTTAGAAATTGTCAAAATTATTAGTCCTTTCATAATACTAACATAGGTAATTATAATTTTTCGAACGTCAAGAAAAGTGGCTGTAATTGTCAGAAGGCTTGGGGAAGTTTATAAAATCATCCTTAATAGTAAGGATAAATATAAGCTCTATCTTGACTTTTAAATCCTCTCATTTTATCCTCTAAAATGGAAAGACACAAGTAAAATTTTCCGTATAAATTAAGGACCACCAATGCCAATAGCTGCACCACCATCAGCATATTCTCAAGTCTCGTAAGAGCAAAGCTTTTCTCACTTTCTGTAATCTGCACAGACAACGTATCCATCTACACCGTCTTTCCATCAACAATGTCGGTCCCTGACCTAGAGTTTTCCACTTCACTTCTTCTTTGCCTCATTCCGCTACTCTGCTTCTTCCTGAAAACTACTCTGACAAACTTCTTCTCATCCAAGGCCGGTAAGCTTCCAAGATCATACCCCTTAATCGGTTCATACTTCGCCATTAAAGCAAACATGCACCGCCGAGCTGAATGGACTGGCGAAATCGTGACCACCTTACCCAACTTGACCTTCACTCTTCGCCGCCCACTTGGCCACAGCCAAGTCTTCACCGCCAACCCCGCCAACGTCCAGCACATACTCAAAACCAACTTCTCACGTTACCGAAAGGGAGAACTCATGCACGTAACCAACAGAGACTTCCTCGGTGACGGTATCTTCAATATAGACGGAGAAAAATGGAAATTCCAGAGACAAGTATCCAGTCACGAGTTCAACACAAAATCCCTGCGTAAGTTCGTGGAAACAGTAGCGGAAACCGAGCTGTCCGAACGCCTCATCCCAATCTTAACCTCGGCTGCAGCTAATAAAACGGTTCTCGATCTCCAAGACATACTTCAGAGATTTGCTTTTGACAATATTTGCAAAGTAGCATTTGGCTACGACCCTGCATATCTATTACCATCTCTCCCTGAGGCCGAATTCCCCGTGGCTTTTGAAGATGCCACTCGTCTCATTAGCGAAAGGCTCAACTCCCCTCTACCGCTAGTCTGGAAAATCAAGCGCGTTTTCAATGTTGGGTCTGAAAAGCAGCTCAAGGAAGCTGTGCGGATAGTTCGTGAATTTGCCAAAGAAGTCGTGAGGGAGAAAAAGCAGGAACTGAGAGAAAAGTCATCAATTGGTTCAGTTGATATTCTATCTCGATTCTTGACCTCTGGCTACTACAACGAAGAATTTGTTACCGATGTAGTGATCAGCTTCATCTTAGCCGGTCGGGATACGACATCCGCTGCGTTAATATGGTTCTTCTGGTTAGTCTTTTGCGACCCACGGGTGGAAAAGGAAATTTTGAGGGAAATCAGAGAGAAATCCGAATCCCCAGTTTATGATGAAGTGAAGGATATGACTTACACACACGCTTCGCTATGCGAAACCATGAGGCTTTATCCGCCGGTGCCGCTGGATACCAAGGTAGCTATGAAGCATGATGTCTTGCCTGACGGGACAGCTGTGAAGAAGGGTACGAAGGTAATATACCATCCCTACGCTATGGGGAGAGTGGAGGCAGTGTGGGGGGAGGACTGGGCGGATTTCAGGCCGGAGAGGTGGTTGGAGGAGGAGGCGGCAGGGGATGGGGAGGGGAAGTGGAAGTTTGTGGCAAGGGATCCTTACACGTATCCGGTTTTTCAGGCGGGGCCCAGAGTGTGTCTGGGGAAGGACATGGCGTTCTTGCAAATGAAGAAGGTGGTGGCTGGTGTATTGCGACGGTTCAGGGTAGTCCCGGCGTTGGAAGAAGGAGAGAAGCCGGTGTTCGTATCGTACTTGACATCCAAGATGAAGGGTGGGTTTCCGGTGAGGATAGAGGAGAGGGTGGAGTAGTCTTGCTGTTTGTTGACTGCTGGCAAACTGATCACTAAACTGATTAGACTGTTACGTCGTCAGTTTTACAATTGTATCAGTCATAGTCTTGAGAAATTGGATTTGAAAGAAATTGGATTGTAATGCAATTGCTGTGAACATTCAAATCCAATTTTGGTATAGAATTTTGATGAACCTTTTGTTTCTTGAGGCTAATTTTACGCTTTTTAGTGGTGACTTTTGCTTTTATTTTTATTTTTCTTTTTTGAGGGAAATAGGCATTGAATACTTTGGTTGATGGTTCAAAACTTGTGAACCGGTGTTTCTTCTCGGGTGATAGTTGATGACTTCACTGATCAACCGACAATATAGTATAGTTTTTTTTTTAATTTACAATTCTTTTCACCTTATTATCCAAACTCACTCTTAATATAATATAGCATCCAGTGATTCATTAATTTAAGATTAAAAAAAATAAAGATTGGTTGCACATTTTTTTAAAAATTTTAAAGAGTGGTTGTGCATTTGAGCATTGCTTACCCAATACTTATTGTTTTGATCAACAGTCGATTTCGTAAGCGGACATCTCATTTCTTACAAAAAGTTGGCCCAATACGTATGCTAGCGAAATTAGTAGTACATGTACTTGTTTATATGCTGCTAGATGTAGTACTGTATATGTACAAGGCCTTAAAATTTTTTTTTGGTAATAATAGGGACTATATATTTGAAGGGCTTAAATTTGATGATGTAGTCCATTACGTATGTACACAGTTCAACTACTGCTAGATTTGTTGTTTATATGGGACCAGCGGCAAGCCAACACCAATACCAACAACAACATACATGGACTTACTTTTAAGCGGCGGCCCATCCACCATCTACCATCTCCAAATCCAAATATTCTAGAGACCGAATGACAATCTGGAGGGAACTGAACTAGCACTGGTCCAGACGGATGCGCTCCTCTCTGAAGAGATTTAAGAATAATTTGAAGAGAACTGAATCACCATTGATCTAAACGGAGGCTGGAAAGTCTTGAAGAGGCCACCGGAAGCAGGAAAGTCTAGATTTTAGAATGTAGGCAAGGGAATTTGATCACTTGAGCCACATCCAAGTAGAGTTTTCAAACTCTCTTGATGACCAACAACTCTTGAATATACATCAATCTGTCCTCTACCTACGATCCAGAACATCTAAGGATATTACAGACCTGTTATTGCCTCAAACTTTTGCAGCCTAAAAGGCCGTAGTCCCTCAAAGAAGGTAATTGTTAAGGAAAAGATTTAAACATTAATTAACTATTTCCGCCAGAAATTCTTTACTTTCGATTCTGGACGATGGACTCGTCTCAAAAAATATATGTACTCCAGTGTTAGAAATCTCAAATGTGTCGGTACTCAACTTTTAAAAATACACGAACGAATGAAAAAGTGAAAACATGATACCATATAATTGAACTCAAAGTCTCGGAGATTGTGGATGTTGTTTTTTCCCTCTATGGATAAGATAATATGGGCCATTCTTTTTTTTCCGGCTATGTTTCCCACCCAGCATCGATCCTTCAAAACGCTACCGGTCTTGAATATTAGTACCTTATTACGTTTATTACGGCGGATTCCAATAATTGCGATCTCTTGATCAAAATAAATTAATTAATTAATAATTGCCATCACTGAACATAAAATGTTTCATGTATACATTTATATATATATATATTTTTTGTATTTACTTTAGATGGTCATAGTTAATGGTTATGGACGACGATGAACACACGTCATAATTCTCATTCATTTTTTATGCATGTGTTGCATAGTCGCACTCGAGAAATATTCTCTGCAGGCAAATTCTGATAGAAAAAAAAAAAACAAGACACAAATTCAATGCCAGAGAAATATAAACCCAAAAAATGAAAAAAGAAAAGAAAAGAAAAGAAAAGACGTCGGTAGAGAGAGGTGAGAGATCCACAAGGATAAGGAAGGGAACCACAAATTGAGCCTCAGAAAGCCTCATCATGTGTCGGTCAGAGAAGCGAAGAATAGCTTTCTTTCTTTCGAAACCCAAAAAGCTTACGTCAATTTTTACAAACCTAAACTTCGAGGGAATCTCAAAAGTCGGTATCCTTTGAGATCCCACAGGAGACTTATAACTATCAACCCAAACCCTCCCAACCCCGATGTGGGATACATCTCAGGGAATGACACCCCAAACCTCCACAACGGGGGAGCCTGCTGCTAAGCGAAGAATAGCTTGACAAAGTTTTTTACGCACACACACGTCATGTCATGACCCGTGGATTTCAACGTGGCATCCGCCATAGCCTAGCCAAATTGGCTACGTGACGTATATAGCTAGGTATGGGGAGTAGCTTGCATATATTTTATATATTTATTTTTTAATAATCTAAAGTTAGACTCCAAATCTTGTAAGTATCAAAGAAAAGGGAGAAAGGGTAGAGTTTGAGAATGCCGCTATGAGCTGAGTTGGAGTAGTAATATTTTTAAATAATGTTTAAAAAGCTGGAGCCAGGATGATATTAGGAAGCATGCAAATGACCAAAATTAGCCGACAAAAATCACATGAGGAGCATAGGCGTCCAAGACAAATTATTGCCCGCACAAAATTATGCATCACAATATTGTTCATTAGCATACAGTACTGTGTGTGTGTGTGTATATATATATAGATATTCTATTCTATATATATACACCTCTCCACTGGACTACATTCATCAAAGAACATAAAGGGCATACATACATATACATACATATATACAAGCGAAGCGGGAGAAAGTGGGCAATTATGGCAGATTCACGCTGTCGAGGTATGTCAATTCACCTTTTGAAGTTTGAAGTGATAACAGGAAGTTTTTATTGCGTACTACTAGCGGTAGCGTTTATGCGTCGGTATCGCTCATCCTGGTTGTGTTCGTGTTCCCTAATTTTGGTCCGAGACCACTGATTTATGTTGTGTTGTTATGTTTCCAGAAAGGCAAAAAAAAAAAAAAACAGTGACAAAATTAAGATGTAGGATCTTGTGGCTAATAGTAGCATTACTGAGTGAGTGTAACGTAAATGGGACAGGAAAGAAGTCTTGGCCGGAGCTGGTGGGTGCAAAGGGATTCGCTGCGGCATCGATAATAGAGGAGGAGGATCCGCATGTCCAGGCAATTCTGTTGGAAGACGGAAGTCCGGTGACTATGGACTTCAGATGCGATCGCGTCTGGGTTTGGGTGAACCAGTCCAGGATTGTCATCCGCACTCCCGTCGTTGGCTGACCTTTGTCTTTATCACCTCTATATTGTCGCCGCCTGCCGCCATAATCTGTCGTCAATCTCTCTCTTTTTTTTTTGTGTTGGAGTTTGCTAATCATACGCATCTTATTCTTGTTCATTCTTGTACTCTGATTATACTCCCGTCTCGCATTCTTCCATCCAACCAAAAAAAAGAAAAAGAAAACGAAGATGATGTTAGTGTGGGAATTCACAAAAACAGCGCCACTTACAGTTACAAGAAGAGTACAAGTCCGTCCAAGTTTTGAAACCTTTTTTAACGCGCAAATAAACGAATGATGCCAAGACTTAATAATTATAACAATGGAAACATACGCGAGTTGCTTCTAGTTTTAAAATAATGTCGTCCTAATCAAAAGCCATCCGCGATGCTAAGCAGCTTTCATCAAGGGCCGTATATGACATGTTCTATAACTAACGAGGTATTGTTAAAGCTTATTAAAGTCGTTAGTGTTATGTGTTGCAGTAACCTTCTTCCTGGACAAAATAATTGGTTTTGAACGGCGCGCCAGAATTACTACAAGATATATAGTTAATTAATGTATTAAAATGAACAGTTTAAGGGCCAGGTCATATTAATGATGCTTGAGACGTGCACGTTGCAATTAATTCCCTGAATGAAAAGGATGTAGATGCAACCAACAACTAGGGATGGCAATATGGCGGGTGCCCGCGGGGGCTCTCGGAGAGGGGGTTGGGGCGGGGGCAGGGGAGTATACCCCCGCCCCGCCACCCGCAAAAAAAAATTATATATATATAATTATATATAATATGTAATTTAATTAGTTATAAGCTTATGATAATGATATTATTAGTTAGATGTATTATATAATGTATATTAGTGTATGTAATAAAATTGATAGTATCAATTATACGAATAATTAGACATGTCTACTAATAGAATTTATTAATTAGTTATACTAAATTTACTAATACATTTATACTAAATTTCTAATTACACTTAATAGAATAACACTTTTTTTCTCAAAAAAAAAAAGCACAAACACAATAATGAATTAGTGATTGTATTTGTACCAAAAGTGAAAACTTAACTATTTTAGTTGTATTTATTTCATCATGTTGGATTGTATTCAAATAACTTTTGTTTGATTGTTTTTATGAGTTTCAATTGTAAAATTAAAATGAATAATAACTTGATGATGTATTGATATTTTAGTACTTGATTATTTATTAAAATTTAACTCTAATAAAATTTTATTAACCCCGCGGGAGAAGCGGGGCGAGGCGGGGATGGGGGAGGGGTCCCCCGCCCCCACCCCCCCCCCCCCCCCCCCCCCCCCGGTTGCCATCCCTACCAACAACCAAACTCCTTTGCCTAAAGGAGTTGGCCATCATATGTTTTCTGCAATTATCCCTACAATAAAATACTGTTTGACGGCCCAATTTTACTCGGCCCAAATCTACAAGCTGGACTGGACAGCCTACTTCGCCAGCTGCATAGATAGAGTAGCCAGTACGTGCAAGTCTCACAATTTGGATTTGACTGCGGTCCATCCTTTGTCTATGACGGACGGTTGTGCCGTGTGTAATATATAATAATAATTACTAAGGCAGGGGGAGTCTGGAGTGGGATTGGGAGATCTACGAAGTCCTCAAAATCACGGACGGACTTTTTGCTGTCCTCAAAATCAGTCACATGAAACACGAGCAGCATCTCACTCGTCTGGTCTCTGTTTCGAGGTAAGTAGTGATTTCTACTCCCACTTTCTGATTCCTGCTCTTCTCTTCTGGTACTTGTTCGCCTTCTTACGTCGTACGCATTTCTCGTGTTTGGATATCCTACTTTTTCAGCGGTTCTTTTTGTCTGCACAGGAACAACTTCCCCAAATCTCATAGATAAAACTCAATAATATGAATCTCCATCTTTGTGGTTTCTTCCTAACGAATAAGTTGTGAAATCGCTAAGCAGACCCTTTTGCTTATCCTTTTAAGTTCATCACAAAAAAATTTCAGAGACTTACTACTTGTACTTGTTTTAATTAAGCCAGCTCACGTTTAGAAACTTTGTGAAGTTGAAACCCACGTGGCCCGTTTCAGAGTTTTGGGCTTTTTTGTTGTAGGATTATATATATCACACAGTATCATTTGTTTAACTTTTCGACAGCTATTCTGGATCCTGGGGTTGCATCGCGAAATAGTCAGATTTTGAACAAGTTTATGATAATTTTCTGGTTGGGAAGTACCGGAAACTTTAGTGTGAATTAGGTCCAGTTGTTGCGGGAACAGTGCAAGGATGGGGGAGAAATTTTGGTTAATTGAAGAGGACAAGGCTCTGGTTGAAAGTGTGCTGGGCGCCGAAGCCGTTCAATTCTTTGTTTGGTTGGCTTCCAGTAATATATTGTCAGAATTTGCTGCACCTGCTGGGGATGTAGGAGTTCAGGATGGGCTATCCAAGGTTGTCGAGGGGTCTGATTGGACTTATGCCATTTATTGGCAAGTTTCTACGTCGAAATCTGGGAAATCAGCTTTGATTTGGGGGGATGGGCATTGCAGAGATCCCAGGGGAACCGAGAAGATGGATGGAAATGATTATAGAGATCAAAGATTCGCGGGAGGAGATAGGAGAAAGCAGGCGCTTCAAAAGATTCATGCTTGTTTTGGGGGTGCAGAGGATGATAACGTTGCTGCCAAGTTGGATTCAGTTTCAGAGCTGGAAATGTTTTATCTAACATCCATGTATTATGCATTTCCGTTTGACAAGCCTTCTACGCCTTCTCAAGCCTTCAATACCAGCAGAACGATCTGGGTTTCTGATCCACGGAGTTGTTCTGAAAATTATCAATCAAGAGCCAATCTTGCAAAATCAGCTCGGATTGAGACCGTGGTCTTTGTTCCGTTCAAGTCCGGTGTTGTGGAGATTGGTTCTGGAAAATCACTCTCTGAAGATCAGAATGTTGTTCAAATGGTCAAAACGTCTATCACACCTAATGTCGTGCATCCCAAAACGGCTCCGAAGATATTTGGTCAAGAACTTAGTCTTGGAGGAGGGAAATCAGGTCCAATCAGCATTAGTTTTTCTCCAAAAGTAGAAGATGATTCACTTTTTGTTTCTGACTCGTATGAGTTGCAAGCCTTAGCTGGTTATGGACCTTCCAATGGGTACCGGAGCGATGATGGTGAAGTGAAGCTTTTTCCCCAGAGGAACCAAGGCATTCTTTCTAATTTGGAGCAAGCTAAGGACGATTCCTTGATGCTGTCCGACGATCGTAGGCCTAGAAAGAGAGGTAGGAAGCCCGCCAATGGCAGGGAAGAACCACTGAATCACGTGGAAGCAGAAAGGCAAAGACGCGAGAAGCTGAACCAGCGATTTTATGCACTGAGAGCTGTTGTCCCAAACATCTCAAAGATGGACAAGGCCTCCTTGCTTGGTGATGCAATTGCATATATTACTGATCTACAGAAAAAGATAAGGATCATGGAAGCTGGGAGAGAGATGGTAAATGACAGACAAAAGCAGCCTGCTATGACAGACATTGATCTTCAGGAAAGGCATGAAGATGCAGTTGTACAAGTGAGCTGTCCTTTGGATGTCCACCCTGTTTCTAGAGTTATAAAGGCGATGAGGGAACATCAAATTGTTGCTCAAGAGTCCGATGTTTCTTTGACTGAAAATGGTGAAGTTGTGCACACATTCTCCATCAGGACTCAAGGCGGCGATGCTGAACATTTGAAGGAGAAGCTGACTACAGCTCTTTTCAATTGATCCGTCCGTTCAATTGTACTTTGTGTAATATGTACCTGATTTGAGTCCGTGCAATCTTTTGTAGTAAGAGGGATTCATGATCTACAGATTGACGAGTCCTCAGTGAAGAGAACAGGTGTACTTAAATTATTTTCTATTGCAGTTGTATTTGACTCCATGGTATGTGTAATAGTTGAAAATTACTTGTTAACAATTTTAATTCTGTTTTATGGGTGTTTGCTCGATTTTTTTTTTTTTTTTTTTTTTTGGCATTAAGATTATCATCCCAATTCAATTTTTTTTTGTGAGAGAGGATTGCGAGATTACGTTAGATTGGAGATTACGTTATGAATTTGCCTTGGCAATAGGTAAAAGTTCTACTTCGGGTTATTTTTTTTTTTTTTTTTTTTTTTTTTTTTTTGTCAACACAGGGGTATCTGGGGGTAGCGGTCTGGGACTGGATACCTGACACCGCCATTAACCCCAACTAATCCCACTGTGCCTGAGAGAGCGGGCCCCACCGAATCATCAGGAATTTACCCCGGCTGCCCGAGCTCGGAATCGAACCCAGGCCCTTCTCACTCAATGGAGCTACAAGGACCGCCCGAGCAAACCGTGGGGGGCTCTACTTCGGGTTATTTAATTTCTAATTTTTTGGAAAAGTACTGTAAAGTTTCGCAATACCATTTATCAATCGAGTCATATTATTCTACAATGGTCAAATATCTTTTGCGGCATTTAGCAAGACACGCCCAGCCAGCGCCGACTTCTATTATTATAAAAATTTTTTTCTGGACTAATTGTTATTGGTAAACATGCTTTTGAATTACAACATAGCATAATTAAGTAGCGAATTACAAAAATAATTAAGTAGCATAGAACATAGCATAATTACAACATAGCCATGAAAAAAAAAAAGAATTACAACATAGCATAATTAAGTAGCGAATCAAAGAATGAAATACAAAAACGAAAAAATGTTCATCAGCTTGTTTAATTTCTTCTCGTAGTTAATTACTTGGTCACTTGAGTCGAGGACATTAGCGTGATAAAGTGATGAAGCAGCTTCTTCATAACAGCTTGCGATTAGTGGCCACGCCAGACTGAACCATCTGCTGCGGGTACGCATTGGTGCGAGGTGGTGGCGGCGGCGGTGCAGCCACTGCAACAACGCGGCCTGCGAAGTTCTTCTCACTGATGGTGCTAGCGGCGCATGGCGTACCACCATTGCCGCCGATGAAACTGCACCCACTTGGCGCTGGAGGGTTAACTTTCCGGGACTGCAGAGATTGTACAAAAAGATGCAGCTTTCTAACCATAATGCTATCTTCTTCTGCTTCTTCCGCGCCAAAGATTCTAGTGGCTTCATACGGTTCGATGCTGATTGCAAGAATTATTAGGGCCATGCAGAACATACAGTTTAGAGTTTTCATCTTGATCTCTCTCTCTCTCTCTCTCTTTTTTGGGTCGGACGTAGAAGCAAATTAAGACAGATTACAGCAGATTGGATAATATTGGTGGGGGGTTTAGGGGCAAGACGAGCTACTACTTATATACTAACTACTCTGTTCATTCATGAAGCCATGATGAACGACGTTGTATGACTTGGAATTCTTCTTGCATGTTTATTCGTTAGTTTGATTTTGATCAAAAGCTCTGACTTTTGACTATACGATACGCCTTGAATTTTGAAATTGAATGGGTCCTGCAGATGGAAATTTCTGAGGTTTCACCAGAAGCAGTATACGGTTTCCCCAAATGATGGCATTATAGTAGATGGATTATGGAGAGTCGAGACTGGATCAAATTAGTAATAACTAGATAAATAAAACAAGGAAAAAGCGTGAATTGGAAAAGTTGAAATTCACAATCAGAATAGGACCGAGTTGGCGGGTCATAGTGAATTGGGAAAAATCGTGGTGGATCTCATTCATTCATTACTAAATGCGTAATGCCGAAGAAATGAGTGCCAAAAAAAACGAAAGGAGTCCTGGCTCCTACCTCTCTTTATGTCTCAACTAAACTCCTCCATTAAAATGCATCGCCAATTCTTCATCACCAGTCGCTTATATTAGTAGTATCATTTAGTAATTCTGTCCATGACATGCAGGGTCAAGAGGACAGACCCGTTTAATTCTGTCCATGATTATGCGTCGCGAGTTCAAGCACAAGGGGTTTTTTTTTTTTTTAAAGAAATTTTTTTTTGAAGGAGATAACATTAACTAGCAGTACTACTATTTTAAAACTTTTACGTGTCCATTTCCAAATCGAGAGAGAGAGAGTTTATCAGTTTCTTTATTGCCAAATCAAGACTAGTATTAGCTCATTTTTCCTTGATACTACTATTTACCAAGTAAAAAGTGATGTCATCATAAATTATATTGACCGCGGGGGGAGGGCGTTGAGTCCTCCCTAAGCCGCTCTACTTGCTCCGCGGGCATGGGAATTCGTTTTGCCTAATTGCCGCCTTCCTCACCAATATTTTTTTTTGACATGTTTATTAATGCACGTCTACGGTGTATCCTCCGTCTATGTTGGGGGTTAGTGGGTCTTAGGGTTTGACTGAAGATTTGAATTTGGGGGCGCCCGGACCGGCGGGGGTCTCCGGTGTTTTTTGGTTAGTGGGGGGTGGGAGGATGGACTTTGTGTTTGTCCGAGCTTCACGCGACGGAATGTTTCAACTTTCAACACAAGAAATGGTATTTAAAATATGAACTTGAATTCAATTCCGCGGCCACGACTCTTTTGCTCAAAGTCCAATGAGCCAAATTCTATGCGTCATACGTTGGTTGTCCTAATGACTCTGCAACCGGCTCCATTTGAATTGCATTTTTCGTCATTTTTCATGAAAAAATTACTGTAGCGATTTGATGTATGTGAGAAAAAAAGATAATAGGAAAATGTGATAACGAAAAATGACGCAATTTTTTGACAGAAAATGTCAATCCAAACAGGGCAATGCTCTAACATCTTCTCTGCTCTTTTCTTGTTTCTCTTATGCGCAGGCAGATAGACCAAAGTTGGGCTCTCGGTATTTGTCTTCCACTCGGTAAGCAAATCATGCCTGTTGAATCTGGAAGCAAACCGGGAACAAGTCTTGGACACAGGGACGGAGCCAGAAATTTATTTTTGGGGGGGCTGAAGTGTATTAAAAAAAATTTTTTGTGACGAAATAAATATATTTAATAAGTAAAATTTAGAATCAATAATTATAAAAATAATAAAAACATATAATTATACATACCCAAAAATTTGTTATTGATTAACATTTGAAGTATTGGTAGTTGTTGCACTCAAATAATTCAATTCTTTTTTTTTTAAGGTTGAGAACTAGATATAGTAATTTATTTTAACTTTTAAATCTTGAGAACTAAAAGTGCATTTTTTTTTCAGTTTGGTAAAATATGACGACTTTGTAAAGCTTAACACCTGCTTGAGAGGAAAAGTAAACACAGATGGTTTACTCAGGAATAGAAAAATAATGACAAGTTGAACAACAGAAAAGAACATTACAATGTACTATGTGTCTAGCTTGTGTACAGAATACAGTCTTGATCCAATTGTGATCCATGCCACTTAGACTAAGCAATAACTGTTAAAACTTCAAATTCATTCACAAAATGTAATAAGGTCTCCAAAAGAGAGGATGGGAAAGACTTTGAGAAGTTCCATTTGCAGTGGGCAAAGACTTGACGTACTCAAACTAAACAAAGCTGGATATTTGGAACTTTCTTGACTTTAGGCTGCCCATCCAGCATTACTACTCAATTCTGCACAGACTGGAAACCACCTCAATTGCCATAAATTCCATACAAAAGGTCAATGTCCACTTTGGGGACCAGGCCAGTTAAGAAGCACCCAAATAATGAAAGCACCACACCCATCCATTAATTTAACGTCGCGTTATCAAGCTGGCATATTGCCCATGAATTCTTCATCCTCTTAGCCAGGAACCTTCTTGTCTCGTTCTCACTCGGCCAAGTATAAAAAGACATTCCCAATGCTGATGTCCTCGCTCAAATCCAAAGCTATCTGATCATATACTAGCATATAAATTAACCCCCGCTTCAATTCTTCTCTAGAATTTCACCTTACGACTTTCATACTAGGGATTTCTTCCAGTTAGTATTATTACCAAAATCTAAACCAATGGCCGCCGGAATCCCCTATATATAGGGGGTTTTCCGGCGGCTTGGGGGGGGCTTAAGCCCCCACCAGCCCCCCCTTAAATCCGTGGCTGCTTGGACAGAATGAAGGATGAAACTTCCAGTCAATTTTCCCTGCATTAATTATTAGATTTGATTCATTGTTTTCCATTCCATCCTCTACTCCTACTAACTAATCACTTCATGTCTTAAACTAAACTAATCCTAGTTATGTTATCAAAGAACCCCACCACCCCATAATAAGATAAAGAAGACCATTATCTCCAATCTGTTTTAGATTGAAAGAAGCTGGACCCTGCAACCAACCTCGTGGATCCTTTACTCAGAGCTTATCCTGTACTGCCTGTGTAACTCTCTGTCTGCTCGTAGTGTAGCATTTTCCATGCGTGCTTTGACAGTTCACATACATACATGTTGTTCATGTTTATCCAGATCTTTTCCATGCGTGCTTCACGATTCACATACATGCATGTTGTTCATGTTTATCGAGATATCTACTCAGCTCAGTCTAGTCTTCACAATAATGACACCAAACTAGTCCTTTTTTCATCTTACTCACTGCTTTAGCTTCATCTCAATCCCGAACCGTTTCTTTCGCTGTCCAGTATACTCCTGTCTTCTTTCTCTTTCAAAGAAGGGTCTCTCATTTTGTGTGCTTCAGATTTAGATTTATTGGAATTCCTTGAACCGGTTCAAGCTCTGAACTTGCACGGGTACCGTACCAAACATTTATTACCACATCCTTACTATTGCACTGCTTAATTTTCCAGCCGCTTGAGGATGGCAAATTCACCCATTAAGGATTAACAGTACTTGTTGCATTTAATCGCCAAACCAGAATGAATGCTTTCTAATATATTTTTTCACATCCATCTCGAAGTCATTTCCAGCTTCACTAAATAAGAAGTGTGAATATTGTTCCTTTAAATTATTCACACACGGTAAAAACCTAGTGGTCTATATCTTTGCATTCATTAAACAACCTCTCAACGTTTCCCCAAACCAAAAAAAAAAAAAAACTCTCTAATCGTTGCATCTCTCAATCGAATATGGCCTAGGTCAAGGTCTCATTCCCTGTTTTAAAACGAATTCCAATTGTGACTTATGACGGCCCATATTTGCGTCCTCTTCGCTATTGAATTTCCTCAAATACAACAAAATGACACTTCTCAGTCTGACGGAGTTCAGAAAGACGTACTAGATAGTTATCCAACAATGATTAAGGTCATAAGGCTTCACTTACCAAATTATTCATCAGATTCCCGGGCACCATGTTAGTCTGGATCAGGATGAGATTTCCGAATTGCACGCCCATCTGTTGGTTTTAACTGAGATTCTGTCACCTCAACGGTCAACACCCCTATAAGCCGATACTTTTATAAGCCAAACAGATGTGTTACTTAGAACTTAGAAGCGCAACTAAGAGAGGTTATTATCAATCCGAGTACATTTGCGAATGCCTAAAACGGCGGGACTGCAGCGCGCGGCCACTGTAGAGACAAATCCAGGCTTAAATGATAAGAAATTTTACTACATATACATATTTGCATCCAAAAATTCTGTTGATTAAATGGTGTCTACCAACTTCCAGTGTAGACAACAACAGAATTCCAGAAACTGAACGAGAGCTAGACCATGGGTTTTTTCCCCCTTTCCCTTTCTATTTGCACCGCACACGATGGCATTACAGTAATTCTTCTACGAAGGCTAGCATCCTCGTCAAGCTATAAACCGGCCTTTACAAATAGCATAACAGCATGCACCTACATGACAACATGAACAATCTATGCAAGAATACACAATACATGTATAAAGGAAGTTACCCAACCCTATAGTCCAATGGCGCATATAACAGCCATCCTGAAATTTAAAGGGCGATTGAATGGTGGCTTCGTAATCACGGATCGCCACCTCTCCTTCTTAGGATGATATATCTGTAACAGAAGTGCTGCTGACCTCTTGTTCCGTCTTAATTTCCGAGTGTCTGGTAGTTTAATTCCATCTAAAAGCGTTAGTACATGCAGCTCTCCATCCAGTGCAACAAAACCGACTGATGACTCATCTGATGCTTTTCTAGGGACACTTGTCTCCTTTAACCACTGATTAGAAGCCATGTCGTATCTGCAATATTCGAAGGCTGGAAGATCAATTTAGTGCCCAGAAATATTTGGAAAACTTAAGAGCCTATGTTGGTCAAATAAAAACAACGGTTTCAGATAGTCAGCAAAGTCCTCACAAAGCAACACGAGACATCGTGTCATGTAAACAGGCTAGTACACATGCATAATACATTTACTATTAGTACAATAGTGGCATGGAGCAATTCTTTTCCAATAGTGACCGGAAAGTCGTCTTATTTCTTCACTCTCCTACACAGTCCTGAAGCATCAGGTAGATCCACCAGCCTCATCAGTCGTGGCAGAAAAGAAACCAATAATATGTCATATGTAGGTCAATTACCATTGTGAATCAATTGAATCCCAAAGATGACAGGGCAAGGAGGAACATATTCAATAGAAAATCCTCCGATTATGGCAGGAAAAAACCCAAAGTGCTAATCATAGGGCAGCGAAAGATCGTCGGCATACACTAACAACACTAAATTCAACTGAAAGTCATGAAAAACCTACAATAGCTGCTAGTGTTAGATTACAAGAATAACAAATATTTAATCAAGAAGAACTACAATTCAAGCAACAAACGAAAACAATAAACCACAGGGCACAAATCCTGCTTAGTGTTTCCCGCTAGGATCTGAAGATTTTAAAACTTGTAGCCTCAAAAATTATCTGGCCTCATCCAATTCTGAGATATAATTAGGTATCTTGCTGGCTGTTTATCCACAAAAATCAAAGTATATTAAGGCTGAAGTTGGTGAACGCCATGAATAAGGTACAACCATTCCGTAAAACTGGAAGCCTATGAACAGCATATTAGATTAAAATACCTTGGCTAAAAGTTCATCATACAGAGCACCATCACTATATCTCATGTAAGTTCAATTTAAGTACTTGGGTTAGTCGTTAGAGTGGTCCAAGGCAGACGAGCCACAAAGAAATAAACAATTCCTAGTATGATCACATTGCTGCCAATATTTGTAATAACTGGCAAGAAAATATCATCTATCAACAATATGTACAAACCCAAGAGCATCTCCCACTTCACACAAACAAGCAGTCAAAAGGTTAATTAATCAGAGATAAGCCAAGTGACCAACTTCGATGAATAGTCTAAATCCTCAAATTGTGGCTCAGTACCACAACGTACCTGAAGATATCACCCCTGTCAAGCATGAAAATGGCAGGAACATGCCAACCGTCACCCTCGAGAACAACGATCTTTCCCAGCATTCTCCTCTCCCCTTCTTCCCACATGTCGCCAACCTCCCTCCACTTGCCACCGCTCTTCAACTCCATCACGACAGCATCCTTATAATACTCATCCACAGGGAACACTCCAGAGATGGTCCGACACTCGCCATACCCTCCCATCACCCAAAACTCCTTCTCCTCTCCATTTCCAACGAAAAACCCAACGCACCCAGCTCTAAACCTCGGCAATCCATCCAGTGGCACCCACTCATCCTTACCAATATCATACATCTCTACCGAGCTCATCCTACTCCCAGCCGCCCCATACATGGGATGCCTCGACCCACCCCCAGCCACGACAATCTTATTTGAATTTGGAATCACGGCGCAGGCAAAACTTCCCCTCGGGGAGAGCATAGAAGAGAGAGACTCCCACTTCCAATTCAGGAAATTAAAACGGAAGGTGGAGGAAGAAGAGCACGGGCGGTCGAGAGGGAAGGAGCGAGTATCGAAGAGGGATCCGCCAATTACGTATAAGTGAGGCCCGACGGAAACGGAAGTGAAATTACAGAGGCCATAGGCGTGAGGGTTACAGGGCATGGCCGGGAGCTCACGCCAGGCCAGATTTTTGGGGTCGAAAAGGTAAGGAGAGGAAATTGAAGGGTCCTGAGGGAAAATACAGAGGAGGTGAGAGCGGGCGGAGGATAGAAGCAGGGATTGGCGGAGATAAATTAGGGTTCCGGAAGAGAGGAACAATTTCCATGACTTAGAAACGGATTTGAGGCGGGATTGATGAGAATAAGGAATAAATGCCAGAATCAAAGATGCTACATCGTTGGGGAGACCAGGAATTAGGGTTAGAGTTAGGGTCTGTAACTGAACCTCTTCAGTCGACATCCACGAATACGGCGGCGCCATTTTCTCCTTTCCTATTTCTGATTCAATGAAAAACAACAATTCAACAGCTCCGAATCGATTTTCTTTGGAAAACTTGAAATAAATCTGAATCAATTATACAAACAAAAATTGTCGATAATCTCAAAATCTGTACAGAAATGATACGATCAGGTACACACACGCTTGCGGAATTTGATTTGGTTGATTATTCACAGTCTCTGCAACTCTCTGTGAAGCGTAGGCAGTTATGCAGCATCTAGAGAGTGAGATCATTCAGTAAGGGGTGAAAATCGTGTACTATCAAAGTATAGAATCTGCAATTATGTTACGAGTCATGGCGGTTTCTTCTTGGACAAGAATTACCGAATCGAGCAAATCTAATGTCCATTTCTCCATTTTTTCCTGTTGGTTCATTAATTACATTTACCTCCTTTAGGTTTGGAAAATTACAAATTATTCCCTGAAGTTTAGTCATATTACGATCACCCCTCGAAACTACCACCATTCAAGCTCAAAGAAAAAATAGACACAATGGAGAGCAACAAAAATATCCTTTTGCATGCAATGAATTAAAAAAAACCGAATTCAAATAAAAAATGGAAAAAGACGAACACATTCCCTACCATGCTGCCACTCTCGGTTCTCTTCATTAAAAATCCGATCTTACTTGAATAATCACTGCGTTCTTGCATTTGAAGGACTATCCCGTTGGTAAAAACCTACTCCGCTCGCAATCATATTTGATAACTCTTCTCAAATAGACCCAACCATCATATGATTATGTCAAATCCAACATAAAAAGCTTTCTTGAACTATCGTCGCCATTGCTGGAATTGTCGCCACTAATTGTTTCAAATATATACGGGTTAATATACAATTGAATTCATTTTGTTTATGATTATGTACATCAGATGGCATGTATATTTTATATGCAAATCTCGTGGATTGAGAAGTAAAGAGATAATCAAAAGGTGGTGGTGCAAGGAAAAGGAAGATGGCAATTTTTTCCCTCCTGAGGAAATGCCCGAGTTGAGGATTTTCTATTGTCTAAATTGGATTTAGTATTTGTTGGACTTTACTCATTTTAGAATAAATAAAATATGTTTTAATTTACAATTTGCAATTAATAGTTAATATTTTAATATGTTTTATTGTCTAAAATATGTTGTTTAGTAGAAGTTGAAAGTCTCTTGTTTAGTACAGGACGTTAGAGAAAAATACATGCTAAACCCTTTAGGCATATGAAAGTCATTAATGTTAAGGGCCTAACAGCAGGGGTCTAATTGTTATAGAATCATGAAGGACTTTTTGGTAACATAGTCAAATCTCATGATTTAGTTGGCAATTATTTAGTTGGCAATTGTTTTTTTTTGGGGTTAGATTTGAGGGCTTTCTAAACTTTCTAGATTTTTGACACATGGCATAGTTGTCATCTAGACACTAAAAAAGAAGTAAAAAAAAAAAAAAAACCTAAGTACTTCTAAAGAGTACGGTCATAGGATTCCACCTGCCCCATTTATAAATTGAACTCATAATTTATTAATTACGAGTGAAATGTCTTGCAACTAAATCAAGGGAATAATTTTCCCCAACAGAAATGCAAGGGAAATATTTTTTAATGTGTTGCAATAGCATTTCAAATCAAAAGTAGGACATGTGGACTTATATGTGTTTGTGTCTATACATATGTGTGTGTATGTGTTTAAAGCAATTCTACATTTTTATTAAAAGCTCAGGGGGAATGTGTTTAATGTTTGAACATGATATAAAGTGATTTTCAAAGTCTCGTCCTCCTTGACTCGATTTACCTGGTGTATATGCCCTCGTTTATTCCTTAGTAGGATTCTTCTATTATGGAACAAGATGATAAAAAGTAGGACTAGTTATTCTTTGTATGTAAAAGTTTGAATTTTAAAATATAGGTGAATTAGGAGAAAAGTGTTGTGAAACTAATAAAATAAACTCCCAAAGTAAGGATTGAAATAGTAGAGTGAGAGATAGAATATTATTATATTTACTGATCAAAGTACTTCCAGGTTTCAATGTTGTAAATGAAGTAGGATTCACCCCTATATATAGGTGATCCAAGATAGAAGGTACATGAACCCTATTAAGTACTAATACATGAATTTAGTACATCAAGTACATCCATAAATGAGTTCATCCAATGTACCAATGAATCTAGAGAGAATACATGTGACTATCATCTTGAGAATGCAAACGGACATCTTCATCTTGTAATCCTTCTTGAGAATATCAACGGACAGCCACATCTAGAGAATATCAACGGACATCCACATCTTATCATTATTTCATAACACTCCCCCTTGGATATCCATGACACAAAGAATATGCCTCGTTAAAACCTTAGTAGGAAAAAACCCAGTGGGATAAAAACCCTAGTGAAGGAAAAAGAGTACACTATTCTTGTGTAATAAATTCTCCCCCTGATGCAAACATTATATGAGATCTTTTGGCCGACGCATACCAATATTCTTCACCAGTTTCCCAAACGTAGCAGTCAGCAAAGCCTTGGTAAACAAATCTACCAAATTATTATCCGATCGGATTTGTAGCACATCAATCTCACCATTCTTCATTCCAACGTCGTCTTGTAGGCGAGGAATTAAATCTTGCTAATAAATTCACAGCAAATGATATATCTGGTCTTGTACAATTAGCAAGATAATAAGCGCACCAAATGCACTGAGATATGGTACTTCAGGACCAAGTATCTCTTCATGTTCCTCTTGTGGCCTAAGGGGATCCTTATTAGGATTCAATAATCTGATGACCATTGGGGTACTTAATGTATGTGCTTTATCCAGACGAAATCGCTTTAATACCTTCTGGGTATAAGTAGGTTGGTGGATAAAAATTTTACTCTCTAAATGCTCAATTTGTAAACCAAGGCAGAATTTTGTCTTTCCAAACTCTTTGATCTCAAATATTCGACAGCCTTTTGGATCTCTTCAGGAGTTCCAATCAAATTGAGATCATCAACATATATCGCAATAATCACAAAATTTGACCCATTTTTCTTGATAAAAACATATGGACATATTGGGTCATTGGTATAACCTTCTTTAGTTAAGCATTCATTGAGACGGTTATGCCACATACGTCCAGATTGCTTGAGCCCATACAAAGACTTTTGTATTCTAATAGGATACATATCTCTAGGATTTGATTTACATGCTTCAGGCATATTGAATCCTTCAGGAATTCTCATGTAAATATTATTGTCAAGATTCTTATACAAATAAGCAGTGACAACGTCCATCAGACGCATATCAAGTTTTTCATGCACTGCAATACTCACAAGATATCTAAATGTGATCGTATCCATTACAGGTGAATACGTTTCATCATAATCAAATCCAGACCTTTGTGAAAAGCCTTGGGCTACAAGTCTTGTTTTATATCTCACTATTTCATTCTTTTCATTCCTTTTTCTCACAAAAATTCATTTATATCCAACTGGCTTGACACATTCAGGCGTTTGGACTACAGGCCCAAAAACATTTCTTTTAGCCAGTGAATCTAATTCAGATTGTATTGGCCTTTTCATTTTGGTCAATCATTTCTATGCCGACATTCATCAACTGATCTAGATTCATGATCCTCATCAACTTCTATAATATCAAGTGCTACATTTCATTAGGCTCCAATTAACTTTTCTATAATTTCATTCTCTTCAGGAGCTGGCTCTTCGGGAGCGACCTCTTCAGGAGGTTAAATTTTGTCATGACATTTATTTAATCTCTGGAGATATTTGAAATCAATGTATACCTTATATAGGTAGGCCGGCCTTTATTTGTAGCACTTGTACATGTCCTTCAGGGACATCAATTTTAACCAGAGTATTTCCTGCAGGAATAGTTGATTTAATAACTCTTCTGGAGTCGATAAATATAATTTTCTTCAAATGAAGAATTTCAATGAAGAATTTCTTGAACTTCTAGTTCACATTGTTTTGTATGAGGATCGAGGAAATCCAATTGTTCAGATGATTTCCTTTCGGTTGATCTTTTCCTCCCCCTAATGTCGGGATAGATCACTCATCCGACATAAATTTCTTTTGGAGCCATGCATAATATAAAGGGGGTATGTATAAATACTTGTCGACATTCAAATATTCTCACTTTTGCCAAATCATATATTCATTGGGATCAGTAAACTTCTGATTTACTGCATGTGATGATTATAAATCAAATGAGAATAAAGATAACTATATCGATAACCATTACACCCTCGAATGATTAATATGATATAATCAACTTTCATCTGACTTGATTTTTATTATTATCTCATTCAGTGTCTTAATTTGATATCCATCTCGACGGATATCTTTAATAAATTTCTTCGAGTGTTGGGAGAGAGTAGTGCATTATTTACGACAATTTTGGTTCCTTCAGGAAAAATAGAGTGACTCTTCCAGAACTCTCAATTAATTTTGCACTACCACTGATGGTATTAAATTTGTCTCTCCCATTTCCAAAGAAGAAAAATATCTTTTATTTGTCAATATAGTGCGCGCAGAAGCACTATTAACGAGACAAATGTTATCATCACCATTATTTGATCCCAAACATTTGGCATCCATTTCTTCTTCAGGAAGAAAATAAATGAAACTAAATATTGATAAAAGATACGAGAATAGACATATGCAAAGTAAATTAAAACTAACAACCTATCAAACAACATATCAAAGTAATTGACAATTCTGCAAGACTAACAACATATCAAACATCTAGACAAATATTAAATATATGATCATTTTGCATCTTCAGGATGCTCAAAGAAATCGGCAACATCCAGATGTGTCATGTCAGTATCATCATCATCATCATCATTATCATTCTTTTGGTCGATAAAATTTGTCTCGACATCTTTGTCCTTCTTTTTCAATGATGCTTGATAAAGGTCAACAAGATGTTCAGCCGTACGACAGGTACGGGACCAGTGACCTTCCATACCACATCGGTAGCATTTTTCTTCATAAACTTTCTTTTCTCCTTCTTTCGGATCGTAGTTATTTTCTCCTTTTTGGGAAATATTTTGTTGCTTGCCACGGCTATAATCTTCACGAGGCACAAATCTACTACGATCACGTCCACGGCCACGGCTTCTTCCACGGCCACCTCTACGGCCACGTCCACGACCTCGACCAGAATTTTGAAATTGAGTCCCATTCGCTTCAAGGAATGGACTTGCACCAGTTGGTCGGGACTCATGATTTTTCAGCAGTAATTCATTATTTTGTTCAGCCAACAGAAGACATGCAATAAGTTCAGAATATTTTTTAAATCCTCTCTCTCTATATTGCTGCTGCAGGAGCATATTAGAGACATGAAAAGTAGAGAATGTTTTCTCTAACATGTTTTCATCAGTGACTTTTTCGCCACACAATGATAATTGAGAAGTAATTCTGAACATGGCTGAATTATATTCGTTGACAGATTTGAAATCTTGTAGTCGTAAGTGGAGCCAATCATATCGGACCTTTGGAAGAACGACCAACTTCAGGTGATCGTATCTTTCTTTCAAATCTCGCCAAAGGACAAGAGGATCTTTGACAGTAAGATACTCTACTTTTAGTCCTTCATCTAAATGACGACGAAGGAAAATCATGGCCTTAGCACGGTCTTGGTTTGAGGCATCATTCTCATCAACAATAGTATTACCAAGACCCATTGCCTCAAGATGAATTTCAACATCCAATACCCACGATAAATAATTTTTTCCAGAAATATCAAGAGGTACGAACTCTTGTTTTGTGAGATTAGCCATAAGACTATGCAATAGATTCGTAGGAAAGAATATTACCTTGATAAGTAGCCAAAAGTTGTTCGGGCAAAATCTTGACACGTTTCGTGCTTCACTTTTGCTTCGTGCCTTTCCTTCACTCAAATTAGAGACTCGTGCTGATAACGTGTTGTGAAACTAATAAAATAAACTCCCAAAGTAGGGATTGAAATAGTAGAGTGAGAGATAGAATATTATTATATTTACTGATCAAAGTACTTCCAGGTTTCAATATTGTAAATGAAGTAGGATTCACCCCTATATATAGGTGATCCAAGATAGAAGGTACATGAACCCTATTAAGTACTAATACATGAATTTAGTACATCAAGTACATCCATAAATGAGTTCATCCAATGTACCAATGAATCTAGGGAGAATACATGTGACTATCATCTTGAGAATGCAAACGGACATCTTCATCTTGTAATCCTTCTTGAGAATATCAACGGACAGCCACATCTAGAGAATATCAACGGACATCCATATCTTATCATTATTTCATAACCAAAAGGACAATATTAGAATATTGGGCCTGTTTCGAACCTGAGTTTTTTGGGAGTTTGTCTAAAACTTTACTGTAGTGCACTGTAGAAGTTTTTGAAAAAATTTTGTAGAAATTTTTATGAGGTGAAAAACTTTTTTATAGAAGTTTTTGTAAGGTGAAAAAAAAAAATTTCCTTTTTTTTTCTCTTTCTCTTTCTTTTTCTTTTTCTTTCTTTCCTTTTTCTTTTCTTTCCTATCTTCTTCTTCTTCATCCCAACAGCAACGCAGACGCAGCAACAATGCAGCAACGCAGCCTCCCATCAGCCTGCTCCATCCCCTACTCCGCCACCGGCCCCACCTCCAGCACCTCCGCCAAAGCCTCCTCCAGCCCCTCCTCCCACGCCTCCACCTGCTCCACCTCCGGCACCACCACCAATGCCTCCACCAGCCCCTCCTCCTACTCTCCCGCCTGCTCCACCTCCAACTCCACCACCAGCCCCAGCCCCTGCACCACCACCTACGTCTCCACCAGCACCTCCTCCAACGCCACCACCAGCACCACCACCACTACCTGTACCTCCTCCAACTCCAACACCACCATCGGCTCCTTCACCAGCACCTCCTCCAATGCCACCTCCCGCCACCCCTCTCATTCCTTTCCCCTTCTCCTCCCCCTTGCCCTTCCCCCTCCCTCTTCCCTCGCCCGACAGTCAAGGCGCACCTCCTCCACAAGCTAGTCAATTTTTTTTTTTTTTTTTTTTTTTGCAATTTTCAGCCTTCCCCTCTCCTCCCCCTTCCTGCAATCTGGTGCGTGGAAAAATCCCCCTCCCCGGCGCTGTCTAGGGCAACGCTTCTGTGAGCTCAAAAACGACGAACAGTCCAAGTGTACAGGGCACCGCTTCTGTCTGGCAAAGTGTTTTGGAGTTTCAAAACAAGATGCGGCAAAACGATGTCGTTTTGCTAAAAGTTTAACAAGGGGACCGTGAGTTTTTTGGGTTCCTGTAGCAAAAGTTGTATAAAAACTAGTAGCAAACAAACTTGCTCAAAAACTTGGGTTCCAAACACCCCCATTATATCAGGCTCACACTCTTTTTGTGGGGTGCTCATCCTTTGTACCATTTACTAATATCGTATATATAGAGCTATGAGATAAAAAAGTGGATGAGGCGTTAAAATTAATAATAGTGAGTATTGTGTCATATAGGGTTTTTCTAATGAGTAGGTATTCATCAATATACTCAAATTATATTCATCTTATCGTGTGAATGTACAAACTGACATTTATTGTCCCCTTGTAAGTTGACACTTTTTAAATTTGATCTTATTTTTCAAAAAAATTATTAGTTAATGTCTCCATTAATGAGTGTACCCATTAATCAAACCCTATTACATATTTGGTGAAAAAGTAACTTTTTTGTGAAATTGTGTGCACGCCAATGATTGATGGCAATTTTAGAACCCTATCGGCATGCATTAGGAATACCTATAGAACAAAGCTTTCTTTATAGAACACCAGAGATAGTTTAAAATATGAGCAAATTATTCAGAGGGCCGCTGAACTTTTAGAATCATCGAATTTTGATCACTGAACTATCTAAAGTTTAGATTTCAGACTATTCCTTCAGATTTAATCGAGTTTTGACCACTAAATTATGCTCTTTTCTTTTTGTCTCGTGAATTATGCGAGCACTCAAATTTGTCATGACTCATGTTTAACGATGAAATATAACGAAATGGTTTGAAATCTAAACTTTAGATAGTTTAATAGTCAAAACCAAACTTTTAATAATTCAATGGTCAAAATTCCACGATTCCAAAAGTTTGATGGCCATTCAAATTATTTGCTCTTAAAACATAGAAATTACGTTTGCTTTTGTAGGTAAGGGTTAGAATGGCTACTATTACCTAAAAGAAGGCATTGGGGCCAAAAAGGTTAATCTTAATCTCTGAGAGAGCAAATTAGTACCACCTGAAACTCAGATAACTGCTCATTTTACTGCTGTCACACATCTTAACAAACACAAGACTCGAGAGGGCTCTCAATTGTCATGATCCGATAAGCGTGCAATGTAAAGTGATGTTCTGGTAACGGTTCAAGGGTACTTTGTACAATTAACCATCCCTAGTTTTTTTTTTCCCCCCAAATAGTTAACTCTTACATTACTCCTACTCAAACTTATTTAGTAGAGGATCTAGCATGGTCAATGGGGCTAATCCTACACTAATCTATCTATAAGAGGACCCAATTAGGTCAAAGTGTTAGAGGGAGTGGCTCCTACCTTTACACTCGTTGAATTTTATTATAAATGCAAAGTTTTGAACTCCTGACTTGCAACTAAATTTGCATCTTATGTTGCACCTGATGGGCAACTCACCTGAAACGAGCTACTTAAATAAACAGTACATATAAAAGGATTGTGTAATTGTTTGTTGCAAAGCCTCCACAATTTCTTTTTGTATTCTAACTACAATACCAATACCTGTTTGCATTGCAAGAAACAATTTCACTTGTACCAATCAATTATGCGTGTAAACACATATATTCCTATTAGTGATGGATAAAGAAATGCGTAATATTTATGATGAATAAATTTTAAATAAATTTTTTTTATTGTTAATGCAAACTTTAATCTTTTAAATTGGTTTGTGTTATGTTGCCAATTACTACTTAAGGGTAGTTTATATTGAAAAATATGTTTAAATGGTAAATTAAGAATGCTTATAGATAATTATGTTGACAACACGCTTTTGGGATGTTAATGCAATTAAAACTACTTTATATGAAAATAAATATGTAAGTACATAAAGTGACAATAAAATATTTACATCAAATCAAACTCCCTCATTTCCCTTAATATATAGATATGGGATAATATCAGATTCCTCCTTGAGGTTTTTGACAATTTCACCGAGTTCCCTTGAACTTTTAAAAATTGTACATACCTCAATTGTCATTTAAAATGACAACACTACCCTTAAATATTTTAATGAAATTCTCTTGTTTGTATGCATATACTAAGAATGAGTTTTAAATTTATTATTTTTTTGTTATTCCTCTTATTTATTCATTTTTTTTATGCCAACAAAATCATGGAACTACTACTATTGCTTTTAACTTCTATCGAAACCAATTGTCCAGCTAATGAGTTAACTTTAAATGCGATACAACGTATTTGCTGATCTTTATTTTCTTTTTTTTTTGTATCAAAATTAACAAGAAATCAAAAAGAAATGACCTAAAATTATTACTAAATTATGGTAATTCCACTACTCAAAAATTTCACAAATTTGAAAAGAATTATTTTAACACTTTCTTCTCTATTTTATAAGTATAAATCCCTAGTGAAACACCATCAAAAGTATTTTATCATAGTAACAAATTTATTATTATAGTTAATTATCAAACAATAGATATGGACATAAAGAAAAATTGGCACATGTTCTTTATAATTGTGCTAGATATAATCTTACAATTGCAAAAGGAATTAAATCAAAATTCATTAAGCAGGGGCATTTACGGTATTCATTAAAAATTTGACCAACTCAATGTTATTTTAAGATTTGGTTGCTAAAACTATCAAATCAAGAGAGGTACCTATAATTTTGTTGATCTTAAGGGAACTCAGCAAAATTGTTAGAAACCTCAAGGAAGGTTTATGAAATTATGCCTTTGGATATTAATTACCTCATTTAATCCTTTCTCAAAATTTCAAGATTGACAAGTCTTAAGGTAAAATTTCAAGTCTTTTGTTGCCGACATTTAATCCTTTCTCGAAATTTCAAGGTTCTAAGGTAAAATTTCAAGGTCATAGGGATATTAATTATGTTTTTCATAACAATAACGTAGTACTCCCTCCGTTCCACTTTGATAGTCCTATTTATTTTTTCACACAGTTTAAGAAAAAGTAGTTAACTTTGTTGGAAAAGTAAATTTAGATTGATATTTTCCTAAAATACCCTCACATTAAATAGAGTACAACTTTATGGGAACTTGAATTGATGGTAAAAAAACAAAGTTGGCAAAGCGACAGGGGTGGAAGAAGGTGGTGTTTGAGGTAGATTGTTTACAGATTGTGGAAGAACTTAACAGGGAAGGTACAGAGAGGATTGAGTCAGTGGTGATTGAGGATATTAGGAGTACTCAGGAATTTTTTGATGAATGTTGTTTTACTTTCACTAGGAGAGTTAACAACTTTGTTAGTCATACGCTAGCCAAATTGGCAATTAGCTTAGAATTTTCTGCTGAATGGAAGGAGGTCTTCCCAGCGTGGCTGCATGATCTGGTGCAGATGGAGTGTAAGGGCAGTTGCCCAGACTTTTGTAATTTGGTTTCCATACTTCAATAGAATGTTGTCGTTTTGAAAAAAAAAAAAAAAAAAAAATTGATGGTAAAAAAAGAATCAACTCTCATTAAATAGGGTAGGTTTATAGTAACAACAACTTACATTGAATAAGGGCATTTTAAGAAAATTAAAATACAACTACATTCTTCAATTGGAAAGTAGACTACAATTTGGGACAGACTAAAAAGGAAAACAGGACTATCAAAGTGGGACCAAGGGAGTACAATATTTGTTTGTTATGAAAACATAACATGTGCCACTTCTCACTTACAATTGTGTATCACGAAGATGAGTAGTGGAATATCAGACAACTATTTTTTTAACCTTTTTACAGTAAAGTATTGAACTATTATTTGAAAAAGCACTTATGGAATACAACTTTTTTTCCTTCATTTTTTTTGAAGGAATTTTTCCCTTTATTGAAAACGTTAATATGTTTCAGATTTTCGATAAGTTATAGTTTTTTTTTTTTTAAAACAACGTCGTTTTATTAAAATAAAATTTTTAAAAAAAGAAGAGAAAGTTTGACGACAATGATGATACTTAATTAAACAAAACAAGGTCCAGTCAAGATATATATATATATATATGTACACACACATATACATACACTACCGTCCCGCCAAAAACTCCAGCGGAATGACTCGCACACAAGAGTGAAAGAGAACCACAAGACCCTGAGATCAATCGGCGAAGAATTCAACCTGCACTCCGATCGCGTAGGCTTCTCAAAATAATGTCAGCTCTACACGACGTATCTGTCTGGGAACTTGGTTCCATACCCAGAAGGAGATCAGACAACCAAGATTATCCATCATCAATCAACGGTCATTCCACCAGATTTGTCCTCAAGCCCCAAAAAGAACCAAAAGGGAAAACCCGCAAAAAAAAATAAAAAATCACCTCTTTATTATTTGCCGATCGTACTGCTCCTTCAATCTCCGCTGATTCTTCAAGATTCCGACGTCTTCTCCGATTAGTCAACTTGTGCGAAACCATTTGCGGATTCGTGAGTTTGTTCTCTCAAGATTGAGAGTCGTAGGGATATGTTTGGACGGTGAAGGACTGACTTTTTTCCTCCTAAATTTGTAAATGGTATTAAACTTTTCCAAATTATTAATGCTATATTGTGCTCATGCTGATTATTGTAACGTTTTAATCTTGAGAAAGGATCCGAAGATTGTTTACAGTATTCCAATGTTGTCTCTCTCTGGTTTCAGCTTAATCTTTGAGTTTATCGTATGGACATGCTTTTATGTGTCTACGTAATTTGTCATAGTTCCTTAGGAGTGAATTTGGGGCTGTTCTCTGAATAACTGGTATGGGATGATATTTTATTAAAATGTAGTAGCAAGTGTTGTTGGTGTCTAATTTACAGCAGATTACCAACTTAACTGGGGTTGATGGGGTTTAACCCGGATAGGTCATATGGTTTGGCTTGTTAAAACCTATGCTTTGGACGGTCAATCAAGAGTAGTTTTGTGTAAACATTCTGCTGAAGTACTGTTGGTGGATTTAGAGCAAGTGTTACATTGTAGTGCTACCACCTTAGCTCAGGGGATAGCAGTGTTCTTTTATAGCTTATTCAACTTCATGAGCCAGGTATCTTACTTTGATGATGAACTCAACTACGGAGGAGGATTTATAACCAAATTAACAGTGAAATTTTTGTTTACAAACTCACATTCTAAAAGAAAACCTGTACATTCTAGACTCAAATTATTAAGTATTCGGGTTGTCGACAACTTTTCTGGAAATGCATATTGAATTCTTCCCCCAATTATTTAGTATTTAATAAGTTCTAGGCACTTCCGTTGCTTCAATTGCATAGCTCATCCTTATTCAAGATCTCAGGTTATGACAAGAAAGCTGACTTTCACGTGCAGGGTACTCCAGTAAATATCATTGTTGGGAGTCATGTTTGGGTTGAAGACCCATCTGTTGCTTGGATAGATGGACAAGTAACTAAGATAAATGGAAATGAAGTTGAGATCCAGTTGTCTGATGGGAGGACGGTAGGCCAAGCTCTTCTGCAGTAGTGAATATAAACTCAATTGAGTCTGTGGTCTGCAAAATGATCTTTTCAAGAGCAGTTGCTTCCAGGCATATAGGAGGCAATCCATTGTTTACATGCAACTACTAAACCTGATCAGATGTAGAGTAGCATTCAAAGTCTAATCACGAATTCCTTGAATTGGCAATGAAGAGTATCCTAGATTCGTTAACTGTGCAAAACGGCTTATTCTAGAAAATAAGTTATCTTTTTTAATTTTTCCACACAAAATTGTTTGAATGGTTGATTACATTGATTCTCTGTGAATAAGTATTTGTAGTAAAGTGCTTCATCTGGATGAATGTTATTTTTTATCAATAACATGTGCTAATTTCCTTTTTTCTTTTTATTACCTTATGAACGTCCTCCTTCCTTTGTCTTTTTTCCTTTCCTGAATATCTCCAGTTTTTCACAAAAATAAAAGGGATGATTAAAGAGACAGGCTTTCTTTGATCTCCATCTTTTCTTTTGGGCTGCTTACAAGAAATCAAAGGGCATTTTACATGCTTGATGGAATATTTCTTTTGAAAAAAATTTAGGGTTCTTGTTGCTTCTTCTACAACCTAAGCAGTGTTTTTGCTAATTTGAAACTTGCGGAATTCTTCTTTTGGCATTTCACTGTAATTTAAGCTGTTAAGATGTTTTTGGGAAATCTGTAATTTGGAACTGTATTATCCACTCATGCATATTTGTCTAATCCAACCAGGTCGTTGAGAAATTGTCAAAGATCTATCCCAAAGATGAAGAAGCTCCTGCTGGTGGAGTGGATGATATGACGAAATTATCATATTTGCATGAGCCTGGAGTACTGCAGAACATAGCTGCAAGATATCAACTCAATGAAATCTATGTAAGATGATTGTTTTTCTCATTGATATTTTTTGCTTAACCTATGGCCATCCTGGTGAGAGAAAGTAATGAATTACTGCAGCTATGGGGGGCTCTGTCATAATATTATATCCTACTCTGACATTATGGCAGACTTACACTGGAAGTATTCTTATCGCCATTAATCCATTCCAAAGACTACCTCATATATATGATTCCAGCATGATGGAACAATATAAGGGAGCTCCATTTGGGGAATTAAGCCCTCATGTTTTTGCAATTGCAGATGTTGCCTATAGGTGATCTTTTGACTATTGTTTTGCTACATAATTCTTCCAAATCATGATGTAAACTATAGACTGAAATGTTTGAATTTAACTAGGGCAATGATTAATGAAGGAAAGAGTAATTCTATTCTGGTCAGTGGTGAAAGTGGAGCTGGTAAGACTGAAACAACCAAAATGCTTATGCGATATCTTGCCTTTCTGGGTGGACGTAAAGGCACTGAAGGAAGGACTGTGGAACAACAGGTTTTAGAGGTGAGATAAATAATGTGACTTCTTTCCATGCTCGTAATATCAATTGTTCTAATTTTTTTTGTGCCCTGCTAATCCTTTGATATAAGAGTTGTTTCAACATGATAGATTTTGAGATTAAAATATAAGAACATATCTGGAACTCGTCTTACTGTTTAGCCCACATATCTGGCTTTTACATTCTTTATATAAGCAATTGCTATGCTTAATTCTTTGGTTGATCAAAATTGTATATTGCTGAAACAACATCAATGTACAAGGCATGGATGGGCATATGGTGTTGATGCTAGGGATAGTTTTGAAATGTGAAAGGTAAAGAAATAAAAGGAGGAAATGTGTAAAGGGTTTACAAGGTAGAGCTGAAATTGCACATTGGAGGTCCACAGGAAAAATGGAGCTTTCAGTCCCACTAGTTCTCTGTTCATATCTTTTGTGTAGATATGTAAAATATAAAGGGCTCCATAAGCTTAGCTATAGTAAGCTGGTGCTTTCATTATGCAATACTAAAGTTGTCCAATACTATGAGGAACTGTTCCCTATTGTTTCTGGAAGAATAGCTCACTACACAAGGCAAGCACCATTTAGGAAGATTAGGATTTTAAGTTGCCTTGTACTTTATAGAGACTTTGTTTAAACTTCGGAGAATAGAATAATAGGACAGCCTATCCATCATCCTCTATTTTGTGGATTGATTTTCCTCATTATCAAACTGAATGAGTTCAGATGTATTGTTTACCTTTACTTTTAAAACGTTTACATATCTGAAGCTGACTTGTGATAAAAATTGCAGTCAAACCCAGTCCTTGAAGCTTTTGGTAATGCAAAAACTGTTAGGAACAACAATTCCAGGTGAGATGCAAATTTCAGTCTTCCAAAGAAAATATTTCTTGTAGTTGTGTTTGAAAATTACTTGGGACATTTAATACACTGCCAATTTTTTTTGGTGCAGCCGTTTTGGTAAATTTGTTGAGATACAATTTAACAAGAATGGAAGAATATCAGGAGCTGCAATTAGAACATATCTTCTTGAGAGATCTCGTGTTTGCCAAGTTTCAGATCCAGAACGCAACTATCACTGTTTCTACCTCCTTTGTGCAGCACCACAGGAGGTAGTTTGCTTATATGTTATACCTTCACGCTTGTGTTTTATAGCAATGAGTAACTGCTTGACTGTTCTGAATCTTTACAGGAAATTGAGAAATATAAGTTGGGGAATCCCAAAACATTTCACTATCTTAATCAATCAAATTGCTATGAATTAGTTGGCGTTAATGATGCTCATGATTATCTTGCAACAAGGAGAGCCATGGATATCGTTGGCATTAGCCAAAAAGAGCAGGTTTAGTCTTAACATCAATCATGTGGAAGGTATGCTTTTTTAGAATTTCTACACCAAACCTGCAAGTAATTCATCTTCTTTTCTTTTTAAGGATGCAATTTTCAGAGTTGTGGCTGCTATTCTCCATCTTGGTAATATTGAATTTGCGAAGGGTAAAGAAATTGATTCATCGATCCTCAAGGATGAAAAGTCTAAGTTCCATCTGCAAACAACAGCAGAGCTACTTATGTAAGATTAGTGCCTTGATCTAATCACTTTGCCTAATTTTTCCTTGTCAATGACTAGAAAAATTTCAATAGGTGTGATCCTGTTGCACTGGAAGATGCACTATTGAAGCGTGTGATGGTAACCCCTGAAGAAGTTATCAAAAGAAGTCTTGATCCAGATGGTGCAACAGTTAGTAGGGATGGTTTAGCAAAGACTACATATTCCCGTTTGTTTGATTGGTACTTAGAATTACTGATTTTGCCAACACTTAAGTCTATTGTTCAATATTATAGTTTTATGCTGACACACTTATGAATATCTAAACCTTTTACAGGTTGGTGGACAAGATTAATGTCTCTATTGGACAAGATCCTAATTCAAAATCCCTTATTGGAGTTCTTGACATCTATGGTTTTGAAAGCTTTAAACTTAATAGGTAGGTAGTGTGTCATAATTGAAGGTTTTTATACAAATACTCAGGTGATTTTGTTTTTCTTCTCATTTATTTGCATACTTAGAGGTCCTTTAATATGTGCAGTTTTGAACAGTTCTGTATTAATTTCACAAATGAAAAGCTGCAACAACATTTTAACCAGGTATCAGAGGTGAAACTTTTGCAGTAGCACCACTTTTATAACAGTAATGTGAGTATTGTGTTTTCTACCAGCACGTGTTTAAGATGGAGCAAGAAGAATACACAAAAGAAGAAATTGATTGGAGTTACATCGAATTTGTTGATAACCAAGATGTCTTGGATCTTATTGAAAAGGTCTGCAACTTAGTCTTATACTGAGTTGTCTTCTTTTCTGTTATAAATATTTTGGTATGAGATACAGTGTACTGTTGATAATTAATTACAGAACTGGTTCTTATGCAATAAACTTTATCTGGAGGATATTAAGTGCTTATAAATTTGAGAGACTATATGTTGAGTTCTTCTGGAATCTGTTATATACGTAAAAGAGGGAATATTAGGTGAACAGGTTTGGGAAGATTACCAAAGAGACTAGGTGAACTAGGTAAAAATAGTTTTTTAGCTGATACTTTTGCTTTTCTAATTCAAATTTATTGTCTGGTACTATATACTTCTGTGCATTATCTACTCATAGGCTTTGATGAAATCAGTTGACTTTTCCTTATTAGCTTCAAGCAGGAGGATTATTGTAAAGGTCATTTGAATATGTAGACTACAATACTACTATAACAACTTCAACCTTTGTATGCTTAATAGATAGGTCGCTTTAGTTGTGATGGTGATGGTAACATATCGTGAACCTGGAAATATTTGAATTTCCAATTTTTACTAATTGAGTTGTGATCAATTGTATAGCTGTTATTATAGTTTCAATCAACCTAAGTTAGTTTGAGCCTTAATAACATCATAGCTCATTTGTTCAACTTAAAGGGTTAGTAATCATACCTGCTCAAGAAATAATGACATCTTTTTATTTTTTCTGTTTGGCAGAAACCAGGAGGTATTATTGCTCTCCTTGATGAAGCCTGGTATGTATTTGTGTATTGTCTTCACACATCTTTCTAAGTGTTGTGTGGAATTTTGGGCACTCCTGTCACAAAGTTGACCATATACAACATATTCACAAACTTGGAACTGACATGCATTCTCTTTCCAGTATGTTTCCCAAGTCAACTCATGAAACGTTTTCTCAAAAGCTTTATCAGACATTCAAATCCCACAAACGCTTCGTCAAACCAAAGTTGTCACGTACGGATTTCACAATTGCTCATTATGCTGGCGAGGTGATTGGAACAACATGATTATTAATGAATTTAACGGAGTTCTTCTGCTTGAGTTTGTAGTCCATCATGTATTTCCTCCTTTTTGTTTTGCTTCAGGTCCAGTATCAATCTGAGCAATTTTTGGATAAGAACAAAGACTATGTTGTCCCTGAACATCAAGATCTGTTGGTTGCTTCCAAATGCTCTTTCGTAGCTGGGCTTTTTCCCCCACTTCCTGAAGAAACTACTAAATCTTCGAACAAATCTTCCAAGTTCTCATCCATTGGTTCTCGTTTTAAGGTACATTTTGCTAACTTGCTTACAGAGCTGTTCAGTGTTTTGTCACTGGAGTATACCTGACAGTGGCAATTTAGTGTTAATAGTTTGGTGTTTTGGGTACAAGAAAACCTGATCTTCCTGTAAAATGGGTGCAGTTACAACTTCAACAGCTGATGGAAACATTGAACTCTACTGAACCTCACTACATTAGATGTGTTAAACCTAACAATCTTCTGAAACCAGCTGTTTTTGAAAATGCCAACATCATGCAGCAACTGCGTTGTGGTGTGAGTATAGTAAATAATAATGCTACAAAACATTGATTATGCCATTTGAATTGAATGATGATGTTTTTCACTGCAGGGTGTTCTAGAGGCAATCAGAATCAGTTGTGCTGGATACCCTACACGTAGGACATTCTATGAATTTCTACTTCGGTTTGGTCTTCTAGCACCAGAGTTCTTGGAAGGGAAGTAAGTAATTCTTATTTTTCCTAATTTTAGCAAAAAAATCTTAGTTGTTTTTAACAATAGCTTAATTCTTGGGAAACTCTTCCAATTTTCTGATCTTATTTTCTCATTTGAACAAATAAGCAGTACTGATGAAAGGATTGCCTGCAAAAAGATTTTGGAGAAGTTGAATCTGGCAGGATATCAGGTGATGAGAATTTCCGCTGCCCTTACTAGTTCTTATATTTTGACATTTAAATAGAGCAAGTTAAAGTCAATCAATCGCTGTGCCCTGTATGAGGATTTTGGACTGAGTTTATGGAGAAGAATGCTTGTAATTTTGAATTAAGCTTTAATTGAGATATGAAAGACTCTTTAGCTTTTTTGGATTATATCTTATGACCAGAAATATTTTTTTAAGTGTTTCTTCTTTTGCCTTCTTGCATCTAATGATAGCAGGCTCACTTAAGCCAATAGTCCCTGTTAAAAAATAAGAACTTTTTAATTTTCATTAGTAGCAAGTATTGAGTGCGGCTTCCTCATTATGCCAATCTGTAATGAAAGTGTTTATTTTGAATCACCTTTCCTTTATATAAAATTTAAGGTGGGGCTGCAGCTGTTCAGTGTAATTTTAGTATTTTTGATAGAAACTCTTCTAGACAGATATTGTTGCAATCAGATGAAGTCATAAAACAGATATTCTGAATGGCATTTTCATGAATCATCTACCACTGCACTCTCCAACGCTTCTTAAGCACACTCATGTATGAATCACTAGATCATATCAATGTTATTCTGCTTTCTCCAGTCTCTGTTTATTGTGAACTGAGTCCTTTATAACATGCTTGATGTGTGTATAATTCTATCTTGTACATGGTGTCTTCTCTGCTCTGTATGCCGTGGTCCTCACAATGTTTGCTTGATGTTGGTGTCTGTAAATAGTGAAATCTAGCATATACTGCTCTCTCTTCGTGATGCTCATTTTGTGTTTGTCACTGTCTTGAACCCTAAAATGTGGATTTGGGTATCTATATCTTATGCTCCTTTACAGTGATGGGGTTCTATTAATTTTTTCCAAGAGGTACTCATGGTTGGACTTCACAGATAGGAAAAACGAAGGTTTTCTTAAGAGCTGGTCAAATGGCTGAACTAGATGCACGAAGAGCTCAAAAGCTGAACAATGCAGCTAAGACAATCCAAAGGAAGACTAGAACTCATATTGCTCGGAAGCATTTTCTTGCTTTGCAGGAGGCTGCAGTTTGTATACAATCTGTTTGTCGAGGTTTCTTCAACTGGAAACATATTTACTCTTGAAATCTTTAGCTTGCTAAGTATTCTACTTTATAATGGGCTTTCTTTAAAATCTCAAGCTGTTTTATTCTTGTTTCATAGCCCATGCAGTCTGGTTCATTATAGTCTTTGGCTTAAGATCTCATGTCTGCTTTTCTTAGAGAGTATATAGAGCTAGTCTTTTCTTTTCTTTTATAAGTTTTTGGTTGCTTATGTACTTGCAGGAAGGCTTGCTTGTAAAGTATATGATGGTATTAAAAAGGAGGCAGCTTCACTTAAAATCCAGGCAAACTTGCGTCGTCATCTGGCCCGGAGGAAGTACACAAACATAAAGCTGGCAGGAGTTGTACTGCAGACAGGAATGAGATCAATGGCTGCACGAAAGGAATTCAGATATAGCAGGCAAACCACGGCAGCAACTCTTTTGCAGGTTATCAATTTGCTTCTGATTTTTGTTGCTTTGTATAGTATGTCCATTTTGCTATTAACAGGTAAAGATGTTTGCAGGCCAATTGGCGTGGTCATAGAGCCTTCTCATACTATAAGAAACTTATAAGAGCAGCCATTATAACACAATGCAGATGGAGGGGAAGGGTGGCTAGAAGAGAACTCCGAAAATTGAAGATGGTATGTCATTGTGCTATTGTGAAAAGAACAATGTAATGACTAGTTTATGTTTGGGAAGCAAGTTTCCACAATTACTGCTGCTTGATACTAATAATTTGCTGATGCATGCTTATATTACCAAGTATATCACATTTGTTTATGTTCGAATACTTTGTCACATTCTCAGGTGGAATAAAGTCATATATATGCTGTGTTATTGTGATTGGCCATTGATTTTACAAATTCATACTTGCACTTAGAGGAATGCTTCTTTTCCTATCATTTCAAATGGGAGTATGGGCTTGATAACTGATGCATTTCTCCTGGAATATCCCTGTAGATGCCTTAAGTAATTTATTTTAAGTTGCCTGCACTTCTTGTTAGCCTCTACATACTAATATTAAAGCTAAACCTATATTAATCTAGTTTTCCTTTGAAAAAACTTTTGACTTGCAGATCTCTAACATTAAGCATGTTTCGTATCTTAGGCTGCAAGAGAAACAGGGGCTCTGCAACAAGCAAAGGATAAGCTTGAAAAACAGGTGGAAGACCTTACCTGGCGATTGCAGTTGGAGAAACGTTTAAGGGTAATGCTTTTCTTATTTAGAGCAATTGTTTCTCTTTTCAGGAGATTTCTCCACTCCCACTAAAAAAAGTTTTGCGATAAATCATCCCTTTTTTTTCTTACTGTACTCTTAGACACGCGTGCACAACAATTGTAATTTTTCTGTATTCTCTGGATTGCAGTTGGAGAAACGTTTAAGGGTAATGCTTTTCTTATTTAGAGCAATTGTTTCTCTTTTCAGGAGATTTCTCCACTCCCACTAAAAAAAGTTTTGCGATAAATCATCCCTTTTTTTTCTTACTGTACTCTTAGACACGCGTGCACAACAATTGTAATTTTTCTGTATTCTCTGGATTGCATTTTCATGTAGGGGGCCCTTGTAAGTGATTTGAACCTTTTGTTGTATTACTGATTATCTTGTTGTTTAAAGGCACCATTTTAGTTCATATGTTTTTTAAATTCTCAACATTTTTTTTGTTGAGTTGAGTGTTGTCATTTCTGGAAATATTTCAGCTCTAAGCAATGCAACTGTAGCTTGACTGTGTATTTTATTGACCATTATCTTTGCAGACTGACTTGGAAGAGGCAAAAGGCCAGGAAATAGCAAAGTTACAGCAATCGTTGCAAGATATGCAAAGCAAAGTGGATGAATCTAATGCATTGCTCATCAAGGAACGTGAGGCTGCTCAGAAGGCAATTGAAGAAGCCTCTTCAATTGTTAGAGAAACACCTGTTCCTGTTGAAGATACTAAAAAGATTGATGCTTTAACTGCAGAAGTTGAAAATTTGAAGGTAGTGCTTGTGACCTAGGATATTAGAATGTCTCCATGCTCTTCAGCATTTTCCCTGGACTTAACCTTCAATTACATTTCACAATCGTGTGGTTTTAAACAATTTAGACTTTGCTACAATCTGAAACCCAAAGAGCCGATGATTCTGAAAGGAGATGTGCGGAAGCTTTGCAGTCAAGTGAAGACAAGCGTCAGAAATTAGAAGAAACCAATAAAAGAGTTCATCAACTTCAGGAATCTTTGAACAGGTAGCATCAACTAAAAAATGGTTTTGCATTGATTTCCTTTCTCTTTCAATATACAGATATACCCTTATCTGACGTATAGCTGAAAATATTTTCTTCCATAAGTAGCCTTAAGCTCATGGTCATCAATGAGTCTGTTTAAATTCAAGTTGTTTCATCTCCCCTATATTTTTGTGGGGACTCCTTACTGGAAATTTGCTTTTGAAGGCAGGAAAAAACCTAAGTTAAAAATTAGGTCTCGATTACAGCACTTGTTGGGGTGCTTTGCTCACATATCTTGAGTATAACACAGAAAACCACTATGCCTGCATAATGCTAGGCATATAATTTTTTGTAAGTAGCAATGTAAGGGATCTAATCTTGAGATATGGTGGATTGGACAGATATGCATGACTCAAATGTATATACATGTTTAAGTAGGATGCCCAAATTGTTAACACAATGGCTTTCAATTACTAAACTTCTGTTAGATGTATCAGTATAGCGTGGAGTTGCATAGTCCCCATTCAAGATCAATCCAGTTAACTACTTTACCTGAATGACATCTAAAAGTTTGTGTTGTTCCACTGCATCTCGAAACAATCTATCTTAAGATGGATGTTTTTGTAGTCTACTGTGGGACATTTATTAGATGTGTTCTTTGGGAATGGCCTGACTTATGACAGATAATTCTGATAAGATAAAACTACTTGAATTCATTTGAACAACAGTAGTACATATGGATTTATCACTTGCAAGGTGGCCGATTTAGCACCCCTTGTCGCCTCTTTACTGAAGCAGATGCACTGCGCTGCCAGCTGTAACCTTGTCTCTCCCACTGTTCTAATGGTTGTGCCACCATCAATCTCAGGTTAAATCTGGGTCTGGCTGCTTCCTGACCTAAGAAAAAACTATTATCCTTGAAACAAACAAGTATTGGCTTTCTTATTTCTCGAGCGATAATTCCATGATCCTGACCAGCAACTTGGTGGTGTAGGCAGAAAAGCCTTATTTGGAGCAATGTTAACCCCCTTCTTAAGTGATAGATGATTGCACAAACTTGCAAGAAGGTATCATCTTTAATGAAAATAATGTTCCTTAAAGAGTTCATGAGGTTAAATTATAATTACTTCAGCAAGTCAAAATAGAAGAGATATCAGGGTAAAAAGTATAGCAAGAAATGATTGAGTGGACTTGATGTCTAGAGATCACTGATTTTTTTAACGGACTGATTGAGCGAGAAAGAACTGAAATCTGATATCTATGCGCTTTATCCTGGATTATATGGTCCTGTGGATATGACTAGCTGATGTATATGTCCCATTTTTAAGGTTCATTCTCAAAATTTCCATGCTCTGGTACTACCATCTAAATGACTCTTCTTTTGATTTATCTATCCCTATCAGTACTCCTCAGTTGGTTCCCACATGATTTGTCTGCTAAAATGCCTCTTTTCTTTCTTAATCTTTTTCTAAAAGAAAATAAATAGTTGCTTTTTGGTTGTCAATTAATGAGCACAAATCTTGTATCAAATGTTTTGTAAGCAATGTACAGGGAGAGCATAATTTTTGGCTTCCTAAAATTATGCTCAACTGAAAATTTAAAACTAAAAAGAAGATAAAAGTAATTTGAGGAGGAGTAGGTGCACCTTCACCATTTTGAACCTATCTCGGGCTTTTCGATTTTGCCAATTGGTTGCAGGAGATATATCTTACTAACTGAAGAAAAGAGTAAGGATCCCTTGTGCCATCTGACTAATACTAGATATGATCTAGTGTGCCTCAGGATGATATACAGCATGTCGGACCAATTTTTGGAGCTGAAAATGACTTTGTCCTCATCCAACTTCAGTTCATCTTCACGATTTTTTGGTAGAGAAAGTCAGGGTGATGCTTCGTCCACTTCTTCCGACACTACATCTACTGATTCTGATTTCACCTTTCCAGCTCCTGCTTCAACTCCAGCAAACTTTTCTTCATTGAATCCTGGTGCTTTTCAGCTCGTAGTTCAGGATCTTTCAGCGGCTGAGATGTCAGGTTAGTCTAGATTTATGGGAGTCTCCAGTCTGCTCTTGAACTCTTTTGATACCTCGTGTAAATTTTGATCCACCAGTCTTTTGCTAGTAGGCGTCTTTCTCTGAGACCCAATCCTTCCACTTTTGGTCTTTCCCACTTCTTTTTCACCTTAAATACTGAGCATTTTGTTCCCAAAATGTGTTCACTTTTGTTTAAGTGAGACCCTCTCAAAGTGACTGTATTATATACACCTTTTTCTCTTCATGGTTGCATTGTGCAGGATCCGAAAACTGGGAAAATGATCGGGAGGGGGCATTCGATGACTTCTTCTGAGGAAACTTGCTCTTTCAAACTGTTGTATCTATAATCGTGCTAGCTAGATGTTAGTCTGACACTCTCTTGATCTGGCCATTTTGGCATTTAAGTAGGTAATTCAACCCAAAATTGATTAACATCTTTTGTACTATACAAACCAAGATTGAAAAGTTAGATACTCCTGAAAACTGGTTCAATCATGTACAGATTGTTTCCCATTAAGGTGGATTATCTACTTTTAAAGTCTATGAGATGTTTCTAGTTGATGCAGAGTTCTGTGTTGTTGGGGTGGCACTGTTAATTTTTTGTCCAATTTTTTTTTAGATTTTATGATGAAATTTGCTCCACTGGGTTAGTGATTAAATATTTGATCATGTTGTTAGGCCTGATTATCCTGGGAAGCTCATCATTTTGGTAGATAGGAAACCTGTAAAAAGAAGAACCCTGCATGTATAATCATCTAAATATATCTTTAGCATCTTTACTGATGAGTTAAAAATGATTCTCCTTCTTTTAGTGGTTCCTTTGTGTTGCAAATGGAACCATGATTTCAGGAATGATTCACCTACTGTTATAGCATGAACTGGCCTTCATTCTCCAGTTGGTGCTTAAATCTTTAAAATACCGATAGATTTAGAAGCGTGATCTTTAGTTGCAATACGAACTTTTGGGGTTCATCCTATGTCTTGCCTAAAAATCCTAGATCTTTGTCAAGCATTTGAAAAGGTCCAAGGTCTTTTTCTTCCCGTTATCTAGAACTTTTTCTCACTATAATCAATCTGCAAGGAAGAAAGATGTTATTCCCCCTCTCACATCAGTACCAGTGGAAGGCCCGCATAAGCAGCACCAGCTGATTCCCTTTATTCAGGTTTTCATCTTCCTCCTCTTCATTTTCTGTACGATTCTGATTTCTTCTCTCTCCTCTTGTTGTCCTCAGATTTCATCTGCTCAATCCTATGCGTCTATGTTCCAATTCTACACATTTGTTGCTCATCCCCCAATTTGGACCCTAAATGTCTATGCTAGGAGAGAGCTGGTATAGAAAATCTTGGAATTATAAGTACGTTATGCATATATTAAGAGTTGGGGAAGATGTTGGATATCACCTTTGTCGGGACATCATTTGCTACTCTTTCATTTATGATGGAAAACGCATTCTAACCCTTCTTCATATACGGAATGAGTACAGCTCTTCATGAGAAAAAAGCGAGAAATTTTAAACATTTATGTATTAGATGTAAATCTAGCTAGTAGCGGATGTTGAGTTTGCTCGAGTGGTGTTTTGCTGACAAGTGGTGTAAGCAAAATCCTGTCTCAATACAGGATAAGGATGAAGAAAGCAGTTACTTGGTCAAGTTGTTTGTTGCAGAATCTCTACCCAAAATCTTAATTATGCCTAGTCTGGATTGCCTTCAAGCTGCAAAAACTGTTCTCTTACAATTTCTGTTTAAGGATACGAGCCTGCTGCACCTGATATATGGACAAATAATCTGACAACTATGTTGATATCTTGGAAAGTTTCTTAAACCATTTCAAGTCTCTAAATCTTATCAGTTTTTGTTGAGGCAATCCAGCCTTTTCCTTGGGCTGATATGGTTATTAAGGCTATTTTTAACTTGATTTATGAATCCTTGACTGCTATCCATAAGTTATGTCAAATATGCAGTTATTTCTCAGAGTTCTTTATTGCGGGACGTTGTGCTTATGCATATGAACTTATGTAAATATCAGTTCTTCTAGAGAATTTTGTGATACCGAATTTTTTTTGCCTTTTGGCAGTGGGCTCTCTCTCTCTTCCTCTACATATAATGCCAATATGTGCATGTGTGACTATGTTTGTGTTAGCCATACCATCTTTTGCCAATTTATTTCTTGCCCACTGTCTTGCTCTTCATTATCCTTTTAAGTAGATCCCATGCTCGTGAGGGTTCTTGCCATGCAATAAATAATGTTCATGTTCGTCCAGGTATGTGAGAGTTCCTAGGCTATTTTCAATTGTGAAATGCTTACTACTAGAACCGAAAAACAGGGAAGATGAGTTTTCACTAACATCAGTTAAAATAGCTTTTGCTTGCTTATGCTTGCTGTAGTTTTCTCTCTGGTAAACAGGATTGAGAAATTAGGACTAAAGAAATATGATCAGAACTTTTACTATTTCTAATTCTCCTTAACAGGAAAGAAAGTGTCTGATTCTCTCATAATGCTTCAGCTGGATTGCAAAATTGAGGATTTCTAGTTTTGATCTCAATTTGTAAGATCCTTGTTAACACAAGTAAACCAAATGATAAATTGCTTTCATAGCATAATCAATAGGTCTGTGTTGCTGGGCTGCTTATAAAATGCTGTTTAGCATTTTGACATTGACAATTTTCATTTGGGAAGTACATGATTTTGGTATATTCTCTTTAGCAGTGCATGCATTATTATTATTATTACTTTTTTTTTTTAAACAGTTTTCAGCTGAATATCTTATTCTTGTATAAGAGACAAGCAACAATCTTGAATTACTTTGTTATCCTTATCTATACCTTTTGTGCTTTCATGTTAGTACTGTCCTTGTACTGCAAAATGGATATTATGCTAGGTACAGTTGATGGAAGTATTGTCCTTGTGAAAATAGGCTTGAAGAGAAACTTTCCAACTTGGAATCAGAAAACAAAGTTCTTCGCCAGCAGGCCCTTGCAATGGCACAAAGTAATAAGTTGCTATCCAGCCGCTCAAGGTCAATTATGCAGGTAAATTTCGAAAATTGAACTGTTTATCTGTGATTACAATGTATTATCAGTTACTAACACCTTCAGTTTCTTTGTTATTTTTTAAAACTGACAGAGGACTGAAAGTACAAAAACCAATGTCGTAAGTTCAACTTTAAGACTTTATAGTTTAATTCTAATATTTCTGTATATGTTAGGGTTATATTCATATATTCACTGTTACAAAAATTATAGGACCTACATAGTGCTTCAATGAATGCAAGGGATTCTTCAGAGGCAGAGGGAAGACCTCAGAAATCGCTTAATGAGAAGCAACAGGAGTATCAGGACTTGCTCCTTCGCTGTGTTGCGCAGCATCTAGGCTTCTCTAAGGGTAGACCAGTTGCTGCCTGCATCATATACAAATGCCTTAGACAGTGGCATTCATTTGAAGCTGAGAGGACAAGTATTTTTGACAAAATAATCCAGACCATCGGCCATGCTATTGAGGTGATAAGAGGAAAACTCACTGTTTACCTGCAATTGAGGACTGGTATTAATAATTGAATTTTCTTTCTAGCAGAAGACTCAGGACAATAATGATGTCTTAGCCTATTGGCTATCCAATGCTTCAACATTGTTGCTGCTGTTGCAACGCACACTGAAAGCTGGTGGCACTACCGGGGTGACTACTCAACACCGGCGATCACCATCAGCAACTCTGTTTGGGAGAATGACACAGGTAAAATATCAGATCTACTTCTAGATTTCACTCCATAAAACATATACATGTTTTACAATACAACTTTCTGCAGAGTTTCCGGGGAACTCCTCAAGATGTCAACCTTTCTCTGATTGATGGTGATTTGGCTCGTAGAGTGGATATTCTACGCCAGGTTGAAGCAAAATACCCTGCGTTGCTTTTTAAACAGCAACTTACAGCTTATGTGGAGAAAATTTATGGAATGATCCGTGATAATTTAAAGAAAGAGATTTCTCCGGTGCTTGGGTTGTGCATTCAGGTGCTAGCCTATATTCAGAAATCATAACATATTTGCACAAAGTATTTGATCTGATTTGAAATTGCATGACTAATGCAAGTTTAATCATCCAGGCACCAAGACTATCCAGAGCAACCTTGCTTAAGGGGACAGCACGCATGCTTGCTAATGCTGCTGCTCAGGAGATCTTAATTGCTCATTGGCAAGGCATTGTGAAGAGCCTAGGAAACTTTTTAAATATCTTAAAAGCTAATCACGTGAGAATAGCATTTGCTGCATCTTTGTTTGGTGTGCTTTCTTTTATCTTATTTCTTGTTCAGCTTCAGGTTGGCATGATTTTATTATACTATTCAGTTGATGTTGTGTTCTTTTTTTATTTTTATTTGGGTTTAAATACCCAGCCCTGGTTACAGCATAAAACTTTCTGTTACTACAGTTTTGATTAGAATAAACATAGTACCTCTGGGGTTCTGTCATTGCTTCTGTTTTTGAATACATTCAATCATCTTAGATTTCCTTGTAATCAATTCATATACCTTATCATCTGTTTCCATTCAAGAGTTTCATGGTTATACTGGATTAGATCTGTCAGGGTGACCTCCCCATTCTTTAATCTCTGTTTTAGGGGAACCAAAATTGGTGTTGGTGGCCAACATTTTCTGGGGAAATAGTCTCTAAAGGTTGTTGTGTATTCTTTCCCAGTTAGGTCATTGCATCCACTGAACAGAGAAGTTAGAATAAATAAAGTTTTGAACTGTAATAGGACCATTGGGACTGTTTTTGATCCTTTCAAAACAATGGTTTGGGTTTATTCCCAGTACTTGTACCCTTGATCACTTCTTTTCACATCAAAAAGTTACTCTGAATCTTTTAATTATCCAGCTATTTTACTATAAAATTTATTGCTCGTTCTTCTGCTAAGTAATTTAAGTTGTTAATTTTGTTTTCAATTCAACAAATTCAAGTCTTGCAGCTAAGATTATCTGAATGGATCCTGAACCTTGACAGTCCAAATTGGTACCATGGGCCGAAAACCCTGATTACATACTCCCCCAAAACATTGACCTCATTGGTTTTCCTGGCTTATAAGACAGTTGAAATATCACTTCTTAGTAGTCAACTGTCTTGGCTATGAAGTGTCTTTGTTTTTATATAACCTATATCTGCATATCTTCAAGATTTAGGGAAACATATAATGTTAACCATTGTACTACGTATAGGGCAATAACCAACCTTGTTGATACTAGATATTTTGTGGTAACTTGTCTGATTATTGTGTTTAAAATCATGCTAAGTACACATCTCACTACAGAATGTCGGCAATGTCTTATTTAATGATGGATAGCTACTTAGTCTGATCTTGTAGTTCAAGGATGGTATGATGGAATTGCCAAAAACTTGCGCTTATGATTGGCAATCCTTGTTCTATTTATTGTATTTTTGGTGATGGAGAGCTATGTTTACTTTTAGGTGCCTCCCTTTCTGGTGCGCAAGATTTTCACCCAAATTTTTTCTTTCATCAATGTGCAACTCTTCAACAGGTATGTTGTCTATTGGCATTTGCTTGTTTCCCAACTGTTTGCTATATTATGGAGTCTAGTTTATCAACTTATTTCAGTTCTTCCCGTGTCTATTTTTCATTGTTATAGCCTCTTGCTGAGACGAGAATGTTGCTCGTTTAGTAATGGAGAATATGTGAAGGCTGGGTTGGCTGAGCTGGAGCACTGGTGCTATAATGCTACTGATGAGGTTAATCTTGCTTTCTTGATATACACTTTCTTGTATTGATTTCCTTGCTAAAGAAGAAATTTTGTTGCAGTATGCTGGTTCATCCTGGGACGAGCTTAAGCATATAAGACAAGCGATTGGGTTTCTGGTACACCACCATCTTCTTCTTGCTGGAAAACTTTCTGCTCGTTATCATGTTAATTGAAGAAAAGGCAGTTACAGTGTCCGTTGGACAATTTGATCCTTTCATTCAAGCATGCACCTTTGATTGGAATCAGTGAACATATTCTGTATTCGGAAAATGTTTGAGGTCTTAATCATTGATTCTGTATTTTTGGGGAAGCTGGGGGGTGGGGGGGAAGCGGGGGCAGGTGAGGTGAGATTGAAATTCCACACATTTCACCACTTGAAAGTTATGATGATGTCTCTGATTTTTTTGCATTAGGTTATACATCAAAAGCCCAAGAAGACGCTAGATGAAATAAGTCATGATCTATGCCCTGTAAGTAGTGCACATGAAAGACTAAGTTTAGGCTTTTGTGATAGAACGTGAGATCTTGCTGATTACATGTTGATATGATTTACAGGTGCTTAGCATTCAACAGCTCTACAGGATCAGCACAATGTACTGGGATGACAAATATGGCACGCATAGTCTTTCCCCAGATGTAAGTCCTGACTGATTTACCAATTCAATGTTTAGCGCTACTCTATTCATCTGTTAGTACTCTCTCAGATATTGAGCTTTACTTGAAACTGGGATGATTGCATAGTTTTAATGGCTGAACTAGCTCCTCTGAGATTGTTATTAACATCCGACTAGATATCAAAATACTAATTGATTTGCTCTTTCACGATAGCATGGTATGAGAAAAAGTGCATTAAAAAGAAAAGTAGGAATCACTCGTTCGAGCCAGGCTCAAGTTGTATCTTAATGTTTGCATTGATAGGTTATATCCAACATGAGGGTGTTAATGACGGAAGACTCCAATAATGCTGTAAGCAGTTCTTTCCTGCTGGATGATGATTCAAGGTTGATCATGAGATTATTTTCTTTATTACTTCCTTTATGTGCACTGATTTGGTATTTTTCGTCCAAGATTCTTAAATCATTTTGGTCCGGTCCTGTGTTTTCTGTTGCTCCTGCTGCAGCATTCCATTCTCTGTTGATGACCTCTCCAAGTCAATGGATCAGATTGATGTTTTAGACATTGAACCACCCTCACTTATTCGTGAAAATTCAGGGTTCAGCTTCTTACTGCCTGCCACGTCCTGACTAAAGATGGGTTAATTGATCGCCATCCAATTCTTTGCTAAGACTTGATAAAAAGATAGTTTAATCCCTGACTTGATTATTGGCCTATTAAATTGGAACCATTGGCTTTTCCCATCCTCAAATGATTCATGGCATGTCTTCTGCACTTTTGGTTTTGTTTCTTTGAAACTTGTCTCATCTCTGCATATGGCTGGCGTACATTATTGATGGTTAATGCGTTTCATTTTAGGGCTTCACCGCGCATTTGTTCCTCTTAGCTACTAGCTATCTAGCTGCATTGCGGCTTTTCTGTATCCAACGTTAATTCTTCAAAAATGTTAATAGAGTCTATCTAATGCCATTAATAATAATGTAATCAAGCTTCCCGGGGCTTATCCGCTTTCACTTTGCGGGAGAAAGAAGGATAAACGCACAAAACCCCAAATATGGAGCTACTTCCCCCATAAACATTTACCTTGCTTAGATATGTTTTTTTTTTTTTTTTTCAATATGCTATTTTCCATACATTTTTTCTGTTTTCATATTTTCAAAGATTGGCATGCATCTTTTACAGGATTCGACCTCTTGTATCGAGCCATAATACCCCAGTGGATGTTCTAGGCAAACGATGATAATTTCGAAGTCAAATAATCAAACTGACCTTTTGAAACTTGTCGCAAAATTTGAACATTTTCTATATATATATATATATATATATATATAACAGAAACGAATTTTCTTATTTCGGCTCCCATATCTTCTTTTCTCTACTTGAAAGCCAAAAAAAAAAAAAAAAAGGCAAATGCATTTTCGAAAGAAAGTAGTACGGAGAATAAAAGAAAGATCTTCTTTGGTAGGCTAGTTTTGTCGTAGGAGCTTCTCAATCAGTCCATCAACAGAAAACAAATTGCGCTTAATTCAGGTACTCGTAATTGTAGTCGTGTCAAAAGAATCTTGAATGAATATCCGCTAGACCGCACCCGCATCTGAAAATAAAGTAACCGCATAATTTGGCAGACCGAGCTTTTTGTATACATTGGCTAACGGGCTGAGTAACAGCTAGATTTGGTAAGAGACATATGCAGGTGGATTTTTACACAGAACATTTACTTGCACCCTCCTCCTGCCTTTAGACTTTAGTATAAAGCAATCAATAACAACAGTACACTTGCTCGCTCCTACACCAGAACTCAGTCTCTGCTAGTGCTGCTTTTTCTTCAGCAATTCAGCTCTCTCTCTCCCCTCCCCTCCAAACTCTGAGTTGGGCTACCAATACTTTTAATCTTCTTGAAGCAAAGGTAGGCCGGCATGGAGAAAGTGAACTTGAGTGGTGAAAAGTTGAAGAAAGGGATATGCTGCTGGGACCATGCCAAGTTCAGCTACGAGAAACATGGTGCATATGGATTCTCATGGCAACAAAGAAACTACAGATGTAGTTTTTGCAATAAAGAGTTCAGGTCTGCGCAAGCTCTTGGTGGCCATATGAACATTCACAGGAGAGATAGGGCTAGAATGAGATTGTCACCTTCATCGGATGGTCTCAACTCAACCCCTCACACTAACCCTAATTTCGGCTCACCTTCATCAGCTCTTTCTGCAGACACGCTTTCGTCTTTCGCAGGCTTCTCTTCACCAATATCCTCCGCCTCTACTGCTACTGCTACTGCTGCTGATGCTGATGCTGCTAGTGAAGAACAAGCTGCCGCTGTCTGTCAATCTGAATGTGATGATCATCGTTTGACTTGGGCAAGAAGACATGTACCAAAGAATCTCAGCAAAAGAGCTCTTCTAGAAGTTAAAGAATTGCCAATTTTGGCTAAAAGAACTGAAACTAGGGTTTGGAAAAAGAAAGAGGTTGTTAGATTGGACTTAAACATGGGTTTTTTCCGGGATGCAAAGGATGATCTGGATTTGGAGCTTCGACTCGGGCTCTCTTAATTTAGTCGTATTAGGTGAGAGCCGCATACATTGTTCATTGATCATTGCATTTAGATGTGTGTGCTCTTTCTAAATCTCATGTTTAGCTTCTTTAATTGAATGAAAATACCTTCCTTTCATTGTCAACTTTATACTTAATGGTTCAAATGAAAGGGCAAAAAAAAAGTTCCAATGCCTTAGTGATTTCAAAATCCCTCCCTATTAATACTTGTAGATTTGTGCTTCTGTCTGCAGACAAGTAGGGGCAGTATGTGTGGGCGTCATTAGGTACATTTAAGGGTTCAAGTCCTGAAAAGTGAACGCATCTTCTTGTGTGCTCGTTTTCAGTTTTATCTGGCTGTCGTGATGAACAATGTTTGCATCAGAAGTTAGCTTGAACTTCTCCTCCTTTGATTGTACCACTAGATTGCTGTAAATGTTGCTGCTCCTGCAATCTATGGCGTGTCAACATGAAAAGAAACGCCTAAAATAAATCAACAAGGAGGATGCAAGTCAGAACCTAAGCTACAGAAAACAATTTTCTGGGTGAAGTGACTAGTTCTTAATGTCGTATAAGCTATTGTTCCAGTTAGTTAATATGTTTTCAAGTCTCCACGGGAAAGCAAAGTGTCGTGTCAGCTGAAAAAAGAAAATAAAAAGAAAGTAAAGAATAGATCGTTCTTTAAGCTTTAATTTGTAATTTGTAATTGGCAAAGAAAAGCATTTCAGTGCCTCCATAACGGATGGCCGCACAAAATGAATTGGGAAATCCAACTTCTAATACCCGACATTAATAAAGGATAGTTTGTTACATCTCCATATTCCGAGTGCAATGGATTTCAAATGCCCAGTTGTCCTCTAGTCCTTGAATTAATATGTCTTTGAAGAACCTCAACATTTTGTCATCCCTCAAACTTTTAGGGGCACTTCCCTGTTAACATTTGGAAACGGGTACGTAATGAATGTGTCACAATTATCTCAATTAACATTTAAACGATAATTGTAATGTCTAACGATTCTTTGCATAACTTGATCAAGTGTATTCCCCCGTTTCTGATGTCAGAAACTCCATCTCTAATGAATGATTCAATTCTAATAAGATTTGCAGTGAAATAAATTTAAACCTTCCGGCCGGGCATCTGCTGGATGGCCAGAAAAGGCTCATCATCGGGACTAGTATCTTTTTTCTTTTGGCATAAAAAGGTAATGATGAAACTTGAAAGCATTAAGGATGATCATCAGAAGCCAGCAATATTATTCTTTAACATATGATTGATTACACAACATAAAACCTAAAAACAAACAGCAAGTGAGGAGTTGTCCTTGCTTCCATGGTCCAAACATTAAATTCTCTTGTTGCAAGAAGAACAAGTGCTAGAAGACTTGCACACAAAATGATCAACCAGCATCCTGCGTTGAGGATAGGATATATTTGATCGCACATGTATATGTATAGATACAGAGGGGGCGGAGGAATAGAATGATTTGTATGAAAACTCGATGAGATCACTCGAAAAACAAGTAAAATGGTTTGTGTAGAGAAGTAGAGCAGGAAAGCTAGGACCGCAGGAAGAGAACTGGAGGATGATCAGGAGAGGAAGACATAAATCTCCACGTTCTACTTCTATATCACTCATTCCCTTGAAAAATCAAAATGAATGGCTGTAGCGTGGCCTTGTAGGTAGAATTTTGGTGTGTGCATAGTGCATACGGGAAAAGGGGTGGAAGTTTGTATTTTCCAAGGACTACAGCTCTGATGCCTCCTTTTTGCGTGTTCCCAACATATATGTGTCTCGGGTGTCAGTGTTATGATGGCCTTTCCCTTTGTAGTAACCCATATTTGATGAGTCCACAGCCCAGTAAGTTCCAACTTTAACTCCATTTACTATTCTCTCTCTCCCTCTCTTCACCTCTAAAATTTGTGTGCATGCGTTCAACTACTCCTACTTTAGTGCCTGCATTTCGCAATGTCGGAAGGGTACAAGTGATATATCCTGCAACCATATACGCACGTCAATGTATATATTTCTGTGACTTTCTGTGTATATGTGCAAAATTATATAGTACTAACTTATGTTCTAACAGTTCGCCTTTATTTTTATTCTTCTTTTTATTGGAGCTGGATCCACGCATCTGAAATCTTGTTCTAACAGTTCTCTGGCCTTTTCTTATAATTGTTTCAAATTGTTAAGATTAAAAGTTAATTTGATTAGCATAAAGAAGAATATACCGAGTAGCTGGTAGTACATTTATACTATTCTTTTTTTGCTTTCTGTTTTTGGGTCCTCCATATAAAATGTGATGCGATGCCATCATGTTCATGGCGTGGTGGACAATTAACTAGTAGTAGTTGTTTTGCTGATAGTAAAATTGCCGAAAAATTGTAGTGTAGAATACGTTGGAATAGTACCTTAATTAGTACTTATGTACATTTACGTGGAAGTGGAATTCAAAGGAGCCTGAATCATTCGTTGCGAGGTCCCCTCGGGCAGGTGAAAATTGGTGTATAAAAGAACAGACACATTTCCTAGGGAGATGAAAGCCTACCCAAGTAACCACCGACCTTTGGCTAGTAGCAACCAATCTCTTTTTTGACCTATAGTAGCGATTAAAATGGATTAAATCTCTTTTTGAACTCTAAGTTGGAGGTTGGGTTCGAACCTCACAAATGGTGAAAAGAATTCAAATGAGATACTAAAGTATCTCTTTGATCTAATCAAATTTATATATCTGCTAACCCTTTATATAGTTTCTTTAGACTCCTCGTTTCTGTAAAATATGTTAGATTAGGTCATAGGAATGCTCAGCATTACGGTAAAAAAAAAAGAAGAAGAAGAAGAAGAGAAAGCCTAACCAAGTGCTAGGTTATGCTTTAGGTTAGAGAGAAGAGAGGAGAGGAGTGAGGGTCTGGGAATAATGGGATAAAGGAACGCAGAGATGCATGCTGCGGGGCAACCAAGAAACCGAGCTTAATTCACAAGTCACACTGCAATGGTCTTCCATATTAGTAAGAGAAAATGACCTGAATTAGTCCCTCCCTCACATTTAGAATGGATCAATAAAGTGTACTATCACATTTAGTTCTAAATCCTATTTTGGATTTTTTTTGTTTCAATTAAAAGGTGCATGTTCAACTCGCATGCTAGGTTATGCTGAGCTGAGGGTCATGTGAGTTTTCTTCTTATTGTTCTCGTTTTGCCTCTACAGGGTATTTGTACGATGGGTTGGGCATGGGGTTTTTAGTAAGAGAAAGAAGTGGCCGAAATTTGCGATTTGGGACCAAAATTGTACCGTTTGAATATACGTGACGTGAGAGGATTAGTCGGGCCCCGTAAGGATTGATCCGGACGCCCCTATGTCGACAAAAAAAAAAAAAGAATATACGTGACGTGAGGGATCATTTTATTCCATTTCATATGTGGGTCATCAAAAAGAGACTTTTCAAAAATATGAGGGGCATTTCCCCCACAAGGTTATACGGACAGGATGTCCCATCCTACTCACTCATTTTCATTACTAATTGTTCATCCCCCTCTGCTGCTACAAACTCGAATGCCTTTACAAAGCTTAAAGAGAGATGGAACTAACAGGTCGATCGAATCCCCGAGTACATAAAACCAATAAAATCTCGAACTTCCGTGTAAAACTAATCTCATTATTGATTCTTTTTGCGTTTTACACATACTTTTCGTGAATATTCTGAGAGTTGTTGAAAACATAATTCAATATTTTGCTTAATTCAATTTTCTCGAACTTCACGAGAAGGGCAAACATATCATTTTTAAAGCTTACCTAATAGATCCGCACTTTTTTTGGATGCCAATTTACACCGTATTACTATTTCCTTGGCTATAAATTTTGGATAACTTTTCTATACACTATCAGTGTATAATTTTATTTACGCTAGCAAATTTAGATCACGTGAATTCAAATATAAAATTTAAATAATCTATATGTGGTATATATTCAGAATTGTTAGTGTTAAAAAATCACTATAATATTTATGCATAAAAAGTTAATTCTAAAATTTAGTTCAAAAATTTCATAAAAACGCAATTGACAGAGCGAGTTAAATTACTGGGCCATGAGCCCAAAATCAACTTGTCAGCCTGTATTCAGGCCGGAGCTCCAAAAAATGTCATCCGTGAAGTTTCGGACTATTGGAGGCTAGAGTGAAACGACAGGCTGGACTAATACCTTATACGCAAAGAGTCTCCATATGAACAACAATGAGTCTTCAAGGCCTCGTTGCTTATGGACTCCTTCGGCCTGTCCAAAGGGATGGGTTAGTGGATCTGAAATGATCCGAATCCCATTTAATCCATTTCAAAGGGCCACGACCGAAGAATGGTAAGGTAATAAGGACGGTATATTTTCTTTGCTTGAAACGAACATAAAAGCCGCTAAATTTAGCGGAATTTAAAAAAGAAATTGATGGCCAAAATGGATCAAGTCACCAATGATCTTTGAATGGATTAAGCTCTTCTCTGTTAAATTGGAGAGAACAACTCTCCATTAAGCCTCAAATTAATTTAACAAGTATTTTCCAAAATCAACATTGCTCATGACGTATTTCATCACTTATATTAGTTATACATAAAGTTTCATTTCAAATTGTTTAAATTTTACCGTCTGATTAATCTTCGAATTTTGATTCATCTTTCACTGTTCAAACGTTTTGTGTAAATTGAATATCAAAATTTTTTCAAAAGAATATCATTTTTTTAGTATTTTGATCTAAATATTAAAAGAAAAGTAATGACATAATCGAATGACTTTTAAAAATTTAAATAATTCAAACAAAAATAAATAAAAATTTTATAGAAAAAAAATCCAATGAAGAAGGAAGATTCTATTCGTTTTGATCCGCATAGCTTTGTAAAAACCACACTTACACGCCGACTAGTCTGAGCAACGAATTTTAAAACCTTCGTAGTTTTGCCTAGGTCTCCGGATGAACAAAAAGGTATTGCACAAATGACTAGATCCTTACAAGGATTTTTTTTTTTTTTGTGAAATAATTCAAGTTCAATTTACTATTCCTCATACCTTGTTTTGTCTCTAATAACTACAACTCGTTAATTATTCTCTCTTAACAGTTAACATAAGCTTCCCCCGCCCCCCCCCCCCCCCCCCCCCACACAAAAAAACCAAAAAAATTAATTGATCATTAAGCATCAGTAAGACCACTATTCATTTCTTGAATTCACATGAGTTGGGACATTCCCACCCCACCTCAAAAAAAGAAAAAAGAAAAAAGAAAAAAACACTAAAGGAGTTTGTCTGAATTGACTTCAAGAGGTGGAAAAAGTAAGGACCAAAAATTCAGCTATCGGTGCCATGGACCAAAATTATGTGATCACATGATTGACTTTTGACAATCAAGAATTTAAGACGTTGTTAAACGGATAAGCACTTCTTCCGTCGTAATTTTAACGGCCACGCACGGCTCGGGCATTTTTAGAAACCCACTCTGGAAAATCAGCATCAAATAAATGCTACGGGGAGAAAGAAAATCTTGATGAGGAGAAGCCCATATTTCTTGGAAGTGGTTGTTGTGTGATCAAATTTTAATAGAAAAAAAAAAAAGAAATGAAAATTTGCTCGTAGCCCATACTTCTTGGTTCCTCGGCTTAGGCCTTCAGTTCGTTCCCTACACTGCAAAACATACCATGTTTTCACGTTAGTTAAGGTCATAAATTTTGAATGGTTTTTTCTACCCTGTTTGTCTTAATTGACCTGCCCCCTCCTTTTTAGGTCAATCACGTAGGATCCTTTTTTATCAATGCTTCGTCAAACTACTTTGAAAAAAATATGAATTTCGGACTAAAAATGTTTAGATGTGTGTAAATACTAACTGTTAATTGAAACAGGATGACGACATAATTAACACAAGAAATACTTCGGTGAATTCAAGAGTCAAAGATTTTTATCCTTTGTCCAAGAACAAGAACCCGACCGGCCTGCTTCATCTATTCCTTTCCTTTGTTAAACAAGACTAAACAATACAGTATGTGATAAGGGCAAGCAGAGGCTGACAAAGAATGTTTGAAGCAAAGGCTGGGAAAAGTAAAACAAGACACAGAATGATTTGGCAGGGATCAGTAGTAGTTAAGGAGTACGTTCTCACGTTGTTATCGTCTCTGAGGAGATCGCCTCTGGACTAAAAGGGCCAATGCCATTTGGTCCTTGTGAATCCCAGACAGGATGGATAGGTACTTAGTCATATCAACAGATCTTTGAGGATACATGGAAGACCATTTCTGGCATAATTAATCATTTAAGAGTTCATTTCTGGACAAATCCATAGAGTAGGAATTACAACAGGTTGATGAATACAACCATCCATATTCTCTTTTTGTCTTCTAATTCTTTTGAACCACTTCTATCCTTTTTGTCTGCCCCTCAAGTCAAGGAATTACAGGTGCAGATGAAAGAAATTGATTCATGTATGGTACAGCCTGCAGGAAGAGTCTTGTAATTTTCTGGTTGACTCATATGGACCATATTTGGTACTCATCATTAAGAATAGTGTGCATCCTCAGATCCAACCTTTAAGATGTCCCATCCATACCAAATGTGCATTTTCTGGGCAATAATATGCCAAATTACAAATACACCAGCAATATGATTCTAAAAAGTTCATACAACACATATCCTTGTTTTGTTCCTGATTTCCTTCGATAGGGAACAACACATATCTTTTACACTTTGCAAGATCCACGCGTAGATTCATTCCTCAAATTGCACAAAAAGGAAAAAAAAATCCAGACCACGAAAAGTTATTTGTTCTTGCTAGATGTTACTATCCAGTCTATTGAGATTTCCTCTGATGCCTTGGCTGCCCCTTTCCACCTCGATATATTGTCGTAAACTAGAGGGCACCTGCTAAAATAAGACGTTACTAAACCACCTAATCCTAAAACATAATCCTGGCCTGCAAGAAATTGCTCTAGAGAAAGAGATCATGAAGATCTTCTCACTTCTTCCAACTGAAGGAAAAAGGAAACATGCGAAAAGTTCATCTCCTGTTAAAGGTGTTGAAGATCCTGTCTTCAGCATCTATTCCAGATACCCTAAATCTTTAGTGCAAGAACTTAAACCAAAATAACATAAAGGAATAATCACTTGCAATATATATTGGTAAAAAATAAAAATAAAAACGGGAGAAGAAAAGATTATAAATTCACCTTTTGCGGATATAGTCCACAAGTAAGGGACAAGAGAAGGTGAAAATACGTTTTTTCCCAGCAACAGTTAGCTAAACAAATTTACTTAACTAGCACTAAAGATAGCACATCTCTTTGGTGTAAGATCCTTCATATAATTTAATTCCAGATGATTAGACTCAAGGATTGATTTTGATGCGTCTGAGATCATAGCTCCGTTCATCACATGTCATAATTGTGGTTTTCCAATTTTTCCTCTCTTCTAAGCCGTCAGTACTCAAGAAAGCAAAATTACAATCTTCATCAGATCTAGATTAAATTTTTCTTGACACATAAGTTTGATAAGAGTATTATATTTGATGGTGTCTGTGATGACACAAAAGGCGGTGTACGTGCAATTAGCTCTGATGTATGAGGCACTTCTGAGCTTGGAACTGGACAAATGCAACCAACAAAATTGCCATATTTTTCTGCTCATTCTAATGTTATCATCATGCAGGAAGCTACCTAACTCTTTCTAAAGAAATAAACAATGATGGACATGGCTTTACACCCCCCCCCCCCCCAACCCCTCGCACCCTGGCAAAAAAAAGGACATGATTATGCGAGCGAATTAGGAGTTATATACATCTAACTCTATAAATTCTTTCTTAATTTTGGTCTTCGTTTTTCACCACTTGCTATCATTATCATGACAGCATTACCTAGTTTTTCTCCTTCTCATCCTTGGGTCCTAGTCTTTTGATGATCAGCATTCAGCTGGGTGTACAGCGCACAAGCCTAACAGCTTGGATTTTGGGGTTAGTAGCCTATTTGCTTATTGCTCCTTTTTCTTTTCTGCTTCTGAAAATCGACATACTACAGGAAAATAGCAAAGGTTAGAAAAAAACCAAAAAAAGTAATATCAGATCCTCGCATCCACAATACTTTCGTCTGAGATATGTAGAATATGATGTACTAGTAATCACTGTGAATGAATACCCCAAGTTGTAAAAGCTAAATAGGTACATCAATGTATAGCTGGACTTGCATGGCTAATCCTTCCCGGTTGAGTCATCAACAATTGACACTTCTCCTAATATATAAAATTTAAGGGAGTCATAATGATACCGTTAAAGACCAAAAACCTCACTACGTTTTTTCTGCTTGGACGATTCACTTGGAGCCTGGCTCTATTTCAACATTTGAAGGAAAAAAAAATTGAGAGGGAGAAAACCCTCTAACAATTAATGACGTGACCCTCCGTAATTAGCGGTCAGCTGAGCCATTAGTCGAGTGCCGAATGAGAAATATTTTCATATTTTCTTTACACAAAACCCAGGGCAAAAAATTATAGACAAAGAAATAAGTTTCTCCTGAAAAAAAAAATGAAAGAGAACAAAGAAAAGGATTGATAAGGGACAAGAACTCGAGCAATTAAGCGTGCGATTGCAAGTCTACTTCTATATACCGAATATTTGCATAACAGTTTGAATATGTAACTGAAAACGAGAAAGATAGACAAATTAGGTAATAATATGCCCCTGCGGTTGAATTTTTCTAGTAGCTAGGATAAGAAACCCAAACCTTTTGAACTGATATAGAATAAAATGATTAATTAGAAGTACGACATTAAATACTTGCAGAAAGGTACATAGATCCACTCAGCAGCAGCGCCGGCCTGTAGCCTGTAGCCTGTAGCAGAAGGAGTCCACCCGCAAGCTTCTAAAGCCTTGAACGAGTTATTTCCTTCCTCCCCTCCCCCCCCCCCCCCTCCTCGGGTCCCCTTAGTCCGTATGCAGCCGCTAAAATGAAAATCACTGATGCCCTCAATTAGTCACTTGTCTCAAACCCTCCTCCATGGTGCCTTCATCCTCTATATAAGGCCCTTGTCCCCTCTCTCCTGCGACCTCAATTTTTACATAGCTAGACATTGTCCCTTGCTAAGTAGTACTATATATCATCAGCTTCATTTGCATATACACGTCTATGGGCTCCAATAATATTCAAGAAGTTGACTTGGCGCCGCCGGAGGAAGATAACAGCTTAGGTATGGGCCGATCATATGAGTGTGTATTTTGCAAAAGAGGGTTCAATACGGCTCAGGCTTTAGGTGGACATATGAATATCCACAGGAAAGATAGGGCTAGGAATAAGCCTGCAACTTCGACCAATTCAAGTAAGCATGAAGAGGATTACACGGTTCCAAGATTATCGTACCAGCAAATGAATCCAAGCCACCAACCTTACTATATTGCACCTCACGAGACCACACAATTCAATTATAGTAGATCATGTTTTCCTGCCTCTGGATTGGCTGCGCAGCCCAATTTCGCGAACCATCATTACAGCGCACAACGTTTCAATCCATTCGGGGTTGATCATTGGAGCATGAGCTTCGGCTTGCCATGTAGCTCTTCTGCACATGTTGAAGACTTTGAAAAGGCCAGAAGAATTGGAGGACAAGAAGATGAACTAGATTTGGAGCTTCGACTTGGTCCCTAGCTAGCTAGCTAGGGAGACTTAGTCTATATCTATCGTATGTAGTTTATGTATGTTTGGACAATTGGACTTTGGAGATGTTGTACAGCTGCAGCTGCGAGTTTTCTGGAAGCTGAAAAAGCCTTGTTATGCAAAAAGGCAAAAGCACCATTTTCCTATTGAAGAGTGGGGTGGTTTTTCTTACTCCAAATTTACGTACGTTATAATCTGAAGTTCCATTGAGAAGGCCTATAGATGGTGGAAGCACTACACAATTGGGGAACGAAGATGACCGGCAGCTGATGGATGCATCACCTTCCGGTAAGAGATTTTTAAAGTGGCTTTTCCCTCTCCAATATTAACCCTAATCTGATTTAGGGTACAGTAATACTGTTCTCCTATCATGTGTTTCCTTCATTTCTCTATGTTTTTCTATTGAGTGCAAAATCTGTGTATGTACCAATAAAATTTTATAGGCTTCTTCGTGTTGATAGACTTCTCTCTTGGTTCAATGAAATTCATTAGATTTGGCATAACATCAATTTTAACCAAATTTTCCGCGGCTTCATAACATGATTTAATTGAAATCTTGTAAGTTTAGCATTTGTCTTTCTTTTGTAGCAGCCAAAGAAAAGGTTTCTGGTTAAGCCTGTGCAAGCTAATTTGGTTAAAAAACATTAGGCAAATCAAGAACATTGCCGTAAATGTAGCACTCCTTGTAAAACCAAAACTGCATTCTAATGCAGCAAAATCCGATGTACGTATGGCAAGCTTTTCGTAAATAAGAATAGCAGAAGGTTCACCAACTAGAAACATGAAACACTGTAAATAAAAACAGCAAATAATTTGATGTGGCTATATAGCTGTATTCAGTAGTAGCAATTTTCGTTGTCCGGTTGTTCTTGCAGTTTTCTCGTTAGGGAAATGCTGTTCTTAATTATAAGTCTAAAAAAAGACGGGAGACTCTGTAGATGAGGTAGCTAGCTTGGCTAATCTTTCAGTTAATAGTTTATAATTTCTTCATTTTGGCACCCGGGGTAAGGATACAACAGAACTACGATGATATTTTGGTTGATATAGGAGATATGGATATAACATTATCAGCATAAAGAACAAATAAGTATAATATATGAACTTGGTCCAGAAGAAGTTTACCATCATAAAAAGTTTTCATGCATGCATCAAATTCGGATTCTGATGTCCGTAAATTGAAGTTTACCATCATAAAAGTTTGAGCCTTCATGCTAATATGGACTTTACAGCATTTTTTCCTTTCCTCTTTCATGCATGTATACTGGTTAACTAATCGGTGTACAATCTGCCTTTTATAAAGAATATAGGACACAGCTGATTAATTAATTACTCCTAAACACCCTTATGCATGCCCACAGCAACTTTGTGTCCAACCACAGCTTACAGTGAAAATTCTGAATATCACTGGGTAGCGTAATAGGCCATTATTCTTGAGGTTTTCATTACCTCAAAAAAAAAAAAAAAAGAGAGGAACAATTTGCACCCTAGCTTTTCCCCTCTCTTTTAAATTACCTCTTCCAACCCCCCTACAGTATATTAGATTGTTTCGTAATCGAGTCTAAGACAGAATCGGTTGGATCCAGTTTGTGTTGATTTTATGAACGCTAGTCATAGCCTTATATCAAGCTTTCTTGGTGAAGGTGGTATGAGCCACTACCAATAGCAAGTGCTAGATATACTGGAGAAGCAATCAACACCGCAATATGATTTCTGGACTCAATAGGAAGGAAGAGGATGAATATATTCTAAATTCAGTGCTTGTATTTCCCAAACGAACGGTGTCTTGTATTTGTCATTTGCTATATCACCACTACATGTGTAGTTATATAGAGTGCAGGTTTGCAGAATCCTAATGCACTTAATTCCCATGCATATATATATATATATGTATGCACAGCTTCTCAGCCGCCTGTCTGCTCGGAAAAGTTTGAGAGGTTTGCAGCCTTCAAACCCCGTGGCCACTAACTACTAAAAGAGTTTAATCATGATATAAGTTGCGGGCTACAACAAAGAACAGCAAAACCCCAAAAAAGAAAAAGAGAAAAAGAAAGAAAGGGCAACCACAGTTTAATAACCAGCTACTTAATTAATTAAGGGGTTGAGCCAGGTGTCTGATGATTAACTGATTACTGAGTACCGACTTGGTCTGATTAATGCTTGGGGCTAATTAAAGAGCTTCAAAGTCCAGCATTCGGTCATACACACACATATATATATATTCTGTTGGTTTGTTGATTGGCCTGCAAATTGCTACGGCTAAATATTGTTTATGCTCCAGTCCAGAAGATTGATTAGGCCACAGGTAAAGTGGAACGATGTGCAGGAACCGGCAGGGGACTGTAGTTTTTTTTTTTTTTTGGGTGTCCCGCAAGAAATGTCATACTCGAGCTCGACTCGACATATAGATATGGTGCTTTTGCTCGAGCTCGAGCTCGAACGAGTAGTATTATTGGAGCTCGAAGCTTGCTCGCAATACTCGAGCTCGACTCGCATGGGCTCGAGTCCATGCGAGCCTTATCGAGCTCGGTCGAACTCGAGTTATTAAAATTCATTTTCTTGATAATTTCTGAGCAAAAAGACATTATTGTCCTTTTAAAATTTTTATATGACTTGAAATATTTTGTAAATTCGACAATTCTTTTGGGTATAAGGGTAATTTTATAATAATAATTTATTAAATAATTAAAATTAAAAGAGTCAAGCTTTTGATCGAGCTGCTCGCGAGTAGTTCGATTACATCCCTAAATGAACCTCGCAGACTAAATCCCCCGCCCCGCAACTTGCTGGCAGCGAGACTCGAACCAGGGACCAATTCCCTTCCTCAGCAATCCCATGCCACCAGGCCAAGCCCCGGGGGCGGCAGGGGACTGTAGTATTACGTCAGTACTTATTTTTGTTAATGATTGAGCAATTGAGCTGCCGTTATGACTGAGACCATATTAGAATATCTTCCGTGCTTGAAGAGTAGCAGTAGTTGTTAATTTGTTCATGCTGATGCATGTCGGTCCGGTCGACTGGTAGCTAAGCTAATTTGGAATTTTTTTTTTCTTTTTCTTTTTACAGTCGCCTTGCAAAGAAGGTTGTTTTTGTTTTACCTTTTGCAAATACTTTGATTTCAGAATACAGCTTAAAGGACTGTACTTTCGTCATATTTTTAGAAATGGGGTTGGTTTCAACTTTCAATTCAACATCTGAGGTGGTGAAAAATTTCCTCCCTTGCGGCAGTACAAGTTTCTTTTTAACAATAATATTTCATCTAAAAGCTACGCGATGTTTGCCTCCACTTTTAGCAATTTTATTAAGTTGCCAGTAATTACTGTAATTCATCATATATCCATGCCCTCGAATATTGTGGCTACGGAAGATGCTTGTCTAAATTAATAATATTTAGCTTTTACAGACCTACAGCACCATATCATGGCAGGAATTGGGCAAATGTTAGGAGTTGAACTGGTAATGGTCTATTAAAGAACAAGCATGCGCCCAGCACCAGTGGTCTAGTGGTAGAATAGTACCCTGCCACGGTACAGACCCGGGTTCGATTCCCGGCTGGTGCATGTCATTACCTTTTTTGCGTCGATTGCCGCCTGCCATAACATGTTTGTTGGTGTCCTCCGCCCGATTACAACCTCCCGTCATATCATCTATTTGACCAGCATTTTCTTCTCCGGGCAAACCCATTATCGTTACTAAGTGCTAACGTGTACAATTACTTGGGCAAACTCAGATTGTCACTAATACTAAAATACACTAGAATAATTTCGTAAAATTAGATTTTGTTACTTGGGCACCAAGCAGGCCACTTTTATGTGATAATATATTATTGAATCGGAACTCCACTCCAGCGGAGATTAAAAACAGAACGTGGGAGTATCAAACAACAAACATTATTGGGAGGTGAGGTAGTAAAAGTTGCAGAAGCTCAGCTAAGGACCAAAGGCAGCATGATTATGGTGCACACTTGTAATTCGCTTCTTCTGACACTTGTCCAAAAGGCAAGCCAAACAACGAGTAAAAATCATCATAAAAACGTTCACTGCCTTTTTTTTTATTATTTATTATTTATTAAAAACAGAAAATGCGTGCTCCAGACAAACAAGCCCCCGTGACACAAGCAAAACCTGCTCTTGACATTTCTCCCACTCCCAAATATAATAATAATAATAATAATAACCATCAGCTCCCCGGACCTAGGCCAAAAAGATAAACGCAAGCATAAAATGGAAGCCAGCTAGAAGAATATCCTATTGAAGTGAAGCCACGAATTCAGATATAGCTCTATGAATATGGCTATTCACGGCCTGAGAGACGGCAATTCCAGAAATCAAGTCAACTGCATCCGTAACATGAAAAATGCGTGCATATTCCATCAAAGGTGTAGCGCAGGATAGTAATAGTCATTGCACACGTTCAAAGCTCAGTGCACCAAAACATTTTTTACATAGGCATGCATATGGCAACATCTTACAACTGGTGATGGTGTTCATTACATTAACAAAGTGAAAAAAGCACTGCTATTCTTGTATACAAGTACATATCATCAGGAAAGATGCCAGGAAGTTCTATGCATGGTACTAGAAAATGCACCGGCTCTCAACCCCAATTACTTAGTGAGGTAGTATACAACCAGGAAAATGACCACAAATGATGCCACTAGTGTAAACATTCTCCTGCTTGATTTGGTCTCAAATACCTAAACAAATAAAAACAGGGAAACCAAATCATAATCTAAACAGCATGCATCAACACAAATGAAATTTTAAGGCAATCTTGTAGAGGTTATTCTTTCAGCAAAATACCATTTTAAATTTGTCCACTGTTCCTGCTAAGATTCCCCTTGAAGCATCCATATCGTTACCCTGAAACAGTAAAACAAATCAATGCAGCGTCAAATCAATTTCAATGACTAGATTATTCAGGTATTAGGCTACATCATTGCTGTCCACGCACCATTCTGTCCAGCATGCGGTTATGATTGTCCACTTCCTCATGTATATCACCAGACAACTGGTAACAGGAAGCATATAGATGAGATGTGAACACCAACTTATAAATCCATCAAGGACTAACTCACATAGTTGCACCAGACTTGACACGTGAACACCAACTTATAAATCCATCAAAGACAAATTCACTTAGTCGCACCAGCTTTGACAAGTTCTAATACAAGATAAGATGCTGATTGGGAATACAGACTCAACAAGTTCTAATGCGTCATACTAAACAGAAGTACCAGAAAACTAAGCCCTGAAGCAACCATGTTATCTGCAAAAGGACAACCTTTTTAGCACATATATGGATTTTTTCACATAATTCTCATCAGATACTGAACATTGCAATGAAAGCATAGTTGAAAACTAAGAAATTGATGAGCATGATGTTTGATCCCCCTTTCCCTAGTTTGTCTATTTATTTGTTTAATACTCGGCAAAGAACTATTAGCAAAAAAAATTCAGCTACTCTTTCAGTCATCATTATCCAATTCGAAAAATATGCTCCTAAAAGTGTGATAGACAATATGAAAACATACCTCTTAGACAATAGAACATAAGATGTACTTTGTTCAGGCAAAACAAAAGAAATGTTAAACTTACTCTTTTCAGCAGATTAACTCGATCCTGTAACCCATCAATTTCTTTTTCATTCTCCTGCTCATCAATTTCATGAGAGGAGTAAGAAGATGAAGCCCTGATGCCACCTTCTTCAATGCCATCAAAAAGTGCAGCTCTAGCATTACGCTCCCTGTTTTTAGAAATAAGAAATAATCAAAACCCAATAAATCAAACTGGGCAGAAGTCAATAAGTACATTACATTTGGATCATAAAATAAATTATATAATGTTCAAGCTAAAACTAAGCAAGCTGAAAGACAAATAGTGACCAGACCAAATCGTAAACCAATGGACAACAGCCCTTGTTCTAATGACATAAAATCTTATGAACCTCAAAGCCTCTTTTGCAGTATATTTTCAGCAAATATGGCAAGTTCTTTCAATTGTTCATCATTGGACTAAAGAGTAGATTAGATCTTTTAGTATCTGATTTAAACCGACCTTTCTGATATTTTGATTGAAGCAATTGCGTAAATTTTAACCCTATAACATCTGGTACCACAAAACAGTACACTTCTTGACTTCATAATAAATTCACTTCACAAGTATATCATCCCTGGAGCTAAAACATAGTAATAACATCACAATAATTATAGACCATCCTAAATCAGAAAAAACACCTACCGGATTTACTTATATTATAGTTAGGCTAGCATGATAATCCTCGACAATATAGAAGATATTAGTGGTGCAATTTCCCTACATCTAATTGCGAGTTGAAATCCCACCCTCTCCACTCAGTCTAACCCCAAAAAAAGAAACAAAAAAATCCAAGTTTCATGTAATCCTGAATGCTTCCAATTTTCTTCTTGCAGTGGAAATCGTAATGAATTATCAGTGCAGTGATCTAACTTAAACCCTTACGTTATGCACATCCTCTTAAACATCGACATATATCATCACATGTATACATGCAAACAACGCAAATTAAGATAGATTGAAATGAGGAAGCAAAACCTTCGAGAATTCATGGAGATTCAGATAATGCCCAGCAGCTCACGAGTTTGAAGCAACTAATTGCCCCTGATGCATCACAATGCACAAACGATGAACAACAGACTAATCGAATAACTACGACAATAATTAACTCAACTGTACTAAATAATGATTTTGCAATTTGATCAACCAATTTCCACGATTTTGTCATGAAACTATATGTGCTTAGGGCTTTAGCAAGTACAAATACCCAAAGGAACATTCCAGTGCTTGAAGAAACTTCCCCGGAAAAAAAAAAGGGAAAAAGGAAAATGATCCTGAATCTCTGATGAAAGGACAAGAATAGGAACCAAATTACAATACACAAAAGAGGAATTTCAGATCTGGAGAACGATGGCGAAAACATAGGAGCAGTAGGTACCTTTTTCTTCTTATCCTATGGTACGGTTAGTAATTCAGCACGGAGACTTAACACGGAAGAAGAACCGACCGGCTACCACTTCACCGAAACTTTCAACTTAAATTTAAGAACGATTGAATCCCGAAAAATGGAAAAAAGAAACGTAAATTGACCATTTTGGTCCCTTAACTTTAACCATTCTTCGGCTCAAGTCCCTTCTCTTCAAAATTTCACACTTTTACCTCCCAATTCCAATTACGCGAGAAAATCCAGGAAGCGGGCCCATTAATAAAGCCGACACATGTCCTTGGGCATTTAAACTATGTATTTACTTATGCGCCCGATCATTTAAGATGCATTTGATATAACTGAAATTTTAAATTTGAAATTTAAAAACTAAAATCTGAATTCGTTATTATTAAGTACAAAATATGATATATTTGACTATATATCATATTAAGTGATAAGTAAATAAACTATTATTTATTTTTGTAGCAAATTTTGTTGCGAAATGTAGTATCAATTAATTAATTCAGATATTCTATTTTATATATCAAACACATTTGAATATATTAAAATCTAAATTTATTAAATTTAAATAAAACAACCCCATCCAAAAAGAAGAGTCCAACTTCCACTTCTTATTTTGCAATCCAAACACAGTCAAAATGTTGTTGCACTTGAGTTTATTTGAGATTAATTTTCTTAACTAATTAAATTAAGCTTGAATGAGATTTACCTTCTTTTTTTTTTTCATTTTCTACATTTGACTCGGGCATTACTTCAACAAATTTGGGTAACTTAGACTTGGGTTTGAATCCAACCAACATATAATCTATAATTGGTTGAAATATTAAACTGATTTAGAAAAACAATTTTGAATATCTTTGTGTTTTTATTGGAGTGAACTAGAAATTATAATTTTTTTATTCGAAGCTACTTGTCTTTTCCTAAGTTCCACCCCATTTCTTCTTAAAAAAATGTAAAAAATATTAGAATGAACTTTAGTCTAATCTTATGTTAGGTTCGACTTATCATTAATAAGTTAAATTATAGTGCATTGTTAAGTCGTGGATTGTAACTATTGTAGTTAACTATAATGTTACAATTCCTTTATAAAAAATAAAGCCTATAATGTCACAATTTAAAAATCAAATGAAGGGTCGAAGATATCCCTAAGAGCCCTGAATTGAAAGAAATCAAAAAGCAAATCATTAGTGAATCAAAAAAGGGCTAATTTTAGAAACTTACCCTAATGTTTCATATAATATCACTTAATGCCCTTTAGATTTTTAAAATCTCATATGCCTCCCTTAAATTGAGTTTCTTGTAACATTTTAGCCCATTTTTGAAGAAATGCAATAAAGATAAAAAAAAAAAATTTTGTTCCAATGCTACTCTTATGTTATCCTACTTACAAAACTTACAACAACAATAAAGAACAAAATATGGTTAAAAAATAAAAATGTGAAAATATGAGCGGTTATAAATGCAACAACGAGTAATTTTATAGATGTGATACAAGTATTATGTAATATAATGCATGATGTTTAACAAAAAAGGAGAGGATACTCCTAAATATATATTTGGTCATTAAATAATTTTTGATTATTTTTTAAATTCTAACTTATTTATAAAATTTTTTCTATAAGTAGGATTTAGATTACAAACTACACATATGAGGAGATTAATTTAGTTTTCAGTACAACTTAAATTATATCGTACATTAAAACATATTTCAACTTAAATAGATAGTAAGAGCAAGGATAATATTATCAATTTGTGACATTTGATAGGCATCAAACTAATAAAAGAGATAAGTAAGATTTTAAAAATTTTAGGAGAACTTAGTGATATTATAAGAAACCTTCCTAAAATTATCCCATTAAAAAGTCAGCAAGCAACTGACTAGTTCAACTCGGTTTCCGGGAGAGCCCTCCGGCTTCCACATCACTCTTTTAAGTTTAAATGAGTGCCAGCAGGGTGTGTGTAAATACTCTGTGACTACTCTCAGAGTGAGTAAAAACAAGGAAGAGCAAAAAGCTCGCGGAAAGGGAAAGCGAAAAAATAAAAGAAAGAAATACGATGGCGAGCCCTCCAAAGGCGTGGAAGGCAGAGTACGCAAAGTCATCTAGATCATCATGCAAGACCTGCAGGATGCCCATCGACAAAGAGAAACTCAGGCTTGGCAAAATGGTTCAAGCCACTCAATTTGATGGCTTCATGCCTGTACGTACCTTTACCATGTCTGACCTTTTTCCTTTTTTATTTTCGGTCAGGCTTGGCATGTCACTCTTCTTGTTTTCTTGGAGTATTTCAAAAGACATCTATTGATTTGTTTTATATCTGCATTTTGTGTTAGGGTTTAGGGATGTCAGTTGTGTCCCTGTTCTTGGCTTTTCTATTTTCGTTGTTTTGGTTTTTTTTTTTTTGGTTAAACTACAGTCAGCTCCACCTACAAAGTTGTGTCTTTAACTAAATCCAGCAAAAAATTTGTATATAAAACTCACCAAAAAATTGTATCTTTAACTGAACCTACATTGTGCTCTCTCTCTCTCTCTCTCTCTAGCACGCATACACACACACACACACAGATATATATAAACTTACAATCTTCTTCTCCAAAATTCTCTTCCATGGTCTAATGCACAATAAATTGTTAATGTTCTGGAAGGAGACATTCTTTTGGCTTACCGGATTGAGAATCAACAATAAGTACTTCTTTTTCCTCCTGTCCGGCCTTCCTTTGCATTCAGTGAGGTTGGAAATTAAATTTTCTTTAAGGCCAAAAAGTAGCCCTTTTGTTTTAGTATTCTCTCATTTAAGATAGTGACATGTCAAAGGTTAGTGTTTTCACATTAATGGGGTCGGTGTATACAAGAGGAAGAGTGAGAAAGGGACAGAAAAAAAAAATCCTGTCCATTAGAAGTCAAATTGGATGCTTCTACCCCCTTTGTCAAAAAAAAGGGGGGGCATATTTTATGGTTATGAATATTTTAGATGCACAAGCAGAAATGCTCCACCCGTAATGCAATATTTTGAAGATTTTACTTTAGATGGACTGCTTGGTTAGTGACAGAAGCTTTTCTGAATTTTATTGTCCCCTGGCGATATTGGTGTAGCTGGAATATGAGTAAGCTTTTTTTTTTTTTTTTACTGCCTTAAGTACTAGTGCAACTTTTGCACCAACTCATATTGTTGCTGCTATTTTGAGATGTAGCTATCATGAATTTGGTGGAATGTTCTACAAATCACACTTTTCGTATTGCTCATAGTTATGACACCTTCATTTTTGCCTTTTGAAGCATTTTGATGTATCTAATTGTGGCTGTTAAAGCCTAAAAGAGTTTTGGTGATACAATATCCAAATGATTTTTTGAATTGGTCTTTGCAACTCTTGATAAAGAGCAAATTCTTCAGTAGCAGATGCTCTCGCTTTTAGCTCAAACTAACCTCTTTACTGAACGAGTTGTATGCCACTTCTGCTAGTGCATCTCCCAATCCCCTCTATTTTTTTTTGGTTTTTTAAAAGAATTTGTTTTTTTGTTGATAATTCTAATTTAGTTTTATACTTGTATCAGTTGTGGAACCACGCAGACTGCATTTTAAAGAAATCAAAGCAAATAAATTCGTAAGTTGTTCATCTGTTCTCTGTTTCCTTTATTTTCTGGTTCAAAAAGGATTAATGCATACATACATACATATTTTGTATATTTGATGATTAATGATGTAGCTTTGATGCCTTTTTCGTTTAGTATTGATGATGTACAAGGCTTAGAATTGCTTCGTTGGGAAGACCAACAGAGGATTAGAAAGTATGTAGATGGTGGTGGGCCCTCAAATGCCTCCACTGCTGCTGTTATTGAACGTGGAGTTGAAGTATCACAAACTTCCCGTGCATCTTGCCGAAACTGCGGTCAAAAGATTATGAAAGGAGATGTATGCTTTCATGTTTGTATGTTATTAATTTTGGCTATTGTATTTAGCCTCAACTTCTGATAATACTGTGTGTTTTTTGTATTTTGGGAACATTGATTTTAAAATAAGTATCACATTTGCAGGTCAAATTAATTTATTGATCAGCAGCATCTGCATATGTTTTGATGACAATGGCTTTTTTTTCTTTTCATGTGTTTGGATGAGCAATAACACCCTTTATCGGAATTAAGACTATGCTAAAAATGAATCAAAAAGTCTTCATAGATCTGCCTGCATTTGGATAACTAGTGCAGTTATGAACTTTTCCTTTTTTATTTTTTTGAACTGAAGCATCACTATAATACTGCAAGCTTGACTCTTTATGCCTGTTTTAGTATTTTAAACTGCAAGCTTGACTCTTTATGCCTATTTTAGTATTTTAAACTTTAACATACTCCTATCTTACAGACTGTGCTTAGACGTGTGCTTGAGAGAGGCAGCATATACTGGATGCCTCCTTTCAATGGGCTGCTACCATAAGTTTCACATATATGCAGCTTTTCACTAAGTGCACGAAATTGGTGTTAGACATCTTGCATTTATTTGAATAAAACGGTCATTTTATGTGCTATTTACTTGCTTTTCTACAGAAATATGTATGAGCTTGCACTACGCTTATATAAGAACATTGTTGTTATATGTTGATGCTTCAAAGATTATGGCACCAATAAAATGATGTTTTACTCCTTTCCTTAAAACCTTAAGCACACATGCACAAGAACAGAAAAATTAATGGACGCTGTTGAGCTACTTGGAGGTTGGTTTGACTTTTGTTAATTGCTGTCCATTTCACTCAGGTCCGGATATCTACCAAGCCTGATGGTCAAGGTCCTAGGGCCTTGGCATGGCACCATGCCAGTTGTTTTATGGAAATGTCACCAACTACACAAGTAGAGGAACTGTCTGGGTGGGATACCCTCTCTTCGTCTCACAGGGCAACCCTTCTTGCCTTGGATAAGAAGGCTTCTTCAAATGCAAAAGGTCATTGTTGGCTTGTTATTTGGTGTATTCTGTGAAGTATGCCTTTAATGCTCTTTAAAAGAGTATCTGTATTCATTTTGACCCAAAACTTGAACAGATAAAGAACCTTTACTTGATTCAACATCAAAGGCTGGTGCTAAAAGGAAAAGAGCTGTCAGTGGTAATGGGAAATCAATATGTGCCAAAGGTGAAGAGGATCCTTCTGCAAGTGAAAAATTATCTGACAGGACCAATGACAGTTTGGGAACTAAATCTGCGAAAGCACCTGAACTTGACATCCAACTGGAGGAGCAGACTAGAGCCCTTTGGGCTCTTAAGGATGATCTTAAGAAGCATGTTTCTACCGTGGAGTTGCGAGAGATGCTTGAGATTAATAGTCAGGATTCAACTGGATCAGAACTTGATTTACGAGAACGCTGGTAAGTTCTTAAAGTTGCAGTGTGCAAGTTATCATGGATTAGCTGTTCCATCTTTGCTGGAATGATTTTGATGCATAGGAAAATAGTTAGGCACATACATTGCATTTTATTTTGGAGAATGAGAAATATTGCATTTTATTTTGGAGAATGAGAAATATCAGGTTGTTTTTGTATAACAATGGTGGATGTGATTTACTTTCCTTAATTATTCCTCTCGTGCTTTTCAGAGGAAATATTCTGTTTAATTTTTTTTAGAATTTTATGGGTGTCTTTTCTATTCGTGGTCTGCTGTCTATTTTTCTGTATTCTTAGTCTTGATATCTGACCACCATCAGATTTTAACTACTTTTCCTCTTAAATTGTTATCTTTTAAGTGCTGATGGCATGCATTTTGGAGCATTAGCCAAATGTCCACTCTGTTCTGGAAGGCTTCGTTATCTTGAAGGCATGTATAGATGTCATGGCTATTTATCAGAATGGAGCAAGTGTTCTTATTCCATGACTGAACCAGTACGTGTCAAAGGAAAATGGAAAATCCCAAAAGAAACAAGCAATGAGTATCTCCTGAAGGTATAGAAGTCAAAAGGTGACTTGTAAATGTGACTTCATTGGATATGTCATGTCTTAAAACTATGATCTTTTTTGATGATTCTCAGTGGTTTAAGTCACAAAAGTCAAAAAAACCAGCACGTATAATGCCCCCATCAACACCAACAGGACCCTCTGGAAACCAGGCTGCCAATAGGATCCCTCAGGCATCTAAGAGTGAGAGTCTAGGGGATCTGAGAGTTGCTATTGTTGGAGAGTTGAAAGCTTCTTTGGTATGGTGTTCAATTACAATTTCATATTTTTCTTGTCTATAATTGCATTGAAAAAAAAATGACATTAGTTGCTTTTGGAGCATTTTTCATGATCTTAGAGTGTTAATCTGATCCATGGCTACACCGGTTTTATTTGAGGGGTTGATTTTGCAGGAGGAGTGGAAGAGCAGAATTAAAGAAGCTGGTGGACAGGTTCACCTCAAGATAAAAAATGGTCTGTACTTTGTTTACATCATTCTGCATCATGCTGTCTGTCTCATGTCTTTGCCTTACATTTCCTGAATCTTAACTCAGTCGGCAATTGCAGACACAAACTGCTTAGTTGTGGGTGGGCCTTTAAGTGACCAAGATGCTGAGATAAAGAAGGCAAGGTAATAGCTACCAATAAGCTGCTGCTGTGAGAACTGCATCAGTGACTTTAAACTAAAATGTTTTAATCTGGGCAGGAGGATGAAGTTACCTATTGTTCAAGAGCAATATTTGGTTGATTGCATTAAAAGACGCAAGAAACTTCCTTTTGAATTGTATAAGATTGAGGCCGTTGGGGAGACACATAGCATGGTTACAGTCAAAGTGAAAGGGCGGAGTGCTGTGCATGAGTCATCCGGCTTGCAAGATTCAGGGCACATCCTTGAGGAAGGGAAAAGCATTTATAATACAACTTTGAGCATGTCTGATCTATCAACTGGTGTCAATAGGTAAATTCTTAGAATTTACATGTTGTACTTTATCATCAAGTGTTTTTTCTAATATTTTGACACTGCTGTTCAGAGTGTTTGTCTCGTGCTTGTAATGCATTATGCCACAAACAAATTAAAATGATGTTTCTTTTGTTGATGCTATTCTTGTGTTTGCCAGATTGTGATTGTTCCTTTCTAATGGCCTGTTCCAACATAAATCTTTAAATTGCTTCAGATCTGCTATCAACAGTTTATGTTGGTACAAAATATTAGTCTATGGAGCTGAAGGTTTTCTTTTTAAAATTGTCTTTGTTGATAAAAGAGGCCTGTGGAAGCTTGATCTTTTCAATTGGTTGCTTTCATCTGCCAACAAAATTGAGATATTACCATGGCCAACAGAATTTACTCACAAGTTATTTGCTTTCTGATTTGGTTATTGCATTACCCTAATACTACGCCTTTCTGCTTCCATGTTAATTTTTCCTTTATTCAAATAACCTTTTTCCCTGCGAAACATCTTCTTTTCATTTTGATGCTGTGGATAATCTGCTCTTGTCGAGACCATGTCAATAAGAACAGAGATGTTTGCGGAAAGTGCGAGTCCCTGAAAGAGTTTCCTTTTTGTATGAACTTGTATTTCTTGACCTCCTATGTAGTTCTGACCTTCTTTGTGTCTGCTGTATGAAGTTACTATATCCTTCAAATTATTCAAGATGACCAAGGTTCAGACTGTTATCTTTTCCGAAAATGGGGCCGAGTTGGGAATGAAAAGATTGGGGGCAACAAGATAGAGGAGTTGGCTAAGTCAGATGCAATAAGTGAATTTAAGCGTTTGTTTCTTGAGAAGACTGGAAATCCATGGGAGGCATGGGAACAACGGAAAAATTTCCGGAAGCAACCTGGCAGATTTTATCCTTTGGACATTGTAGCCTCTCACCTCCCTTTTCTCATCCTTTCCATTTGAACTTCTGCTTTTAAAATATGAAGCACCTTCTGAGGAGTTTCCAGATTTTTCTTGCTTGCTTTAGTAATGCTGCATCAAATGCCTTTGCAGGATTATGGGGTTAATAAAAATCTATCTAAAAAGAAAAGCTTTGACAGTACAACAAGCAGACTGCCACCTGCATTGGTAGAATTGATGATGATGCTGTTTAATGTGGAGACATACAGGTTCTGAAATTTATCCTTGTCTTTCGTTAGTTCTCTGTTAATGCATGTAGAATTGTATGAAACAGTTACGGACAAGTAAAATTTTTTCAGGTCTGCTATGATGGAATTTGAGATTAATATGTCTGAGATGCCTTTGGGAAAACTAAGTAAACGTAACATTCAGAAAGGTAGGTCCTATGGATATTGTTCATGTTATACCATTATACCTTGGACAAGATGAAAAATACTCGGTGGTATTAGACTTATTTAGTAGGCAAAAGAGTGATCTTGTTACCATATCCTGTTACCATATCCTCTGATACCTTTTCCTGCATCTTTTTTTCAGGTTTTGGGGCGTTAACAGAGATACAGAATTTGCTGAGTAGTACAGCTCATGATCCTGCCAGGCGAGAGAGCCTTATAATTGCTGCAAGCAATCAGTTTTTTACTATGATACCTTCTATTCATCCACATGTGATCCGGGATGAGGATGATTTTAAGTCAAAGGTAGAGGCAGTGCTTACTCCTTTGTCATTCGTTGTACTTTCTAGATCGATCCACTTATTTTTGCTTGATAATCCAATCTACCCTGCACCATTCATTTTTCTGCCTTTTGCTTTTATGTCATGAAACTTCATTATTTACTCAATTTTTTCTTAAAAGGAAAAGAAAAATCTTTTGAACCAAAGAAAAGAAAAACTTGGACTGCTTGGACAAAGTTACATCTCACATTCTTTTGGTAGGTGAAAATGTTGGAAGCTCTTCAGGACATAGAGATAGCTTCAAGACTTGTAGGTTTTGGTGGTGATGATGGTGATTCTCTTGACGACAAGTACAAGAAGTTAAGATGTGATATTTCTCCACTTCCCCATGACAGTGAAGATTATCTATTGATTGAGAAGTATCTCCACTCTACTCATGCTCCTACACATACTGTGGGTTTTTCCTCTACCTATTTATGTTTCTGCTTGTATGTTTTAAAGTGTGCTTGTGCATGTATATTTTGAGGAGGTACTTTGTCCTGATTTTTCACAATGTGTTCAGCTATGGTCTCTTGAATTGGAAGAAGTCTTTGCTCTTGAAAGGGAAGGGGAGTACGACAAGTTTGCTCCGTACCGAGAGAAACTTGGTAACAAAATGCTTCTGTGGCATGGTAAGTTGAAGCATGCGTGACATATGTATTGTTCTTCCAAGTTGAAAATATAATTATATGAGTAGAACTCTTTTATTATTATTTAGAGGTTCAAAGAGTTGCCTCTCTTCTCCCCACTGTTTTATCTGTGCCATACTACTGCAGAAGTTGAAATTTTTCCTTCCTTCAGGTTCTCGGTTAACAAACTTTGTGGGTATACTTAGTCAAGGACTGAGAATTGCTCCTCCTGAAGCTCCTGCATCTGGATACATGGTCTATCTCCTGTTTTGCTCTTCTCGCTCATGTTTGAATAAAGTGCACAGTAAAAAAGTTTGAAGAATGTAGTTATTTTTTGGGGTCTAATAAAAACTCTCTCTTGCATGTAGTTTGGAAAGGGACTTTACTTTGCTGACCTAGTTAGTAAAAGTGCTCAATACTGCTTCACCGACAAGAAAAATCCTGTGGGATTGATGCTTCTCAGTGAAGTGGCCTTGGGAGAGGTTTATGAGCTTACAAATGCTAAGGTTTGTTTATACTTCAACTTTTTATGCCTTTTTTCTTTTTACTTGGTTTATGGATAACATTCTCATACCAATTGATGATGTAGATTCACCTTTTTGTATTGAACTTGACCGTCTCTATGGAATGCATCTGATAATCGCCATGGTGTGTAGTTTCTTGGAACTTATTTCTTTTCAACTGTCATGTAGTATATGGAAAAGCCTCCTGCTGGGAAGCACTCAACCAAAGGTCTTGGCAAGAATGTACCTCAAGAATCAGGCTTTTTGAAGTGGCGGGGCGATGTAGTCGTTCCTTGTGGAAGACCAGTATCAACTCTTAAGCCCTCTGAGCTTTTGTACAATGAGTACATTGTCTATAACACTGCTCAAGTAAGTTTATTTCCTTCTATTGTAGAATCTCTATTGTCAAATTTGAAGTATCTTGCAGTTCACTAAAAGATTGTGTTCAGTCTGTCTAGGATGATAACTTCTTTGTTCTTTTCAGATTAATACTCTTTATTGTATGATGCAAACATTGTGGAATTGTAGTTGGAAGTTCTGGCAAAGATTAACATAGTCAAGACAATTGTGGTAGAAGCTTTGTTTGATGTTCTGTTTTCTAATGGCTCTCAAATCAACCGTGTTTATTGTTAAAAACTTGAAAAGCTTCTCTTGATACTTTGATCAGGTGGTAACTCTTGTAACTTATGAGTCTTGTTTTATGGTGATACATAGCTCCTAACTTGCTGAGATGAATTACCACTGTGACATAAGCCAGTAGTTTGTGCATGGCAAATGCAGTCAAAATCTTCATGATCATTCATACAATTAACTGTAGCTGCTCTATAGTTTTTATATGTGTATTGTTTCACTTGTTTTGGGCTTTTGTATTCTACTTTATTCTTAGTTTTCCGCGGAAGATGCATGGTGCCATGGGTTGTGTAGATAGGCAAATTATAGTGTTTTGAACTGATGCCTCAAAAATGACTCCAGTGAATTAGTTCACTGATTTAGAGTTTGTACATTTAGTATCCAGATTATAGCTTAGTCATTGTGGTTAATTGATTTATTCAGTTTCAGTGTTTTCTGTAACTCAGAGCTGGACGCTGACATATTTGACAGGATCGTTTTTCTGACTCATGTGTCTGTATAGGTTAAGCTGCAGTTCTTGTTGAAGGTGAGGTTTCATCATAAATAGTATTGAGGGGCCATTGGAAGCTCGGTTTTAGCCCAGGAATGGTGTTATAAACAACTTTTGGTATGGATGATCTATCAACTTTGAAATTGAGCTGGTTGATTGTGCAGTTGTCTCTATGTTGAAGTTAGCGTTTGTAAAATCTTTATCGAGAAGTATGTTAGTTCTCTCCTATTATGGCTAGCTTCAGATCTGGCTTTTCATGTTGATATTGTAAATGGTTTTTTTGTAAGTAGTGAAGAGAACTCTCCTTTATCCTAGATTCCTACTTGATCTTTTTGTCGATCTTTTGTCGATTATCTGGCTAATGTTCGTCTTAGATTAGCTATGGAGGAGTATGTAACCCATTGCTGATTACGATTGAAAATAGAGAGGGTTTTTCCTTTTGTTTCCATGCATGGTACTTTTTTAGATGATTCCAGCAGTTGAAACCTCCACTCTGCTTCAGACTTGTGAATTGTTAAGATGATTCACTTTGATTGCTGGTTTTTTTACACCTTAAGTGGAAATAGGCTGCCTTTATGAAACAGAATGCTGCAAATAGCTGACTACCAAGTTCCCATTTTTCCGATCTTTGTCAAAGCACCCAATGCTGTGACTAACCATCAGAGAAATTCGTTGGTACTTGATCATCTGGTATAACATAAATAGGCCATTTTAAGGTCCGTCATGAGAGAAATTAGTTGTTTCTTGACTTACGAAAGTTCATTTTAGTGAATTGAACCTGTTGAATTTGTCGATACTACCGCCGTAAGAACCTGAATTGGTGCATGGGGATGGAACAGAGTATTTTAGTCCTGCAGTATTTGGCTGTTGAGATGTCATCACTTGTACGTTTTATCTGGGACTGCATTATCATTCTTGAAACGAGTACTAGTGATTCGAGTCTTTGTCAAAGAGGATGTGGCTGGCTGCATTTGAAGTGCGGTGGAGGTGGAGGAATCAAAATGGTATTATGTCATGGTTGAGGGGAAAATCATGGCAGTGATGCTGCGGATAGGATAGAAAATTAGAAATTAACCTCCATGCTTAGAAACACAACATATAAATAATGGATTCGGAGCATACTGCCATTTTCCTTGATTAGAGCTGACGATGAATCTATTGATTCTGTTGTTCCTTTTTTTACCCCAAGCTTCATATGATATGACGCGCTGTTGCCTCGCCAGCTTTTTCCCACCTTTTGCGTGTGCATGATCTGTATGTATGACTCAGAGAGAGGACTGATCATGAAGACAAACAACCACGGGTGGATTACCCATTAACTGTGTAGCTTGTACAGGAAATGGTGATCATCACTTTTTAACTCGATATCCTACTTGGTTCTGTGTCACAATGGATCTCATTTCTCAACTCTGTAATTCCTGAGCTGCCAATTAATCGGTGCAGTTAGTGACGGCTCTGTGGAGTAACTTATAGGGGTGAAAAAGTGAAGATGAACGCAGGATGCTGAAAGCTAGCATTGCTGGTAGGCATTGCAGCTCATGCTTGGCTCGGTCGATGAAGGAGCCTTTTGGAGTCGGTCCATCTCAAGTTCAATATTTGATCGCTGGCTTCATTGATGTGTAAAGGTGGGATGGAGAGAGAGCGAAGGGGAGAACACATCTGATTTCATGACATTTTTCGGGTCATTCAAACTCCAGGCTGCATGACTGACAAAACCAAGGCAAATTAAGAACCCTGCTTTTACTTCCCCAAAGCTTCAAAGTCAAAAGAGTCACAGGTGACCTTTAATGGTTAGTGGTTACCCTATCTCATCAACACGAGTACCAATATTATAATCAAATTCCATGAGGACGAAGCCATCCATTAGCCATTCGGACCATTCCCATTCTTAAATGGGGAACAGTACCAGGCACTACACAAAAATGTGAGAAAGAGAAAATGCAAGCGCTGGTATAATTAATTTTCTATGGTTCTCTTCTCTGGACGTTGCCACCCACTTCATCAAGACAGAAGGCATCTAAACTAATGCCATCTTTTCCTGTTTGGTCAATTAATTATTATTATCAATTAGTGGTTTATTAAAAGGTTCTCCATTATTGTTAACAATATTAATTATGTACTCCTGCTAAAAGTGATGCCTGGTTTTCACTAACCGCTGCTTGGCGCTTAAGTCTAATTAAGTTGCCGGTGCAAGTAAAACCAGTCCATTTTTGCTTCTGGACACGATAGAAAACAGGCGATAAAGAAACAGTGGTAGTACTAGTATATAATATATAAAGAAATAGTTGCAGCAGTTCCCAGGTGCGGCGTTCGGCGGGGAAATAATATACTATAAAACGAGTGATTTTGGATCTGGATTCAATTCTTTATGAAAGTTGAGGCTCGAAAGCAAACAAGAACTCTGGTGGTAGCAGACCAGCGGTGTCGAAAGAACAATCACTATAGAAAATGTATCGAATTCATTCGCGAATTTCTTATGTGAATCACAAATCGATCGAGTTATAAAACTTGTCCAAGTCTCAACTCTCAAGCTCGACTAGAGGCTTTAAAATATTATGCCCGTATTGCATAAGCCATTAAGAGATGTCCCCTTCGAACCCGGCATACAGACCTTCCATGTCCCCCGTACTGCCCCCTTATAAGACCCTCCATCTCCAAACCACACCCCACTTCTTCAACCCTACCCATCCATCCGTCCAAACAAGCAGGCACTCCCTTAAACAAGAGAAGTCCCTGCATTTGCACCATTTTCTAGTGTGCCCGTGCGCCACAAAAAAAAAAAAAAAAAGGGTAGTATTCTTTCTATATATCTGCACGCCCATAAATTTTTTTCTTTCTTTTAAAGAAAAGAAAAAGAAAAAAGAGGTACCCAAAGCCAAAAGTCTCTCTTTTAATAATTGAAGAGAAGATGGCAAATAGTACTGGTTCTCCGTGTGGTGCATGCAAATTTCTCAGGAGGAAATGTGCCGCGGATTGCATTTTTGCACCTTACTTCTGCTCAGAGCAAGGCCCTGCTAGATTTGCTGCAATTCACAAGGTATTTGGTGCTAGTAATGTATCCAAGTTGTTATTGCATGTCCCAGTGCCTGATCGCTGTGAGGCTGTTGTAACTATAGCTTATGAAGCTCAAGCAAGGATCAGAGATCCTGTTTATGGCTGTGTTGCTCATATTTTCGCCTTGCAGCAACAGGTATGGTACCGATTCCCTTCTCCTTCTACAGCTAGTTGTTGCATGACAGTGAAAGTTACTTTTGCGCCTGAACTTTCTTTTCTTTTTCCCCCTCCCATTTGGGGAGGGAGACGTGGAGGGTCATCACAAGTTGGCACTGATCCTGTTTTCCAACCCAATCAATTGTTGTCCTTCATGGACTTTGTTATTCTCTTGATTGTTCCATTTTGAAGCTTTTGAAGTCCTAGCGACTTTTAAAATATATATTTTCCAACTCTTCAATGGGAGTTCAAATATTTAACTGTACGACTATTTAGAACTGAAGACGAGCCTTGTTGCCGCCTTTTTTATGTTTGTCAGGTGGCATACTTGCAAGCTCAACTGATGCAAGCCAGAGCTCAGCTGGCGCAAACCATGATTGACTCATCAAGAAGTGCGGAGAATCACTGGCCAAATAACATGGCTGCAATGGGTTCATTTCAGACTTATCCAACTTATGCAAACTCCATCTCGCCCCAGAGCTCAATTTGCTCGCTTGAGTCCATTGACCCCAGCAGCGATGGAATTGGAGTGCAAGAAATGATGAGAGGCTTAGATGACATTTCCTTCCAGGCATATGCCAGGAAAAGGCCTTCACAAACCGACCTGGGGGAACTTCAAGCACTGGCTCTTAGGATGATGAAAAACTGAGTCATCATCATCCATCCATGATATCAGAGATTGATTTTCTATGGCTTCAAATTATGTACATAGAGAGATTAGAAATGAAGTTTGTGGCAGCAGTATAGTTAATTTACTTAGCCTCAAATAGGCATTTTTTTTTTCTTTAGGTTTTTATTTTTTTCCCCTTAAACCAAATATAAAGTGCAACGACTTTGAGATGAACCCTAGTTATCTGTGTCAAGTCTCGAATCCAGGGAACTCAAATCCTCTTACTGTGTTGACTTTTGGGCCCTATCCAGATAGCTAGTTTAATCGCATTAGCAAGAAAATGCTGCATTTACCCATGAACAAGAATAATGAATTTTGACATGTTCTCCAGTATCTTGGACATTTGTGAACTAGACAGTGTCTTTAAATTGTTAGTACTTAGATGATGTCCTCTGATCAAGATGGATAAAACAAAATACGTAGCGTAAGCAAATTTTGCAAACTTTTAATCTGGTACCAAAGCGTATTAACTATTGATGCAGGTTTGAACCCTCTTCTGTCAGTTTCTGAAAGAGCTTTCTCAACATAGGATGATTGATTGGTTGTGTACTCCACTCACTGTACTGGGGAATAACAGGACACCGTAAAAGCTGAGTCCTTACTCGTAGTCGCAAAAGGTCCCGTTGACAGAAACTTCAGTGATCCCGACAAATTTGACAGCATCTGATGAATCAGGGAACACGTGTAATGATGCCAGCCCCGATGTTAACCTTGTTTCTAATGTCATCAAGATTTGCTTTCCTCAACGATGCTCTGCGAAACTGACCAATTAATTAATTGGCATTTCCAATGATGGCGCTGTTCCAAGTTAATTTCAATGAGCAGTGGCATAAAATTTGTGTCAGTTCTTCAATCAATGAGAGGTTTTACGAGTAGAATTAGCTACCCGTTCCATATACTAGTAGATCATGGAAACAGTCAACCCAAGCGGCTTAATTGGTAGGAGTAGACTATTGTTACCCACATTTTAATACGTTCATATGCGCGTTTCATAACAAAAAACAGAACATATGAATTAATTAAGTGTCACTATAAAAATAAAACGATAAACTATTCATTTATTACTTAAAGTGATGCACATTCAAATGCCTTCGATTTAATACTTAAGAACTCAGAAATTTAACGAATTAGATATTGGATTTCAGAGTTTAGATTTGAGTTTTAAGACTTCAGTTAGTTTTAAGAAACGAAATAAAATTTTCAGACTTCAATTTCCGGATTATAAGTAGAATTTGTTCCGACGGTGGTGGTACAGTCATCTTGGTCGAATGGGGGGATTTGGGAGGAAGAGGTGAAGGCTGTCATTATTGTTCTTGAGGGCAAGCACACGTTTGGGAAGAGTAATTAAGTTGAAAAGGTCCCCACTCGAGCAGGGGGTTAAATTATACCTATTGTTCTAATTAGTAGGTTTACCTAACATAAGTACTAATGTTAACAATAATACTATTAATACCTGCGTCATATATAGAACCCTGTTCTCAAATTGACAGACAAAGTGTCCCCTTGATTGACTGCACGAGGTTACATCATGAGTATTAGCAGTTTTGTGCAACTTCTGTTCTGTCCTCACGGTTTAAATAAATTCTTCTCATAATACTAATAAGAGCCTAATTATCATCATCCAACATAAAATGAGCTCTAATCCAACGAGCCCATAGCTATTGGGACGATGGTCAAGCGCGGCGTAACCTCTTTCAAACCTCCATTTCGGCGTTAATAATAATAATAATAATTAAGACGAGACAGACGAAAAAAATTGCTCATCAATCAACCCAATTGCCTTGTCAGAAGTCATGTCGTACAAGGCTCCGTTACCAGGAAACCAAAAGTTCAATATTCCATGTGGAAATCTCGGAATTCTGGGCCAGGCCTCCAACTTAGCATTATTATTTTATGGGAGTTTAACTTAAGCCATGTTAAAAAGCGCTGGGGATGACCGACCCACTGGAAAAAAGGTAAGATGGGTCCAAACCCACCTTAGTCAAAAAAACAACTTTGTTGGACGGGCAAAGGAGCAAGTCAACAAAGTTGTTGAGGTTGCCATTTGATTTCAGAAAGGATCTTGGGAGGTGAGTTTCTTTTGATAAGGAATTGAGCCACCCCCCCAATACCAATAGCAATCAATAATGTATAACAACAAAAATGTATTAAAAAAAAATGTATAACAACAAAAATTGACTGAAGGAAACCGTAGAAAAAAAACTGACTGCTGTTTTCCGTGTTCAATTTTTGACTGAAGGAAAGCCGACAAAAAGAAGAAGTTTGGTGGACGTGGAGGAGATGCAGTCCGTCCGCACTCGAGACAGAAGACGGCCCAAAATCAAATGGAGCCATCCATCGCTCTTCTTTGAAAGTAATGGCCCATATAATTAATTTGTCAGTTGATGTGATCTACACGCGCCGTAATTCTCCACTGACAATCCTTGAGTTATCAGTACTATTATTATTTTCTTTTTTGGCGGGCTGGGGGGGACCAACCCAAGAGTATTTAATTAGTTTGAAGTACCCCCATGTTTGTTACGACTGCATTTGTTTCTGCTCTGACATAGGATGGATTCTAAGATTCACAAAACCCAAATCAGAATTCATTCGGTTCATCAGCTTTTCATTCCTACTGGCTACTACTACTAAGTAGCAGCGGAGTTTAAGGTTCAAAGTTCAAACACGTGACTGATATCTATGTACTTTTGGTCTTGTTATAAGCTAGTACGTGCATAATTTTCCTCCCTGCCAAGGGAAAAAAAAAACACAGACAAAGAGAAAAGAGAGAGAGCTTGGGGGCAATCATATTTTTTTATTTTGGGCCATGGCCGGCATCGTTTACTAAAGCCGCACGCCTTGACAAGACCACATCTGGATATGGGCTCACCATTTATCATTTCCCCTCCTTTCTCTGGGAAGCTGCCACACGCCACAGGCCATTAATGTCTTAGAAAGCAGTAGAAAGTAGAAAGAAAAGTTGATAGTAACTTCCTTCTTTTCTTTCTTTTCCCAATTCCCCTTTGTCATTCATTATTAGTATAAAATTTCAGATGAGTTGCTCCGACCACCCTTGAGGTTTATCAAAATTATCGATTCCGCCCCGCAGTTTCTGAAGTAACAACCCTCACGACTCTTCTTTTTAAGTTCATTTCTTCTTCCGCCTCGGTCACTACTTAAAAAAAAAAAAATATATATATATATATATATATGGAGCGTGGGAAACTATATCATCCTTTGGGATACTTGAAACCAACTGTTATCTCATATGGAGCGTGGCTCGTGTTCGCGGATTGAACTTTTTCAGCTGACGCAAAAAGGGTTCAGTCAATTAACGAAATGGGATTAGGTTTATTTCATTGACAAAAGTCAATTGCTTTGAGTCGGAAAAAAATTAACGAAATGGCTAATTATTTCAACCGAATATATGGGAGACTATTCTGCTGCGAAGCATCTGTAAGTTTCTCTCTTAATTACTAGTATTTATAGATAGAAGAGAGCGGAGGATCAATTGTGGAAAGAGTCCCAAACTTGAGATTGATGAGCTGTTGCACCGCGAAATTAGAAACTGATGAATGAAGTTAATTATCAGCTAAGCAATTTTCAAGTTTGCAAAATTAACAACATGCGACGAAAACGAAAATCCTCACTGAATTTTCAAATATAAATGGGCTTCATTAAACCTCCATTCCACACCACTACCAGGGAATTTAATTAACTCCTGATAATTGTCTGTCCTCACTTTTGAACATAGGTCAATATTCTCTGGGCCTAAGCAATATGGAAATTGACTAACTTTTAGACTTAATGGTCGAAAGATTCGTTCTTTTGTTTATTTTTTGCTGTTTCCCGAGTGAGTGGCCGCAAAACAAGAATCACTGTTTCAAGTCCGGAAATGTATCTTGGCTTATATATGAGCATGATGAGGGTGTCTGTGCAAGGACATGCTTGTGGATCATTTTCTTGGCTATTATATACGTTTCTGTTCTTCTACTTTCTTTTTCCTTTTTTTTTTTTTTTTGATAAATCGTTATACGTTGCTTTTCATGACAAGGATCAGCAATCTCTCTAGCAGACCAAAATTCAGCGACGCCGTAAAGTCGAGAGTGAGATTGCAGAACAATGCCCCTCTATGTGTAATTGATTAGATGCGTTGTAATGTCAAACAGATCAGAGCAATGGCATCTGTGTGTTTAAACTGCTAATAATCAATCAGATAGTCATGCAAAGGCCTTCATGCAGCTTGAGGGACATCTTTCAAGGAACAGTCAACCAGTTGCAAACTGCAAAACTTGCTATAGGATTAGAAGGGGCTAAATGATGCAGAAATTTGTGAGGCATTTGTTTTTTTAACAGCTAGCACTACTTAAACCAGTAACTGCATCTGCTCCTCCGCCGCCACCTTCCGACTCTTACAACCAACAAGAAAAAAAAAAAAACCATGATTGTTCACTTCAAAAAATTTCTCCTGGCGTTTACAGCTCTAAAGCAAATAAATTGAACAATTAAATGAATGTCAGATAATCTTTCCAACTTTTACCGATTGTAACATCTCCAAATATATTCAGCTCATTCATTTCCACTGAATGTTTTCGAGCTCATTCACCGGAGCATACACCCAACTTAGCTTGTGCAGCTCCTCAAATAGGAAAAGGAAAGACAGTTATCATATACGTCAAGTAATGTCGTGCAGAAGTTTAGAGGAATAGAACACTGGAAAGGCAAGCTTAACGCCAAAAACCTTTTCCAACATGAGATGATGAGATGCTTACAAACTTAAATCATGAACTACCATATAGCCGGGACCAGCATACAATAGATTCAGCGTTCTTTTTACAAACTTCAAGCCAATTGTTACCTTCTTCTTTCTGCTGAGATTCATCTCAACAAGCGACCATGAGATGCAATGCAATTTCCGATCCTTTGGAAAAGGAAAACAATAAAACTTTTTCAATTGTACGTGTTCGGGCTATATGACACCTCTCCGTTTTCTTTAATTATTTTTACCAACTATATCCTTTTAAACCAACGTTCTCTATGCTGTAGAATCTAATAAACCCTCCATTGTTTATACTTCCAACTTCTTAAGGTTATAGACAGGCTGACTCAAGCAAATGACACCTGTGATCACCTTTTATGTGAAGCTTCCAGACTTGAAATCCCTAAGGAAGCAGGTCTAATAGAACCAGTCTGCTATTGTTTATTCCAACTTTTAAGTCTAACTACTATTATATTGAAAAGATCAGAAGCAGGTTTGCTGCCAAACAGGTAAGCTGCTTTCATATTTTGACCTAAACTTACACATAAAACCTAACAAAGTTCAAGAGTTGAAAGATCAAGTATCGCATAATACCTTTTTCTGATTCAACCTGCAAAAGTACTGGTCCTCGGACTTTGTAAAGATTCAAGCAAACCATCCAACAATGAATATAAAAGGTGAAAGACTGCATGATGAATGATGTTAGGTTTACCACCGGACCTCGACCTAGACTAATTGTCATATTGCAGACCAATAATACATATTTAATGTCCTCGGGATTGCTCATAGCTCAGTATTCTAGATAGTCAGATTCTTGGAATGATGAGATGTTTGACATGCTCTTCCAAGATATCATCAAGTCTACTCTGCTGTAATTAATAACCTAGGGCTAAATCTTATTGCCTATAATGATTAAGTTGCTCCAGTGAATCATTTGATGGAAAAATGAACTTAATTAGTGGGAGAAAAGATCCACAGCGAACATAAAATCAGTTTTTTATTTTTCTAGAAAGAACAATGAAGAACAAAAGGGAAAAAACAAAGACGGAAAAATTGAAACACACTCGAGAGTGTCTTCTGAGGATAAGGGGTGCTCAAAGTTTATGCATAACTTTAAGAGGTGGCAGAAAGTTCACATATAAGACCAACATAGGCTCATAATGGGAAAGTTATATATACATAACCACTGTTTTAGTACTGTTTTGATTAGGTCCTAAATATAGGTTTAAGTAGCTAAGTTTTTTGGGAAAGCTGATTTAGCTAGGTTGCACGAACATACTTTAGTAATGTAAAAAAAGTAGTAGTATACAATCATATAAGTTATCCAGAGCTACAAAAAGATATTAGCTAGCAAACAATCATAGGGTGACTTACAGGTTTCCTGATGAAAATAACATCTTCTAGGGTTTCTAACTGATCATTCATGGCAGCAAAATGCATGTTCATAGTAGTTATCTTCAACCCCCTGATGATATATATATATAGCTACAATCTAGTACCCCTGAAATCTCATGAATGTTGGATGTATCTGAAGGCTACTGACTGGAGATCTTCCATGTCATGATCTGGGAATCCCCATTGCTCGTCTTCAGGTGTTTGCATGTGATCAAGCGAGTCCATTGATTGAGAACCTGTAGAGATGTTCTCTCCCGGGAGATTAACAGGATATTCATAGCTCCCCAGAGAGGTCTGACTCATTATGCCCCTCTGGAAATGCGACATTTCCCCGTTTTTCGGGACAAAATTGGAATCGAAATGAGGAATGGTGCCTGAATTTTCTGGTTGAAACCAACTTTGAACATCTTGTGAATAAGACAGGCACTTCCCTTCGGACTTAATCTCATTAGGGTTTGCGGCAGTGTTGCTATAGCCATTAGCAAGACATTGAGCTGCTTGTTCCCTGAGAAAAGCCAGTTGGGCTTGTAAATTGACAACCTGCATAATTGAAGCAAAACATTTCCAAACAAACTTAGTAATTAACCTCAATTGGGGTTAAATTGATTGTTCTTAGTTCAGGTTCCAAAATTTTCAAGTAGCAATTAAAGAACCTGCTGCTGGAGGGCAAAGATATGTGAGACACAGCCGTAAATGGGGTCCTGAAGCCTAGCCTGGGCTTCGTAGGAGATTGTCACGGCTGCTTCGCAACGATCGCTTACAGGTAAATGAGCAAGAAGTTTTGAAACGTTGCTAGCACCAAAAACCTTGTGAATGGCTGCAAAATGGGCTGCCCCTTGTTCATGACAGAAGTAAGGAGCAAACACACAGCCCCTCACGCATTTTCTTCTCAAGAACTTGCAGGCACCACAAGGAGAACCAGAGCCTGTCATCTTGAGAGAGATGATCTTAATTACTGTGTTTTATTTGGTGATGATGGATTTGTGTGCTCTAATGACAGCCCAGTGCAAGCATAATCACAGTCTTTATAAACACCACAGGAGGAGAGAGGGGATGCTAAACTATTGAATTCTTAATTATATGTGGTTCCCTTATTGGGCTACAGTTTTCATTATTTTTTTCCATTAGAGAACAGCTCTTCATCCCTCATCCCAATTTTATACCCTCGTTTGAGATTCCATTCAACATCCTTAAAGGACAAAAGACCTAGCATGAAACAAATCATGTTTCTATTTCCTAGATCGATGATTGGATCTTATTCAGCTCCCTCTTATTTTGTTCTTTTATTAATTCGGTGGTTAGATTTCGTAATGTAAATTTGTTTTACATTGATATGGAAGTGTATAATACTATAATATTCGAGAAAACCAGATTTGGTTGATTTGATTTGACACAATATTGGTTGCTCCCATTGCTGTTCCAATGAGATTCATCTATCTTGATTGTGTTTGGGTAATTAAGTAAAAAGATTAATATCCGTCTTTTTATCATTTCTCATTCATTTTCCACCGACATATGATGGCAGTTTGGTGAAGCATAGCATTGCACAGATGGAATTTCAGAGCAAGAGACCTTTTTTTTTTTTTTTTTTGCAGTCGACTGGGGTTTCAGACCAGATACAACAAAGTTGTCAGTCCGTTTGAGCCATTTTTATCTGCGGCCATAATTTATAAGATTCAGCAATTTGATGATCCTTTAACAACCATGTTATAGCCGCAAGAAGATAAATGTATGACATATATATATGAGGCGATGTAATAATGATTATTAATGTCAAACTCCTAGACTTTTTGGTCAAGCTAACGGTGTTTCTCAAACTCAAAACGTACTCCTGGCATGGAGAGAAATTCCAAAGGCAGACGCAAACAGCATTCTGATCTTCCACAAGGTAAAATGGATCAAATTGGACCTCGTGGATATCTCATCTTTTCCTTATTTTGCAGGCACAGCTCTTGGGTGAGAAATGAGTTTTCTTTGTGTCACAATGTGAGAATATCTTTCCAAGTGTACCTGGTAGAATTTACTTAGAACTTGTATTAGAAGTCAATATGCTCTTTTGTGGGCTAGGTCTCCAATTTATTACGCATTTAAACATGGTTTCCACAAGATATTATGCATACTATCTGGCCATTCTTTCAGCAATCTTGGAGGGCTAGGTCAAATTGGTGGAAGTCTTATAAGTTCAGACTGGAACTTTAATGGTAGTCTAGATACATTTCTTGTTTTCTTCAACCTGGAATAGTATGATAAAGACTCACCATATTTTTACCATTCAAAGACAAATAGATCGAGATAGTATTGCACTTTTGTTTTGGCCAAAATAAGTCAGATTGTTGGAATAAACATGAAGAATTAGCAATTAAAGAGAATGATAATTAGTGGAATCCTTCTTACCATATCATTCAGTGCTCCTCCGATCCCAGTATTTTTTTTGGGGGGGGGGGGGGGGGGGTGAGATTACATTTAACATATATATATATATATATATACGTGGTCAATCATTCCTGCTGATGCCTAAGGAGCATGGTGGATGTAAAAACAGAATTGACCATTAAACATGTGTGAGTATAAATAAGAGATGCAAAGTGCAGATATGCAATCTTTATTGTTTGATTCCAACAAATTGCTGCAAGAAATGTGCATAAATATGATTGTGGCTCACATGTATTTATAGTTAAAAAGCATAAAGCACATGGAATTTGAAAAACAATTGCAGCGGGAGATAAAATCAGGAGAAGATGGAAGATTTAATGGTTAGAAAAAGGAGCATATTCTGCAGTGGAATGAAACAAAAGATAGTGACACTGGCTGGAATAGAACCACCTGACCGAGTAGAGGGGTAAGCATACATGTTTAGATTTATAATATTACATGGGAGAGAAAAGGGGTTTCCCCTTTCTTTAGACTGTTTTGTTTAAGGCTTGGAGGTTACAGCTTGTCGAGCAATATTGTGTCATTACCATTAACTAATCCCTATTATATACTACACTAAGTTTTTAATCACTTTCAGTCACTTCCTTCTGTCACAAATAAGCACCAACATGTAGACCTTGCCCAAATACGTTATCCGGCCCCACGCCCAACCCTAATAATAATGACTCCCCAACGATAACATTTGTCCTTCATCTGACGGGCCATTGGGCCGAGTCCCACATCTTGTTAACCCATCGAAGACGAAAGCTCAGTTGGGCAACGGGTGTGTTTTTTTTTTTTTTTTTTTTATATTACCACTAGGCATTAATTCAATTTTTGTTTTGTTTTGTTTTGTTTTGGGGTCAAAAAATATAGCCACGAAGGTATTTGAAAACAAAAATTTCCGAACAAAACAATTCAGCGACACAGAGGGGGTTCAGGGTTGGACCAATATTTCTGTTTTTGTTTCTTGGGATGGAGTTTCATTCTGTCCTCATTGTAGAATTGGAGGAAGCCAAAAAAAAAAAAAAAAAAAGGGCCTGCTCGCTCTACTGGCACAGTTTTGGAAAATCCACAATTACTTGCTCCTCTCTGAATTGGATGGCCAAATAATTTTCGGGGCACTTGTACAACTTTTTTAACTTCCTCTAGGCACGCGGGTTGCGATAATTGGACGTTCCTGCGACTCTACGTGTTCCAAGAAGGTCATCAGGCTTCTGGCTTCTGGTGGTGAAGACTGAAGAGCGAAGACAAGGCGGCGCGGCAAATAAGTAATAATGGATGGAAAGGCGTAGGTTGTGGACGTAGCAGTAGTACAAGTAAACAGGAATGTGGTGCATGGCATCATCCGCAAAGATCACCCTCCCTGGCAGCCATTATAAAGCCAAGCCTGCTATGGGGAATGGCGATCAGTCATGTGTACTTGTTGGCCACTTTAACATGGGAAGGGAAGGGAGCTCTCGCAGACAACAACAAGGCATGTTAACTAATTGCATCATTATAATAATCTACTTTAGGCAATAATGTAAGGCCGATTCAACTAATTTAGTTAAAGACCACCAAAAAACACTTATCTATTTAGGCTCCCTGTTCAAACTTTTGAACACATCTTAGAAATCTGGAAAAATAAAAAAATATATAAAAACAAAAACCACTCTTTCACTGCCCCTTTTTTTCCCCCCCACTTAATTTAAAGCCACTTTCTTCGTGATTCAACTTTTGTTCTCTTGTGAACCTGCTAGCTTTATGATTGATAAGATGGGATCTTTCTTTCTTATCCGCCGTTTATGATTCTGCCTCTTCCATAAAATTCTCTACTTGCACATTTTTTTTCACCCCGTTCCTTTTCACCTTCAATCCATTAATACACAGTTGGTTGGAGGTCCTGCGGTCGAAGCCGTCTTTTTGTGTATATATTATATATGCCAGACGTCTATTTTGTGTTTCTTGCAACAATAATGAATACACATTATACGATATCTATAATAATAAGAATAGAAAGGACAACTGTCATTCTCCACTAATTACGAAGAAAATAAGCCAACTTTATAGGCGTGCGTATTTCAGGAGTCTCCCGTAGAGTTTGTGAGAGGTCAAATCAACAAATTAACAGCCTACCAACTTGAAGTATGTTATTTTAACCATCTAATCCTTATTATGTTACTACGTACATGACTTTTACGTTCGTTGTTCTTCAACTTATAAAAGTAAGAAAGTTGCACAATAATGATTACCGCGGTAGCTGTTTTGCAAATACTTAAATATATAGATAGCATTACACTTGAAGAACTAATTTTGGTTTTGATGAATGTACTGCATTTTTTTTTATATATAAAACTACTTCTATATATGCTAGCTAGTCTAATCCACAATCCAATCGTTCTAGATTAGTACCATATATAGTAATTTAAGGGAATGACAACACTTGGAAAACAGAATTATGCTTTTTAATCATGCATGATTGGCTTCAAATTCCCTGTGCGTAAGTAAAACAGGTGTAGCAATGTAGAGAGCTGTCGTTGAGAGGACGGGAGTAACATCGACGAACAAGACTCATAATCATGCATGTATTCCAACTTCCAAGAACATTAACAGTCAATAATGGCGAAGCGACCCATACGTACACAACCGGCCAATATAGCGCCCTGCCCCACACGCCACCACTGCACCACCATAACTTGACCGTCAATCATGAACTCTTTTTTTTTTTTTCCTTTTGATCATCAAGAACTCAAGGTTCAAATGCTGAGCACGTTCCCGTTCCGTACGATCCACCAACTCATCACCGCAGGTATTATTAAGTCGACAAGAGGATCCTGTTGGTATTTGATTCCATCTTTTTTCCACCAGAAAGTTTTTTGATCAGTTCAGTTCCTGGTAATCAAAGCCGTGCATGTTTTTATCGATTTGTTTCAGCTTTTCGAAACTGCATAGAGAATCATGTTATGTATTCCTATTGCCATTGCCTCCCGTATGAGAGGCAGTACGCTATTGTTTTGATACTATTTGCAGACTTTTGCATCTCAGCAAAGCAAGCCCTTAAATTGGCTTGTATATACTTGTACGTTTTTATGTATACGTGGACGCATACCCGTGTGAGTTGGATGATCTTTGTATCCTAAAAATTTGGTGTTTTTCTATTGGATTAACATATTTTTCGTACGCATTCGTCACACTTTCACTTGAGAAGCTTGGCATGCAATAGTACTATCAACATTTTATTCCTTTGGGGAAGAGAAAAGAAATCACTGTGGCTACAGATTATTGAACTGAAAAATTGCGACAAATTTTATCGAGATACTGCGTTTCCATGAAAGCAAGGAAAGAAGAAGACAATTTAGAGTTCTATGTTTTTGAATTTTTGTCACTATATATATATATATTAAAAACTAGTTTTTCAAGATTCAAAGCAGTATATAAAATCTTTCAGTTATGTATAACTTGACCGTCAATCTGTAATAGTAATGCTATAATTTTCATAATCACGACTGAGGAAATATTGCATGTCATTCGGTTCACAAGCGGATTAATCTTTCATTGGGGAAGAATTTATGATTAGCCTCTTAAATGCCCCTTTAATTAGAGCGATATTATATGCTCTTTAAGCTGTAAACAGACATCATGAGCAGTCTTTGGATGGTGTGACAAATTTACCATCTCCAAATATACATTTCCACAAAACTCGATTTTGCAAAATTCTAAACCCTCTAAAAAAACATAGCTAAATGTAAATCCATTCGGAAATAAATTTAACTATGGAGTATCAAATTTCAGAAGAAATCGAATGCATGTGGATATAAATCTAGATAGATTTGAGATAATTAATGTAGCACTTTTTGTGATATGATGTATGTAAAATAAAAAGGTGATTTAAAATTATGTGTATGATGCAAGTAAAACAAATTTTTTTAAAAAATCTTGTAATCCAAATACTTAAAGGAAGGACCATTTCTCACAATTTCCTTGCGCAAATTGCAAAAAAAAAAAATGGAGAGGACAAAAGGTCAAATGGAAACTGGCTTTAAGGTCCATAGGGGTTGCACCGTGGACGGCCCCACTCCAGTTATAATACTATAATCTTGCACATAAAATAAAACATTCAACAGTTATTTATTTATCAAGTTTGAAGGACGCAAAACGACATTTTTTTTTTTTTAAAGAGAGAGGGCGAAAAAAAAAAGGGAATTAAGGTATAAAAGCGAGAAAGGATTTGACGCTGACTTGCCGCACGAGTGGCCCTATTAATTTGAAAAACCATTTTTCTATTTCCATGCATTAACCAATCAAAGATAAGAAAGGAAGGACAAAAGAAAAGACCTCAAGTCGTAATGTTAATTGTGTGGGTCCGTACTCTTGCGCAGACCCCACAAACTTCGGACCATCCATCCACGTCATCCACCGGCGCCACCACAAGACGACGAAATACGGGTCTATGACTTGGACTCGACTGGTTTGGCTCATTCGCGTCCTCCCTCCTACGTTTCTTCTGCTTCCGGTTCTTCTCGCTGCTAAGACATGACTCATGTTTTCTATTTTATTCTTAAAAATATTGTACTCTTGAATTTTCTCTTCCTTTTTTTTAGGAAAGAAATGCATTCAGATGATAAATGCCTTGTAGATTTAAAACAGAACAATTTTTTTTTTTTTTTTGAGCTTAGCTTTTGGTGACTGAGGTGAAATTCAAGTCGGCAGTTGAATGATTTATTAGCCAGCCCCTAAGAACTTGGGGTGATTTTCTAACGTTGTATATGCTCCTCGGAGCTTTAAGTTGACATTTTTCTACCAGCTGATATGATACATGGCAGCAGGTTTAACATAAATTAATGTGCTCAAAAACTTCATGCATTAATTCTAGCTTTTTATCTCTTCGAAGGTTGAATAATAAAGAATGAATTTCAAAGTCCTCTTTTGCAAACACAACCCCTCCCCCCCCCCCAACAACCCCCAAAAGAAAAGAAAAGAAAAGAAAAAAAGAGAAGGGTTTCCTTTGAAGTTTCTTCTAAATTTGTATCATTCGATCTTTGATCAATTCTTTCCTCAAAATAAATGGTCTTCGCGATATATTTTGTCTGTCATTGCTGACTATATATGCAGGTTTCGGATATCCTCATTTACAAACACGCTTTTAAAGAAGGCAATCCGTGCTCTTAACAAAGACACGGGTTTAATTTACTGCATGAATCATTTGGAATGTGTCCCTCCCGGCCAGTTAGGTAAATTAATCGAAGATGACCATAGCAGAGTTTGCTTCCTCCATATCTATCTTGGAATAATAGCCAGTTCACAACATTAATACAAATTAATATCTTTGGCACAAAAAATAAATAAAAAAAAAAGAAGAATATTTTTTTGTCAAGTTTGGAGGAGCTATCAAAGTCATGTTTGTTTGAATGGAGAAGTTAAGGTGTTGGAGAATGATGCGGACATGGACTGGTCAAGCAGACAAAGAGGTTGCTCATGGGGCCATTGCACGTGTAAGGATGATTGCCCAGATCAATTGCATTCAGGCTTCAAGACTAAAATTGTACTATATTCTATCTGTTCTTTAAATTTTGTTCTCTCAATCTAGAAATAAAAGGAAAAAAAAAAAAACAATAACAACACGAGAGATGGAACCTACTCATTATTTGATTAAGGTACAAGACTTTCTTGACTAAATTTACACATAATCATGTTGTCATTATGCCATACATCCAGTACTCTTAGAAGGCATACTTAATGCTACAACTACTAATTAAGATTTTATTTAAAAGCCTTTAAAAACAAAACGAAAGGAAGGGGGGAGGGGCCTCATTAATTACTTATCTCATACATAATTGATATTTTAAGCATTCAAAAATTCCAAGTCTTAAAACACGGAGTAAATTCTCTCCTCGAAGTTACACCGAGATTAAAGAAATAATTTGACAATGCAGCTCGTGAACAATACCCCATTTCAAGTTGAATCATCAGTTTCGATTTGGACAAAAAGAATTTCTAGCGAGGAAATGCCACCGGTACCTAGTGCTAGATGCTCGAGAGACAATTGTAGAAAGCTTCCTTTTCAAGACTAAACCCTTCTTGTTTACTTTTACTCACTGTCCACACTGTGTGTGATCTACACTCCACTGATATTTTCCATCAGGTTGCGTTGTAGTTTGAAGAGGAGGCACTTATTCAAAGTCCAAACCATGAAATGGGGATTGAATTAATTTCTAGGATTAAGAACTCAGAAGAGAGCACAACGCAGAGGTCATCTTGATTAGTGAAGACAATGAGAGGGATGTTTTTGTTCTTATTCTCATGAATGACTTGGGCTGGAATCTGTAGGAAGTTATTGAGAAATCTAGTGACACGTTATTTAGCAGAGTGCACATTACCTGGAATGAAGAATAATCCAACCCTACCGTCTACCATTACTGTCTCCAAGATTTAAGAAGGACATCTCCTTCAAACTTCAAACATTTAGGCGTCATTTGACCAACAGATTGCCGCGTACCTCAGAAATTTTTGTCACAAACTGCCTATCGGTTTGTTTCACTTCAAAAGGAGACGGGGAGCCTTTAATTTCTGTTAAGTTGGTTTTTCTTGATCGACGATGGATTTAGAGTGACAACAAAAAGATATCAATACGAAAATGTGGATCTTTGAAGTTAGCTTGTTATATTGCAAAAATTTCGTTATGATGGGTGCGAATCTTTTGGACAGCAAAGAAAAATTGCTACGTTTTCCGTGAACATATTTTTCAATGTCTTTTTACCTCACATATATCAAATCGCTACAGTAATTTTTCTACAAAAAAAATTTAGAAAAATGCAATCCAAACAGGGAAGTGTTACTCATTTTCTTTTTGTAGCGGGCTGAGTACTTGAATATTAGCTGCTTCATTTTTTTTAATTAATAAATCAATACGGAAACGAAATAGTAGTATTTAAAGTTGGGGTGAAGTGTAGGAGAGACACACTCGAACAGTAGAGCCCCACCAAAAGCAGGATTTTATAGCTATGTTCACTTTTCTTGTGGTAAGTAAATGTTTATGAGAATTGTGTCTGTGACACACGAGAGCATTAAGCGTTAATGCTTCCAAAGAATAGCACTTTTTGGAGCACATGAACTTTTGTTTGACCTTGTACCGGAAAGGGACTGCACTAATTTTTATACGCATATATGGGCTGGCAATGTTTTGAAAAGCCCAACCGGTCTGAGACTGCTAAAATATTGTACTACTACTACAGTATTTCATAATGCAGAAAAGCAGTGCTCATTTTTATGTCAACTGCTCCGTTTTCTGACGTCTACTTTTGGACAAGTGCAGTCTACTTTATCTGAGATTCATAAACCCGACGAGTTTAATAGTAGTAGAAACTAATGGACCCAGGTACTTGGTTCTATTTTTCGCAGGCATGGACCTGTACATTCTTAGGCCCTAATCAGGAGCCCCTCGCCCAACTAGCCCAGCTAGGGTTGTAAACGAGTTGAGATTGATCAAGCAACTCGCCGAATTGTTCGGTTAAAGTTCAAGCTCGAAGTCTTGTTGATCAAATTTGAATTCGATCTCGAGCTACTTAATGAGCCAACACATATATGAGTTTTTTTTAATTTTTTATCTATTAGTATGAAATGCCTATTTTGTCCCTTATTTAAAGTTATATAACACATAAATTCATATTTCTTAAACTCAATTAGGTTCAATTATATCGGATTCAGCTTAAATTAAGTTCTGACTGTATTCGATGAGCTCGAGGTTGAGTAATGCAAAACAAAATCAAGCTCGATTTTCAAGAGTTCAACGAGTTCGAGTTCAAGTTCAAATTTTTTAACTTGAGTAACTACTCGACTTCAACTTGAGTTGATTGCACTCTCATGCTAGACAACAAAGCGTTGGAACAACATATTTTATGAAAGTAAAACTCAAAATTAACTGGGAACAAACTTGTTCAGTGTCTTCTGCCTGTCGCTCCCTGATTTTTTTGGGTTATTCGAGGGAAACTTATGCTTTTGAGTGGAGAATTGAAAAGAAGCAACACCTAATTAAGCCCGTTTGAGCTGGCTTTTGAGGTTTCTTCTGGGAATTAAGTTTATAAAAGCCGAATTTCTAACTTCTGTTAGAAAAAGGTCAAGAGAGAATTAAGCCCGTTTGAGCGTCAGAATAAGTTCCCTCTTCGACCAAGGTCTCTTTCCCTGCTGCAGATTTGATCAAAGTTTTCGCTATAAAACATTTTACTTTTATTCGATAAAGTGAAACTGCACTAATTCGACATTACAGGTGAGTGAAACTGAAAATATTCAAAATTGATCCCTCGGACCAAAAATAACTTCTGTACAGCTTTACCGACGAACCAAAATTTTATTCATTGGAAAAGCCTGTCATCATGTGACCCAGGCAAACCTTTGAGTACATCTCTCAAGGCATAAATATGGCTATCACATTTATGGTCTGAAATTAAATTGCTTGAGAGCAGTATCTTCCGCAAATGTTCACCAGGATTCCTCTTCCACAGCGTAAAAAATTCCTCACTTTTGCCATTCCTTTGACAGACAACATTCCTCTTCAAATAGTAAAGGGTGCCAGGTACATATAATTCCTCGGGCATTGAGCACGATATTTCTTCCTCAGAAAGAGTTTTAGCTGGATCAGCTGAAATTGAAGTCGAAGAAATGCTAGGGCCCCCCATTAGCCCTTCCCTTCTGGGAGGGATTTCTGCACAGTTTTTGTAAATTATCAACAAGACTTCGTAACCAAAAATAGTCCCTTTGACAAGATCTCACACCACACACAAGTAATAGCCATTATAATTTCAAACATTTGTCAAATTCTGCATGTCCTGGAACATACAACCCTTACGTGAATTCCATAATGAGGAACACATGCTTTGATGAGAAAACCATCAGTCACACACAAAAACCCACATTTGGGATAGCAAAGAAGTACATATCAGTCAACCTTCTTGATATGTCCAGTCTCCTTTTTCAATTATTTTGAAATATCATGAGTAAATTTAGGGCTTCCTGTGAGAGCAAAATTATTCTTGATATGTCCAGTCTTCTTTTTCAATTACTTTGAAATATCACAAGTAAATTCAGGGCTTCCTGCAAGAGTAAATTAGTCCATTCTAGATGGTGTCCCAATAGTTTTCCTGTTTCATATACCTGCAGATAGTAAATTGGATCGCATTCTGTAACCCATCATAATTTTCAAAGTCACGGTTGCCCTTACATGCTAGAAACGTCATTACCTCAATATCTAATCCAAAGTGTCCTGACAAGCAAATTATTGGAATGTCAAGAAGTTGCAATTAGTTTTAACAGACGATTGGAACCAGAATTCGCACTGCCAATATTCTAACTTCTCCAAACTTGACAGGAAAAGCAGCAATACTACCCTCTTAGTGTAGTAGATCAAATTTTTATATCTAGGCATTTCATGCACCCTTGTCAAGAGAAACATACCAGAAAATTTAGTCTGCCCTCTCAACTTGGCATAATCAGCCAACTTCCGAGCGACATCCTGCACAGAAGACACAACCTGCTTTGCATTTGTAACAAGTTCTACTATTCTTTTCCAGTCTTCCTTCTCAAAAACAGTCACCCTGTCAAGAAAACATTAAGAATTTCAATGACAAAACATCACAAAAAAGCGCAGAATTTCTCATTAACTAATATTATAGATAAGAAAAATGACCAAATAGTGCGCGCACACGTACGCATAAACAGATATTTGAGAATAGAATTTTCAACAACTGAGCCAATATAGGACTCTTCAAGAGTTATATGAGGTCCCAATGGGTTATTCTCTCACCAATCAGTTTGAAGAATTTCATTTCTCAATCTTGTTAAAGAAGAGACACTTAACCTTGGGATGATATCATCCTGTGATGGAAAAAAGGATATTAGAAGCAACCAAAATGTGACACAAATAGAAAAATCAACAAGAAGCATGTCCAGGTGCAAAATCTAGTGAAAAGTGAACACGAAAGCAGAATTTTGTTGATAACCTGCATCATAACTGTTGTAACATAGTTGGAGCAACTTTCAGCCAGTTCCTTTGAGACACAAGGTGGAGTAGCAAACCCAACGGCTGAAACAATTTGAGGATCAAAACCAAGCTCCTTAATTGACTGTTTGCGGAGCATTATCGCCAGCAAAGAAGCTGTTGCAGCCCCTAGAGAATGACCAATAAGCCTTAACCTAAATCCCTGTAGATAAATCAGTCCCCCAAGTAGAGTTACAAAAGCACATAAAACATAAGATAAAGACAAATGTGCCATAGAAGATGTGAAAATGCAGCACCTCATGTTCCTGCAGACACTTCCTTATGGTTCCCAACTCATGCCGAAGAAACCATCGAGCAGCCTCAGCCGTCCCAAAGTGTGTTGAATAGCCCTCAAATGTAATTTCTTCATGGCTTGAAGTAATAATGTCGGTAATGAGGTCATACACGGTGTGAGTTCCACGTATGCCAAGAATTACATTTTTCCTTTTCATATCAACACCTATGTAATACCCAGGCCTCAAGACACCAGAGTTCTTCACAAATTTTACAACATTGCTTTCTCTGAGCATGCTAATCTTCGCTAGAATGCTAGGGTTATCCTTGTAGGCTCCTTTTGCTAGTTCCATGTGGTATATGAGATCATGAACCTAAAATAAGGAACACTAAGGTAATAAGAATTTGAAAAACATAACAGAAACAAAAAGAAAGGAAAATCTCTTCAAATCCATTATTTCTCAGCGTAACTTTATGACGACAGATAACTGTAAAAGTTTAAGACTTTTGATCATTACTATTGATTCTGAGGAGATTTGCTCGCCCTTGACATCCTCAACTTTATTTGTTGATGCTTGCTGAAGATATATGAGATACAAACCTATAGTAAGATCACTGAGACTCCAATCCTGAAGTCCAATCTTACTCCTTTGGATGCTGGCAATAATCTCTGCAAAGGACCTATTCGTAGGAGGGACTCTATCCCCGTTTCCAGAGGCTGCGATATCAGTATCAAATTAGTCTAAAAAGGTAAGCACTCAAAGATTCCGCAACAAGCTCTTCTTAACCATAAAGATGATGATTTTATTAACGTAAAAAACCATTTCCATAGGTAGAATATTTTTTTTCTGTTCTTTTTCTATTTTTAATCTACTCACAGAAAAAGAAAAAAAAAATAAAAAAAAGGAGCATAATGTTGAAATTTGTGGTTCCAAAACTGAAAGCTGACAACAAAACACATACTTCCCAAGTCCCAACCAAACAGTATCTAACTTTAGGCCAGGGAAAGCTGAATTCTGTGACAGGGTAACACATACACTTGGAAGCAAAATGAATCAAGCTATCATTCAGCCTAGGAATAAGTCAAATACAGTCGTAATTCGCCATTTTGCAGAATGGCGTAGCTTTCAAAGCATCTATCAAACATTACAAGAAATATCAATGAACAAAAGTTAAAAAAGAAAAGAAAAGAAGTAAATTAAAATTAAAAAATAAAACCTGTTGGCAAAGCCCATCTACAGAGCTGAAGTGCAGGTTCAAGAGTTTTAGTGAGCCAAGCAAGTTCAAGCTTCCACTTGTTATTAGTATTCGTAACGAAATCATCTTCATCTGAGGTGTATTTGCTAAAACGAGGTTCATAATCTGGGTAATTAACATTATTAGTTTTCAAAGGAACCTGTGCTTCTGGCCCGCCCTTAGAATCTTTGAAAACATCATCCCTTTCCACCTTTTCAGACTTGGACCATTGTGACTGGCATCGATTAACAACGTTAGATACAAATTTCTGGTACTCTCGCTTCCTTAACAATCCGATACTAAAATCTGCACTCAAAAAAAGAAGCCTTCATCAAAAGATAAATACAGATAAAGGGCATTTGCCCAAACAAGCTTGGAAACCTAAAAACAGGTGATACAGAAGTAGTTAAGTGAAAGCTAACAAGAGCTGAATTTTCACGTGCCTATGTTGGTAAGGAAGCGCTTGAGTGTCTGATTCTTAGCCATAGGCAAATGCTGGTATTGATAGATAGTAAAACGCAAAGCTACAGAACAGGAATGGGATGTATAGGCAGTAAGCCACCGACCACCGAACTCCCCATTTTATGCGGCGAACGGTGCAGTTAAATTATTAAAGAAGTGGTACTCCAGCCACCAGATCAGATTGTGTTAGGACTTAGGAGGAGGAAAAAGTACACCAGTCTCCACTCGTAGTCGCGGCAGGGAAGGAAAGGAGGTACACTAAACAGAGAGACGGAGGGGAGGCCGACTAAAGCGGGGACGAGATTACATGGTTTGGGCTGTGTTCGCCGCAGGCCATATCTGTTGATTACGTGGGTCAGATATTTGGACTGTTAGTTCTTGATGGAAAAAGATTTCTCTGTTCCATAGCCTTGGGCCAAAGGAAATTGTTCAATGGGCCCATCGCCCATTCTTATACCAGGTCAGGTGTGCTACTTCGGAGAGTCTTTTTATTTTTTATTTTTTTTAATATAATGTATGTAAAAAAAAAGATAATTAAAAAATATATTAATTATGCAAATAAATAAAATTTGACAAATAAATTACTATCCAAGCAAATCCATGTACGTCTTAACATACCAAGGCTGCAAGGCATATTATATATTTTTTAAAAAAAAAAAAAAATCAAGGCCGTAGGTAGGAGCAGGTTGCTTGTCAGTCGGTAGCAGCTGGCAATTAGTAATAAGAAAAAGGAAAGAAAGTAGTGGTAACCTCTAAATTTATGAAGGCCGATCCGAAAAGAGTTGCTTCTGGACCGCCATGTCTCAATTAATAAAATGGTGGCGCGGTGGCTGTACCTCAGCATCGCAGCAGCTGCGTGTAGCATATTTGTATATACTAATACTATTCTGGCAAGTACTGGTATCCTGTCCTGAGATAGAGAAAGAGAAGCAATTGTATTATCTTGCAGAAGAAACATGGAACATCATATTAACGAGGATGATGATAGTCTTCGACATGACTGGGCTCAAGAAGTGAAAGCTTTTGAAGAAAGCAGAGGTGGCGTGAAAGGGCTGGTGGATTCTGGTGTGACCAGGATTCCCAAGTTCTTCATTCAATCCCCGGCTGCAGCAGCCCAGCAGAGTCTGCTATCAACTAGTACTGTTAACAATGTTAATGGAATTAATGATGGGCTGCTGCAGATCCCGTGCGTTGATCTTCAAGGGATTGAAACTGACGGTGCTAGAAGAAAGGAGGCCGTGGACGAGATTCGTAGAGCAGCAGAGACCTGGGGTTTTTTCAGAATAACGAGTCACGGAGTTCCCATCAGCGTAATGGATGGGATACTTGAAGCCACTCGACGCTTCCATGAGCAGCCTAAAGAGGACAAGATGCATTTGTATTCTGCAGATGGACGCCAAAGCGTCAGGTTCTATACCATCAACGGAACTTTTCAGGAGAACCATGTTGCCTCTTGGAGGGATGCTCTGGGTTTCAATTTCCCGGATGGTGTTGTGGACTCTCAAGCTTTACCCCTCGTTTGCAGGTAGGTAAAAAGCTTTCCTTAAAATTTCTTGTTCAGTACTTCTATTATTGGCAGACAGACTCTTGTCGACTACCTTCTTGTAGCTCTAGTACTCCGCATTGTAAAATATCTTGTTGCAGTTATCTTTATTTGTTCATTTACGTTCAATAGAACCTTCATCTTTCCAGGTCAGGAGAAAAATGTTCAGCTGGGTCACACTCTACTGTGGAGTGTGGACCAAATATATAACCCTCGTTATACTAGGACCTTTTTTTTTTTTTTCCCTTTTTGACGAGATCATATAACCAAGTTGATGCCAAACAATCAAGTGAAATGATGAAGGTGTGGCACTTTTCCTGCGCACATTTTAGGTTTCCAGTCTACTGATCAGGGCCGAGAAATCCTTTTTTAACCAGGCTATTTTGCTTTTAGAGTATTTCTTTAGTCAGCAAACGTACTTTAAAGATGCACAATGACAGGATATGTACATGCTTGAGCTTCCTTATCCTGAATCTCTCATATAACTTCCATTGCAGAAAGGAAGTCTCTGAGTACATGAAGCATATGATCAAGTTGAGGGATGTGTTACCTGAATTGTTATCAGAGGCTTTAGGACTAAGCAGCGATCATCTGGCAAGAATTGAATGTATGGAAAGCGAGCACCTGTCTTGCCTCTATTACCCACCCTGCCCTGAGCCAAACCTGACCTTAGGCCTATTAAAGCACTCGGATACGACATTTTTGACTATTGTAGTGCAGGATGACAAAGGTGGTCTCCAAGTGTTTCATCAAGATCAGTGGGTCAATGTGCTCCCAGTTCCAGGAGCTCTACTTGCAAATATTGGGGATCTGATGCAGGTATTTATAGAAGAAACTCGTTTTTATCAAGTTATTAGCATTCCAACTAATTTGTTTTTCAATGCTGTGTTTTTCACAGCTTATTACCAATGACAAGTTCAAGAGTGCAGAGCACAGAGTATTGGCTAGGTGTGTTGGTTCAAGAGTATCAACAGCATGCTTCTTCTTCCCCAGTTCCAGTCATCTGTTTAAGCCATACGGACCAATAAAGGAGCTTCTGTCTGAAACCAACCCACCTTTATACAGGGAAGTTAGTAACATGGAATACACTACTGCATACCAGAAAAATGTAAGGCACCGGACTTCAACTCTGGCACTATTCAAGCTTTGATCAATATTTAGCAGCCAGTGATCTGTGATGTTGATTGCTGACAAGCTAGATGAAAGTGCTGCATGCATGCCCTGCTTCCAGTTCTCAATTTCGCCAGTGGTGATGAACTCTGTACTCGTAGAATGTGGATTTTTTTTTTTTTTCAACTGAAAGAGTAAGGAACTAATGCTTTGGTTAAAATTGAACAAGACTCAGTAAGGCACTACATGTGAACTTCTTGCTTAAGCTGCTAATGCTAAAATCTGCAAAAGAAAGTCTAATTTGGATTCGAAATCTGAAACAGTGATTCTGTAGCTGCTAATTTAGAGCGTTGGCAGGATGAAAACATGACCTGCTCAGATGATAAAACCAGGCCTTCAAAAGGCTTTAAATCTCAGTCTTGATCGATGGTTTAGTGCAAATTTAAATCTTCAAATTTTGTGGCAGTCAAACGCGTGATGATGATAGAACACAGAAGCATAGACCTCAAGAGCCATGCATGGGAAGTTAGAAGCAGTGTTGTTCTACATGTGTGGACATAACGAGGCTATGAATGCTTGCACTTTCTACAGACAAGAAATTAGGGGTCGAGCCCAAATGTGATGTGGTCGATCTTAAACTATCTGATAGATCATTTTTTCATAGAACTGTTTTGTATGTTTAAACAAAGTATAGATCAACAATGCGACTTGACTAGCCTACATAGTTTGCAAATACGGATCAAATAATGCGACTTAACTTGCACTTATGGCGTACATAGATTGCTCTCAAATGGCCGATGCTATCTGCTGTCAGAGTCAGCGCTTGAAGTAAGGTAAGTGTGGAGGGGGCCATCATGGAAATTGATCATTTGAAAGAAGCCCCGAGCCGCAGCTTCACGGATTTCATCAACAATCTCTTTGCGTCTTCCAAATTCCAGGCCTCTGAGATCAATCATTCACAGGGACCTTAAATTCAATAATATTCTTGACCGGGTTGCAGGTGATGCTGTAGGCAGATCTTGAGGCTGGTGTATGAACAGTTTTCGGTGCCAGAGTCCAGTCCTTTAAACTCCAGCTCATGTTTCTTGAAATTTTCTAACTTCTTTGGCTAAATCATGGAGGACCTCCTCCATAACTGACCCTAAAATTGACACGAATCACTTGCTTGATCGATTTTAGATGAAGCAACAAGAGAGAAAATTGCGTCCTTGTAAGTAGGATTATAAAAAAAAGTCCCAGTTGATTCGGTTGGACGGGGCCAAATCAATTTCCATTTTCCCCACAGTAGTAGCGATCACCATCCAGTATTAGTGTGATTTGTATGACATTGGCTGTCATTTTGTAATTATATATTTTCTACACTACTAGTGCTGGACATTTCTTCCTTTTTTGTAACGACATTATCGTAATAGGACCAATCGTAAAAATTGCACGCCGATTCCCGACTAGTACTTCGACCGAAAGTTCTTCGCCTTCAGCCAGAAAACTTATAGTCCGAAACTTCACTCCTCGTTGTTTCAATACATACAGACTAATGAAGGGTCGGCCAATTTTTTTGTCAAATTTCCACTAGGATAGGCGTTAGCCAGACAAAATAACCCTCAGTGGCACCTCTTGCTTGCAATCTTACACGGTGGTACATGCTTTTTTCCATTTAAACGGGATTTTAGGCTGAAGAGAAATTTTTAATTATCTTTGGCAGAATTAAAAGGGAAACAATGACCACAAGTAAACTTTTGATTCTCACCATGACGCTGATTTGTACTTTTTCCAATTCCACAAAGCCACTAACAAAGGAAATCAAAAACCAAGAACTGGTCAATTCGAGCGCAATACAGGGAATCACACCATCCTAGACACACAAATTAACAACATCGTGAATGAAAAGGAAAGAACAAGGTATCATCTCCACACAATCAAATATCCAATCACCAGGAAGCTATTCTCCTGTTTGAGAACATCCCTACTACTGTGAGGAGCAGCAGAAAATAGTTAAATACGGAATTTCTGACACTGATCTGTCCACCAGGTCCTTGCAATGGTGTATCACCTAGAGTTTACCATCTGAAATCTCTGTCTTGGGTTGCAATAACTGCATAAGTGACCAAAGGATGTCCATCCGATGCAGGTTTCTGTTGTTCTGCCCCTACAACGTCAAGATTGTAAAAACAAAAGAAACGGGCAATTACAGAAAGCATCAATAACAGATCTTCAATCAGGAAAGAAATGGAGTCTCAGAACAACATATATATTAATATTGTTAAAGTCAGATACAAGGAATATTTGTTTCATCCCAGAAAGTTTTGTACCTCAACAACAAAACGCATCCATGTTTTCTCACCGTAGGTTTCCGTAACACCTTTCAGAACTATAAGTCCCATGCTACAAATGGCTTCTCCTATCTCAAGAAAATGGCAACATTCATCACAGAGCATCTGCAACAATCGCAAGAAATTATTATCATATGACAGCAAAAGAAGCCCATCTGTGTCTTAACCTTCCTTGTCCCTAATAGCTGGATTATAGAAATGGCCAGATCTATACCTCTATTAGCATTTGGCCACTCATGTTCAAATTTTCCACGATTATTGGGCAAACTTTGAGGTTGCTTCCCACTTCCACTGCCCAGCTTGAACCCTGCTCATGGCTGGATGATCTTCCAATTCTTGGTTCATTTTCCATCAACTACAAAATCAACAATGCAACAAGATAATCCAATTACACATAATTGAGAACCCAACCCCCCCCCCCCCCCTCTCCAAAAAAAAAAAAAGAACCCTGCAAATGACGAACAGCCAAACGTCCATCCAATTTTACGTCACACAACACGTGCCAAAAATTTAATCACTAATAAAATTCTCTATCAACTGATTAGACATTTGCTGAGTCAAGCATATCAACTTTCTCCTATAGGTCTACATGTTGTAATTATTGGCCTTGACTATCAAAGTCAAATTGACCTATTTATTTTTGAAGAAATAACTCGTTCCCATCACAGTTAACGTTGAAAGATAACTTTTACATCAGTAACATTCCCTATGTAGGCGTAATTACGTAAGAGAATCACCATTAAGTCTCTGAAAAAGGTAATCTTTCAGACAGTTTATCATCATGTACATGTCAAAGACTCCTATCCCATGATTGAGAATGTGCACCTCAGTTCTGCAACTTTATCAATAGGAGCATAATGATATCAAGTCATTAATATCCAGCTTTGTCCCACATCCAGAGTGCCTCCAGACATCATCAAGAGACACTCAAGGGAAAATGGCATAAGAAATTAGGAAAGCATACTACAATTCGGGAAGAATCTTTGTTTCTTAGAGACAGATGACATGATTACCAATTGGTGAAGCTCATATTATCAAAAGTTTTATGGAATTCCAGCACTGTATAGTATTCGATACTTTCATGCAGAACATCATCCAGATTTTGAAAACCAATGATTTCTCTTTTCATCACAGGTCCAAAATTCGGAAGAACTCAAAGAAGTCAATGTCCTTAGGCAGATGATAACTAATTAATGTAATACTCCATGCACAAATTCAAGAAAAGTTCGTAGTTCACATGCACTGCATCACTTTTCTTTTTTTCCTACTCATCCTACCCCCATTTCTCAAAAAACAACCACAATCATAGTAAATATGAAAAGATCTTCAAGAAAATAAGCCAGCCCTTGAAAAGAAAGAAAAGAAAGTATTTTCTTCACATAAGACATGGCTAACTAAGTATCTTTGTTCACAGATGACAACCACAAGGTAAATCGAAAGAATAGGATACCAGGAAGTATCATAAAAGGCATGTTACCTTTGATCCAGTGCACTTATTAAGCTTTTCTGCATGCTTGGTGATGCTTTGCATGAAAATCATGTGCTTGATAGTTCGCTCCAGAAGTGAATCAATACTGCACTGTTTTGCAATCCAGCAATTTTCAGCAAATATAAAATGGAAAAAGACCAGCATAATAAATAGGAATAATGAGGCTTGAAAGTTACCTTAGATCCATTAGGTACAAGCTCTCGCAACTCCTTGATTCGATCTTGAATCAATTGTCGATCCCTTGGCCTAGGTCTGCAACTCTCACCAGGCCTGGCCCTCTTCTTCTGTATCTTAGTGGATTCTTGTGGCCTCTCCAAAGTATCACTACCTCTACTGCAGCTAGTTGATGAAATGCCTTTAGAATAGTGAACACCACTTGCAACCGAGGAGTTGAAACTGTTTAGTGCATCCCGACTGAAAGAATAACCTGCTGAACTTATAGAGCCCATGTCACTCATACAAGGTTCTGACATATTTTCAGGATTCAAAAGTAGCTCAGACTTAACGCATGGCTTCTCATTTTTGCTGCTCTCAATCTTTTGAATATTTGCAACCACTGCATCCAGAAGATGCTCTGTGCCAGAGTTTGCACTTACCAGGCTGCTATTTCCCGTCACCTCTGACATCTCAATGGACATGCCAAATTCAATTTTTTCTGCGTCCCATTCGAAATGGCAGTGCTGTTCCTGAAAAGCAGGTCCCAATGCTTCATAAAGCTCGTAGCCACCACAAAACCTGAAAGGCATGTCCATTCTATTTGTACAATCTTTAGGCATGTCAGCATATTGAATATTGTCGAACCAAGACATCCCTCTTTCATCACTACAAGCTTTGGAGTCCAAGGTTTCTGAAGGAAGATATGCCATCTCCTTGACCGAATCCTCAGCAGAGGGAACAACATTACATAGACTATTTTTGCCAGAAAAGTTATTGGTATGTAAAGTAACTCTTTTTTCTGAACTCTGAGCCAAATCACCAAACCCGCTGCTTTGCAAATCATGGTTGATGTCACCAGTTGCTCTCAAGTTTTCAAGGTTCAGCTGCTCCACACAGGCATCTCCAGAAATTGGTATTCGCAAACCTTCACCTACATCAAACTCTGGTACTGAGTTTTCTGGTCCTTCATGTTTATTAACCATTTCAACCATTTTATTTTGATAGACTCCAGGCATTAATAGGTTACAAGGATAATAACCATCTTTTTCATTGGATGAATATCCAGAACACCAAGATTTTATCCCATCTTTGTCAAAACTCGTATCTAGCTGCTGTAAGCAATCATGATGTATCCCTGAGCTCAAAGTTGTCGTTGTTATATCTGACTGGCAAAGAATTAACACTATCAGATGAATCATACTCATATACACTCATGGCAGTAAATGGACAGGATGGAGAAATGTGTACCTGACAGGAACTCCCCATGCTGCTGGATATTGCATAAGGAGTGTGATCTGCCAATGAACCTTGGAGCTCAAAAAAGACATTTCTTACATGGTTGACTGTTGTCAGGTCTTCAACAATCTGCACCTCTCAAATGGAAAGAGAAAAAAGGTTAATTAAGGCACTAGTCAACTGCTTATGACTTTGAATGTGTAATCTTACCCTATTGTTTCCTGCTAGAAAGTTTTAAGGAAATTAGAGAGCATTTAGTGCAATTTATTGCGAAGGAATAGTGAGTGCTAATAGTTATAAGTTATCTTACTTTATCTAAAGAGCCAAGCTGTACAACTCCATGGGGAACAACAGCAACAACAGCAATGGTCTACAAGACACCCAAAAATAGAAGACAACAGTCAAAGCAAATCATGCACTATGAGAAATTAGCTGAATCTTATCGAGGTGAATAAACCAACTTAACAGGAAGGACCTCAAAAGGGGCAAAAGAATTTTATTGATAATTAAATCAAATATAACACTAAATGCAGTTAAATGGAAAAACTCCCAATTCTATATAACAGCTGGACTTAGTTGTGACCATAGCTAGACGGATTATATTTACTGAGTCAGGTGGACAACATAGCTGTGACTGTGAGTCCAGAACTTTAACTAAGGAACAACGGATGAAGGACACATCTAATGTTAATAAATACAAGTATGGAATGATATAACGTGTGATGCCTAATACAAACAACTACTGAACAAGATGTTTCTACTTATAGCTGGAAGAAAGTTCACGAGTTTGAATTGAATTGACATCCAAGTGGTTTCTCCATTTCAAGATGGTTTTTGATCACTGTCCTTTCTTTATTTTTTTCACTCCCCGTTTTCTTCTTCATTGTTGGTTGCATTGCATGATTGGGGTTCTTCAAGGGGGGGGGGGGGGGGTGGGTGGACAGGGAGGAGAGTTAGCAAAACATGTTTTCAGCCAAGCATTCAAACTTCATATTTACCAGAGTGCATAAGGCCGTCATCCCCCACTTTTGGAGATATATGATAAGACAAGTGTCCCAGTGGTTTCAGAGACCCAGAAACACACTGAAGAGCGATCTAAACACAAAAGCATGTCTTTAACTGTTGAGATGCATGTTTTAAGCTCAGACTAAAAACCTTTCATAAAATGTCTTAGCACACAATGTAACCTGATACCGCAAGCTCGGTTCAAATTTCATAACATATCATGTTCTACACTAGTGGAAAACTCCTACATTCTGTTCCCCTTTGATGCTTTGAGGTTTATTTTCACTTTTTTACTTACATGTATATTAGTGATTACATCTTTTGGGATCATAGTCTGAATAAGGAACTGCTATTAAACTCACTAATTGTCAAAAGCTAGTAATGTAGGCATTATCTGTAGACATAATCATAGCAAGGCTGTCAAGTAACTCAACATTACCACCTGAACAAAACCAGGATAAACAGCGACTAACATTGTAGTCAGCTTGTCTTACTATAGTTTTTTCTGTTTCCTCGTGCAATTTTTTGGTCTCGAGGTAATCCAAAAAGTAGATATCAACTCAGAGGGTGAGTATGGCTTACCTTGATTCCAGCTGAAAACTGAGTTTGCCATCCATCACAGTGCTGTAACCACCAAAGCAAAAAGGAATATTGAATGAATAACGACAGACAAATTAAATATATAAATTTTTATATCCAGTGATATAAAAAAAAAAGTACATTGAAAGATGAAACAAATGTGCCTCACCTCATATGGGGAACTAGGATGGGCTACATGTTGATCAGAAGAAACCCATAGATGCTTACCCGTAACAGCAACCTGCCCTACAATCCTGCCAATGAGAATTGCTTTTACTTGCAGATTCGAGGAAGCAGGCAGGTAAGAGTTACAGAAACTTCAAAATGTTGAGTTCGTAACCATTACCAAACAAACAAAGTTTCTGATTTCAAAGTTGTTACAGATTATTGTTGCAAATACATTGGGCAAGCAAAATATAAACAAGTCAAGCAACAATTTTCAGGACAGTTTTCCCAAAATCAAAGCTGAACTCACAAACCAAGTCACACTACAGCCATCTTCTACATGCAAAACCAAAGAATTCCATAGAAAAGACGAGAATAATAAGGCAAGTTTTCACATTTCATACCCTTCCCCCAGGAAATAGACATGGTAAGACATCTTTGCCAAAGCTATCTGAAGAGGATCATGTGAACAATGCCTATCCTGCAAGTTACCTACAAAGTTACTTGGACACATTTTCCTGGGGTAATCTTCACCATCGTAGTAGGCATCCTCCCAAGTCAGCATCCTGCATAAGATTCAATATGACAGCAAAAGAGTTAAGAACTTGGATAACTTATAACCAAAAAATTTTTGAATTCTACACCCTCATAAAACTAGAAAACCCGTACTTCAAAAACTTTTTTGCTGGTAGACTATATACCAATTTACCAATAGCTGCAAAATTATCTAAACTTTAGGCAAGGAAAAAAACTCTCCAATCAAATGTTAACACTCAAGGTCATAACAAAAGTCAAGAACCCAGAAAAGAGGATAGCCAAAAAGAAAAATAGCTCTAGAAGTCACAACCAGGGAGAAGACCATCATTCTCATTAAACCAATGCAAAAACCAAAAAATCCAGCTGCTACACTAGGATTGAAAGCATGAGATCACCTTCCAAAAGGCCTAGAAAACCCTAAACCACAAGCAAAATAATTAAATATTTTTGCGTGCTACGCTGCTAGCTGATATACAAAATTCAACAATTTGCCATGACTGCATGCCAATGAGTCCGCGAAGCTAACTAAACTACTAAATGAAAGTACTGCATCTATTCCTTCAGCTAAATCATCAAGACAATGAAGAACGACTAAATTGCCCTTCAACAGGACACTTGGCACAACGAAAGCACTAGAGAAGACTTACATTCGTGCTCGATGGTTGAGCTTCCAGAAAACAGCATAGTTCCACCCAGTATTTGAACACAGACACCTGAGTGCTCGATGCAATTTGCTCCCCATCTCTTTATCCAATTCAAGCAAAATTCCTAAGACACCTGGCCCGTCCCCCCTCCCCCTTCTCTCTCTCAAGAACCAACCCTAAAGCTCTCTCGCAAATGAACCAAGCAATACAAAAATCCAGAACACAAAACCCAAACTTCTCCTTGCCTAAACCCTAGCTCCCCCTGTAAGATCCTCTGCCAGCTTGTTTCCTTCTCAACCCTGCTCGCCGCTTTATTGGCGGTCCCACAGTTGGTAAGAGCAGACTATCTCCCTTCCTCATCTCCTCACTACCCAACCAACCAAGCCCCACTCCAAAAATTTCCACAAGAACCTTTAAAATCTTTCTCCAAATTTACTCACCACTTATCACTCAATATCACAAAAAATCAACCAAACCAGGAGTATCAGTCAAGAAAATTGGCACATGCAATCCAGCAAAAATTCAGCAAAACTGTCCATGAATATAAATCAATCACGGAAAGAGAAAAAAACGTTGAACTCAGCTGAATCCCATATAGCCAAAAAGCAGCAGCAGTGCAAGAAAGACCTAAACTTTTTTTTCTGAAAATGATAATCTAATTGATTCTCAGTAACCAAGAACTGATTTTTCAGAGTAGAAAAGAGCTCCAATCATTGGCCTTCTCTGTTGTCTTTTTGTTTTTCGTTCCTGCAATTGGGATTTCAACAGTAGGCTTTTTGGGAAGAGTACCTTCTGCGTTTAACTATAGCATTCACCGCCATTTCCAGATTTTCTAAAGCACCTAGAGTGTGTAGACTAAGAAACAAGGGCCAAACAAAGCCGCTTGAAAATGAAGATAAACAAGATTGAGAAAGAGGAACGGAGTTGAAACTTGAAACAGAGGGCTCGCCACGGGCTATTCGATTTCAGTTTGAAGCTTTCCCTTTTATACGCTGCACAAGACTTTTTGCACCGCAAACTCTGTATAGGCTGCGCAGGATGCGCAGTACGCACCTCCTTGCTTTTTCCTTGCCTAAAGATATATTAAATGACCATTATACCCCCTAAACATGTCAAAATGTAGGGATAATTTCAGAAACCTCCCTTGAGGTTTCTGACAGTCTCAAGGACCTCCCCTGAAGTTTCGAAAATCCCTTATACCTCCCCTGTCAGATTGTTGGGTCCCAAAATGACTTGAAAAACGTTGAATTGACACAAATATCCCTGCTGTTGAAGTAATATATTCTGATAATAATATGAATTAATTAGTGAAATGAGTAATAGAAAGGATTAAGTAACTTAACTGGAATTTGATAATAAAATGAATTGCTAATTTGGGCTAAGAGAAAAGGCGCCAAAAATTGCATCAAACTAGCAAGCTTTTTGGTTGGACTGTATCTTGCATCCGATAAATACGAATTCCTAGAAAATTGCCTAGAAAATTTTCTAGAAATTTATTTATCGGATAAAATAAATTTAAACCCATTGTTAAATAAAAGACCAGCTCTTTATGGCTTTCGTTCATTATACTTACAGAGTACCCATTTTCCTTCAATGTGAGATCATGTACCTTGCATTTAACAAATGCAAGGTCATGTACCTCAGTTTCCCATCATTGTTTCGTATGATGCTTCCATATTTTGGCATGATTTTTCCGAAAAAATTTTTATTTTAATTCAATAAATTTATTTTATTTTATTTTAATTTCGGCATTCAATGGGTTCAAAATATGAGATTTTGTAGATTTTGAAGTTTAAGGAAGGAATATTTGAAGTTTAACGACCGTTATACAACTTTCAAAACAAACAAATTCATTCTACTATTTTTTTGGGATAATTTCATAAACCAAATCGCGGTCACTTTCACAATAGTCATATTTTTTCATAAAAGACCAGCTCTTTATGACTTTCCTACTTTATAAGAACAGAGTACCTATTTTCCCATAAAACACCAGCTCTTTATGGCTTTAGAATGAAGGGTTAAAATGTCGCTGTCTCTATTACTATCAACTTTTGACTCCCTATTTCTTCCATCCCAACCAACACCAAAACGAAATACCATTATTTGCAGCATCTTCAATAGAAGTAAAAAACAGTCCGATATTCGCATACCCATTGCATAGCCTATTTGTGAAGATGACAAAGTTTTTCAAGAATAGTAAATTCACTTCAAGGGTTGAGATTTGTTCCTTCAAAGACAGAATCAAATTGTTTTCAAACTTAAGCAGATCCTTCAGATTTACCAGAACACAATCAAAAAATTTCACCAGAACTTCACCACTCATGACATTGTTTGGTTCTAAGGAATGTTTTGCCCAATCAATAAAATCTTCTCTTCTCCAATTTCCACCTTGGAAGCTTCAACCTTTTCAAGAAAATCATCTACTACATGATCTAATTTCTCGTTTAGACTTTCAGATCTTGGAAAGCTATTGCTACTATTTGTGAACCTGAATTTGGGACTTTGAAATGAGAAAGAAGATGTCCGATGAAGGTGATGGGTGGCGATTGATTGAAGAAGAAGAGATAGAAAAACTGATGAAGAAGAAGACTCTGGTTTGATAAATATTGTCTGAGGGAATGAGTTGAGGGTTTTGTCCAAAACCTCCCAATTTACTCGGGAATGATTCCAAAAATAGCATTCCAATAGGCTTAACCCAAGCAACAAATAAGGGATTTATTCCATTTTGTGATTCCCAAACCCTTTAACCAAGCAGCCCCTAACATAAACATCCTCACTAATGACAATCTTGAGGGCAGAGGTGGAATTTGATTATTTTCTCTCTCCTGAAACACATTTTATATTCATTGTCCACCTCAATTGGGTTGGACCTGAAACTATCTACTTAGTTTTAGGGGAGGTATAAGGGATTTTCGGAACTTCAGGGGAGGTCCTTGAGACTGTCAGAAACCTCAGGGGAGGTTTCTGAAATTATCCCCAAAATGTATAGATCTGCATTAATCATAGGAATAATTTCAGAAAACTCCCCTGAGTTTTTTAACAGTTTCACTTGATACCCTCAAATTTTAAAAACATCCCACTTGCCTTTCCTACTTTAAACTTTTTGTAACATTTAAAACCCATTTCAAAATATAATATTAAAAATTTCATTTTGGGATAAAGAATACAATTTCATCCCAAATTGCCCCTTCTCTTGGGATTTCTTAATTGTCATAACATACAAAATTTAACTCTTTATTTTTTTTTTTGTAAATTGTTCGATATTATTTTTTAACAAAAATTAAAAAGTTAATAACAAGATGAAAAAACTCTTTAATAGTTTTTGCATCATTACTTTGGACACGAAATATTAAGTTGCTCAAAATTATGAATGATTTACAATACTCTTAAGAATAACTTGCAATAATTTACAACCATAATAATACCTCATTGCACTAGCTTCAAAACAATACAAATATGCTATATTTTGTCCAATCAAAATAAATCTTCATACTTTTTATTTTTATTTTTCATTTGTTATTAATGTACTCACATTATTTGTAATAAAAAATAAAACAACAAAAGGGCAAATTTGGAATGATATCATATTTACTCTCTCAAAATGTATTTTTTAATATTATATTTTAAAGTGGATTATAAATGATACAAAAAGTTTAAGGTAAGTAAGATTTTTTAAAGTTTGAGAGTGCCAAGTGAAACTGTCGAAAACTTCCAGAGAGGTTTTTGAAATTATCCCTTAATTATATTCTTTGCTGTTACTTTTTTAAATTTTATTCTGTGGTGTATACATGAGTCTAAACAGGCTATGCATTAGACATCTAAGAGGAAAAATATATTTGGGTATCAATAATCAAGTTCCATTCATTCTCTGAGTGGTTAAGATTAAAATATCAAAAAGTAGAAATCTTGAATTCAAATTTTTTTTCTTACTTTTTAAATCACATCCCTTCCCTCTTATTAAAAAAAAAAAAAAAGAGTTTTGTCCACTATTTGTTTCCCCTTCTCTTTTGTTGTGTCTAAAAGTAGGCAGACAAGTCTCTAAAATTTTCATAGATAGACATTATAACATGAGATTGTTGATGCCAAATCTTGATGTTCAATGCTACATTGGAAAAGCAAAGTATGAATTCTTGGGCTTGACCAGAAAATTTTATTTTCCCATACAGATGTTTTTTCCTTTTATTCCAAGGGATAAAATTTTTTTTTTTTTTTTTGCAGCAATCTATATACTGATATTCTCAACTTTTGGAAAAGGTTCTAAAATGTCTACCAGTACAAGTTCCACTGACTCAATCTTTTCCTTGATTACTTGCTGTGTGACAAATTATAATATTATCACATGGACCTTTAATTTCTTAGACATACTTTGTAACCATGTTTATTTATAAAAGCAAAAACTACCAAACTATACACAAATTGTAACGGATGAAATTTGAAAATTAGTAGTCGTGAAAAATTGAAGAATGTTAAATGGAGGTGGGTACGAAGGTGGTTTATGGCAGTACCATGTATGATTGTGAGGAATAATGAGAGGGACCTTTTGAGTTTTGGGATAGTCTACCAATGTGGCAAACAATATGATTCCATTTGGAAGAAAATGCTTCTTATCCTCCCATCATCTACCAATCCTCGCTTTTTGATGCCATGAACTTACCCTCCCCAATTGAAGGCTCTTTCGATCAATGATTTTTACTGCTAAAAGTAGTGACACCTACACACCTCAATTGCCATTGGTGTCTCCGTATTGTGGCCTCCATTTCATGGTTTCCAAGTGGAAAAATTAATTGCCAGTATTTACCAGCCAATGGCCATTGAGTGGCAGTCCAAAGTTATGATTGGTCTGGGGCCTCTCAGCCGCCTGACCAATCTCGATGTAAACATTTCCCAAGTGTTCTTTCTTTTTTTTCTTTTTTTGGGACTGACATGATGAATTCTCATGACATTTGTTTATTTATTCTTCTTGTCTTGTACCAGACCTACTCAACATTAATTATTCCTTGCCATTCCATGACTCAGACTCACCGCAACAGTAATATCTGGGGGGATTACGGTAATCAATTTCTAATCATTTTTCCTCCAATTTTTAACCACAAAAAAGGTGCTGATAAGATAAATTTACCGGCGATAAAGAAGAACGAGACAAAAATAGGACAATGCAAGCAAAAAGTGAAAGGATACCATGTTTTTGAATTTATCACCAAATTTGTTGCTTCTTTAACGCTAAAGATTCAATTTGTCGGATATGTTTGAAGAGGGCTGACCCTCGTCAGAGCCATATTTCGTGGTAACAATCAGCTTGTATTCGTCTTAGCTGACCATCATTAACTACTATTGGTACCAGCTTTGTTTGGATTGTATTTTTATAGATTTTTTTTATAGAAAAATTACTATAACGATTCAATACATGTGAAATAGTAAAAAATTAATTGAAAAATGTGATCATGAAAAACACAACAATTTTTTTTTTCTTTTTTTGAAAAATTGCTTTCCAAAGAAAGCCTAAGGTTCCCCGGATTGACAGCTGGAGCGAATTTCTAGGGAGTGTGATGAGTGGAAGTGACAATAATCGTGGTAGTCTAGTAATTAATTTGACTAATTTCCTCGAAACAATTTCCTAGTCAAAACATGAACGGTGTATGACTATTCATTTACGTTAATTAACAGAGTTTGTTCGAATTGCTATTTTTAAGGATTTTTTAATAAAAAAATATTGTAGCAATTTGATGCATATTAAGTAAAGAATTGGATTGCCATCTTTCAAAGAAAAATTGTTACGTTTTCCGTGAACACATTTTCTAATCACTTTTTTACCTCACATACATCAAATCGCTACAGTAATTTTTCTACAAAAAGTCCAGAAAAATGCAATCCAAACAAGGCCTAATTGAAAAAATGTGCTCGCAAAAAAAATTAAGTATTTGTGGGAGCGCTGATGTACAACTACAAAGGAAATTTGTCAAATGAGCATTCAGTCGAATTCAGCAAATAGTCAAATTGCCTTGTCGATGACGAAAGGTTGAGCTGAGCTAATCGTTGGTGGAAATAACAAGTGAATTTACTGAATGCAAACACAGAAGCGTACAAGAATGAGAAAATTATTGATCAAAGTAAAATACAAGGAGACAAAAGAAGAATGATGATAGTCCCGCTTTTCTTTCCACTTTCCAAACCCAAAAACCAAACATTTTCAATTGCCTATTGAGTAAATCCATGATGTGGTCTCGTACCCATATGAGGTAAGTATTATGTATGCATGGCTGCTAATCATAATTAAGTATTATTTATGAACAAGAAAGATGGTGCAGCAAATTTTTTAAATATGGTCTCAATTTGGTCTTGGATCCGGTGGCCACTTTCTGGCATATCGTACTTATCATCTTCCCCTTTCTGATGCTCTTTCTCTCTCAACAAGTAATTGTGAATGAAAATCATGATATTTCACAAAAAGTAGATTTTGTAGCCGAGCTTTTTAGCAGCATGCAATCTGCTAATGTGACTTTGGTCTCTGGATTCATGAGTACTGGTTTCATCCGCGTCTCAAAGTCAATCTGAGCGTCTCTGGAATTGGGTAGTAATCCCCTTTAACATCTGCTTTTGACGCCACGGTGATTAAATAAGCAAGGCACTTTCATGAGCTAGCAAAAAAAAAAAAAAAACCAAGGCATTTTCATGAGCACGACGGCGGTTTGGGGAGTTACCATCAGCTATGACTCTTCTTGGACTTTGCATTGTCATTGTTTGACCTAGCTAAGCTAGGCAAGTAGTACTTCAAGTAAGTACTGGCTGGATGCAAAAACTCCCAAGCACCGCAATCATATTTTGTACTACTAGATTTGTATGCATACCTTTCTGTCTATTTCACCCTCTATCTCTTTCTTTGTGAATTGTGATGGGATTCAGTGTAGGGGTAAATTACGAAAAACAAATAGTTCCACGGATCAATTTTGTGGGATAAGAGTAAATCGTCTCTCTCAAGTATCTTACCAAGTAGATATGTAGAAGATGAAGAAGACGGGATTTTTTTTTTTCTCTTTACATGGAGAGGAACCAGCGTATTTTAATCTGATGCTAATAAACAGTTCTGACTGCATTGGTTAAGAAAGGAGCTGCAATATTCATTTCTTGATCTGTGCTAGTAAACAGATTTTCTACACTGACCGGGCAGGTTCCTCGTAGTCTTTATTGAGGCAACTCAAAGCAAAGCGCATTTAACTATGGATATAATCCCACCGAATACCTAAGACTTGATCATTGCACTAACTAAATCCCATGGTCCAAGATTATGTTTATGCCAATCCCATAATCACTATCAGCCAAAAGGGCACCGGACGCCATCTCTACAGTGAAGCACATTAGAGTTAAAAATGGCATTGCAATAACTCTTGGTGTAACAAGATAACCAACAGGATCTGCACCAAGAACTCTCAATGTGTGTGTCAGTTTGCTCAGAAACTTACATGGTGTCCAATTCTGCAGCAAATGCACTCCCAATACATCCTGCAATTACAATTGATGTGACTACAGGACTCAGCTCCCTTGAAAAAACTAGGGCTAAGACCCCACCAACAGCTTTATTCAGCCCTAACCTGGTGAACTCTCTCACAAATTGTATGGTGAAGGCCATTCCAACAAAAGCTGAAATTAAGAGACAGACACCTACAGATTTAGATCCAACCTCTCCAGTTGTTGGAGGGTGTTTTTCCAGCGGACTTTGCCCTTTATAGTCCCCCTAATGACTTGCCCTGCCAAGATAAGAACAGATAATCCCCTCCACAAGTACCTTGGTGATGACCATTTGCTCCAGCTCATGATTCCAGGCTTGGTCATTTGTGTTCAGTCACAGAGATTGGTCTATCGTCTTCAGTCACAGAGATGCATGGGTGACCATCATTTGTGTTCGGAATCACAGAGAGTATGTACTGTCGGACTGCACAAGGAAACTTACAAGTCCAAGATCCTAGAGTTAAGTCGAGCTTTCTGGCAACTTACTTTGACCGTAGAGGTTCAATTTGCGCTGAGGCGTAGTTCTTTCCTTCAACTTTCTTGGTTTGGTTGAAGGCCTCAACAATCATAAGAGGAAATCCAAACTGAAGGGTGAAGTCGTGAAGATTTGTTAGTATAACACCAGGTAGGTTAATATATCTTTGCAGTTGGAATTATGTACATGTTATGTGGATATGTACAACTGTATATTCCAAGACAAAATGGGGGTTCCGGAAGAAATAAATTTGTAATTCTGTACTTACATCATATTGATATGTTTTCTGGAATTCAGGTTCTTGGTCCTTTCGTACCCAAGACAAATTGGGGGTGGTCCAGAGGAAATAAATTTGTATTTCTGTACTTGCATCATATTCATATCTTTTCTGGAATTCCCGTCGTATTACTACGTGAACATATCTAATATCAATTGCACTTCTTTTAATCTGAAGGTTATGCGTCCCATTTCTGACTGCAAAGTTCTCCAAGAACAAAAATGTGGACTGGGGCGTCTGCGGTTGCAATGTCAATCGGTCCCGTGCGGTGGGCGACTGGAGATTAAGTCGGAGCGGGTCGGATGAATCACAGACGACTATTTGAAGTCCTGTTAAATTTTAAATAGACGGCTGAAATCGAGCCTAACAGCTACAACTCTGCATGGATTTTTTTTTTTTTTAACAAAACAGAAATCAATATTATTAATAGACTAATTAGAAATGAGCAAATTATCCGGTTAGCCACTAAATTTTTGCGATCGTCGAGTTTTGGTCACTCAATTATTAAAAGTCTGATTTTGACCACTAAAATGTATAAAGTTAAGGCTCGAGCTCATTCTGTTAGATTTAGCCGTTAAGTTCGCCGATCTGTCTGTTCACGCGATTTCCAAGACAAAAGGCAGGTCAATTTAGGAAGAGTCTCCTAGAAACGAAGAGAAGTACGTTCAATTGCAGCTTGGAACAAGGAGTCGTTTTGGTGATTGAGCTTGGACCTGGGCGTCAAATTCCTCTTTCTAATGGCTGCGGCGTGAGATAGGGATCCTCTCGTATTCGCAATGCCAGGAGCCGGCGGCGTGGGTGAGACCAAAATTTCCATGGAGGACAAACAAACACAACACGGCGCTTGCTACTGCAATACTACGCTTATCCTGTCTTCGCCCTTCTACGGTTTTACCTCAGGCCCTCAACCTAATCTGGGCTCCCTAATCCATTTTTCAGCTTCTATGTGTAGTGCATAGATTTCTTTCCAATTTTAAATATTTTTTCTTGACGTAAGCTATAATATATCTCTAATAATTTTAACTTATCAAAGTGGAGTAGTATTATGAAGTAGAGCTAGCTCATATAATTAATAAAATCAACTATTCTCAAGTTTAAGATGGCAAGGGCTTTGGGTCAATTTCTCTTCGTCTAGGTGCTGTCGTCAGTGAGCGCATCACTCACCCAAGTCTGTGCGTTGCTGATGTGCCAGAATAGCTCCGGCCCCCGGGCCCTACCCAAGTTCTTGAGCTCCTAGACGGAGTTGCTGAGCCGGTTCACGCTGTCGGCCATCTGTTCTAAGCAGTCCCTCAGAGCTGCATACTCTCTACCCTTCAGTCCTCTGAATTTGGGGAGCTTAGCCACGAATGCTCTAGTGGACTGAACCCTGTCTAGGCTCACGGACAGAGCCGTTTGGGCCAACTGGTTCGGGCTCCTCTGAATGGTCGAGGCGAAAGTCGAAAGGGATTTGACACACAGAGATTGATAGGCAGTGGTTCTACATTTGGCCCGGATGAAGCTAGTGGCTGCGGCTGCGGCATCTGACTTGGCCGGAATCCACGAGAAGGACAGACTCAAAATTAGTAAAGGCAGTATTGGGTAAGCCATCTCCCTTTTTTCTTTTTCGCCAGAGCGGATGGATATGTATGTGATAAGAAGAGAGGGTTGGGTGGGGGTGAAGACCGAAGGAGTGTAGGATCCATTCGCAGCATCACTGAAGGCAATCTATGTCTCTATATATAAAAGGAAGACGAAGCACAGATGCATAGGAGAGGAACAAGAGATGCAAGTGCTACGTTGAACTTCCTAAATTGACCCTGCCTTTTGTCTTGGAAATCGCGCGAACAGACTGATCGACGAATTTAACGGCTAAATCTAACCGAATGGACTCGCGTCTTAACTTTATACATTTTAGTGGTCAAAACCAGACTTTTAATAGTTGAGTGACCAAAACTCAACGATCGCAAAAGTTTAGTGACCAACCGAATAATTTGCTCAATTAGAAATCGTCTAAAGCAAAGCAATATGCACTAATGGCACTGGTGAAAAATACATAAAACATATCATAATTATATCTAATTTGAAAAATCATTAGATATAAAGAGTTACAAAATATAAAAAATTACACAACGAATCACAAATCATTGAATTTGACCAATTGCACGAGTTGCTCCATAAATATCTGTAGATACTCAAAATTGATGCTGAGATTTGACGAGAAGACTTGAGAAATTTCAGATCTAACAAATCTGAAAAATCTTAAATCTGAGAAAAATAACAAAAATTAAACAAAATTCCCACTAAGATAGTTTAGAAGAGAAAAAAAATTCTTACTAGTAAAATATTAGGAGAGACAAACCTCTCATTGGAATATTTTAGGAAAGAATTTATTAAATGAAAAATAAAACAAAGGAAGATGAAAGGAGACTTTGATTTGAGGTCAAGATTTCCCTCCTTATGAAAGAAGAATGGTAGCAAAGGTTGAGAATAGAGAGGAGGTAGAGAGAACGGATGTGTAGAGAGAAAAGAAGCCAAGACACAACTCTGCATAGGTTGATTTCTCTGTAACCACACAAAAATTCAACCGGAAAAATATGCACTACTGCATGTGTTGGGATAATAACTAGGAACAAAATTTCAGAAGTGCTTGTAATTCTTTTATTTTTTTTTCAAGGATTATGCTAAATCTACTCCTATCCATTACAAAAAAAAAAAAAAAAAAAACTCTAGCGAGCACATCATTAACACCAAAAAAAAAACTCCACTGTGGTGGAGCCAATCCACCACGGCCACGCGTCAGTTCGGGCAGGCTCACCTTCTAGCTCGGTCAGATCAGCTTGGTCAGGGTGGTAGTCAGTTCGCACAGGGCTGTTGCCCCTCCTACCAGATGGGCCTGGTGGGCCGCATCCCCCGAACTTTTCGGAGCCACCCAATGGAGCCATATGAGGTATCCTTCTCTAATAAGACTCCGTTTCCTATAATGAAACTATTACTCCGGAACCTATAAATACACTCCCACAAAGCACAACAAGGTACGCCATCCACAGTATTTTATACTGTTGCTGTCCTCTTAACTCTTACTGACTTGACCGTCGGAATTACACCGGGGAACTAGCCTTGCTGTTCATCTCTCTTTGCAGGACAGTTCGCTCGCTTAACCCATGTTAGTTCGTTTCCTCTCAGTTTGCTCAGCTCACCGCAGCTCAGTTCGGATCGCGCTCTCGGCAGTCGCATCACCCACAGCACTCGCTTTAATTACAAAACTAACCTAAAAAAATGGCCACTTCAATTGAATCTCAATTAAAATGCAATTGTGAACTTCCTTTTTAGTATAGGTAAGATATAGTGATTACTTTTGGGCTTACGGTGAAGGAGTTGTCAAATTAGAGAAATAGGCAAATATATTTGCAAATTCTCCTTATTTTTCCAACTCGGGAGCTATGTAATATATTACACAGGAAACTAGGACTAACTCCATGTTACACTCCTAAGCTTATATCACAATTTTACTCTGCACTCTAAATTTTAATTTTGGATAATTTGCATTTTAAACTCTCAATTCTAAATATTTTGCACCCTAAACTCTCAAATTTATTCCATTTAAATCTAATAAATGACAATTTCAGCCAAATTAACAGCATAGAGCCAACAAATTAATGACAATATGTCAAAAGTGGTGAAAAAGTGCCAAGAAATCGTAGCAAAAATAAAACCATATATTGTTATTAATTTGCATTATCTTTTTCTCGTTAGTTTTACTAATAATATTAGTGATTGAAACTATATAAATTAATGATAATGTGCCGAAACTAGTAAAAAATGCTAATGAACTGCAATGAGAACAAAATAGTACATTATCATTCATTTTTACCATATTTTGTCACATTAATTTTATGAATGTAATTATTGATTGGATTTACATTGGCCAAGCTTGAAAATTTATGGTACAAAGTATTCAAAATTAAAAGTTTAAGGTGTAAAGTGTTTAAAATTGAAGTTTAGAGCGCAAAGTGAGAAAGCGTTTAAAGGTGCAAAGTGGAATTAGCCCAGGAAAGGAAACTACTGAGGAAACAACAGAACGATCAAAGTAATTGAGTTGGGCATCAAGCACATTCTCGTGCAGAAGATCTCCCATTGCACTGTCAAGATTGAAGACCAGTACCTCTACGCATCCAAGAGCTTATAATGATCATCAATCGAAATGGCGTTCCATACAACTATTATGATCAGTTAGTCGCTTCATCTTCATTTCTATTGCAATTCATACTGCTGTATTACTTTCTCAGCCTTGGTAACTGCTTGAGTGTGGTGGTTCGGTTCAACAAGTGACTTTCATAAAGGAAAACCAAAGGCCCGGCACAAAGTATATATCCCGCGGACAGCTGATTCTGACATTCAAATCAAATCCAACCATTAGGCCATCTCTTCTCCACATACAATTTCATCTTCGGGAACCATCTCTTCTTCTTTGGCGAATTACCTAGTACTGTTGCATTCTTGTTCTTTGCTTTCCTTCTTGTAAACTTCCACAACAATCCTCGTCGGTTATGCGTAGGGGGAGTTTCATATTTGATTGCTTCAATCTTTGAAACGTAAAAGAAGTCCTCGTCCTCATCGTCCAGTAGTGGCGGAGTAACGATTTCATCGCCACTAGTGCTAACCGTGTAGAGCCTTTCGTACTTCTGGTCAAGTGACTGTTGGGGTATATTCCTTGCTAACATGGGAGAGGCACCACCCCAGTTATTAGTTCCCAGAGATGGATGTTTGGGTGCCCTGAACTCCCGAAATGATCCAGGGCGTTGGGGTGTCCCAAACTGACGAGTTCCACTCACGGTGCCCCAGTAATTTGTCAACGAACATGGGTGCTGTGGCGTCCCGAACTGCCGAGTTCCGCCAAAGGTGCCCGAATGATTATTTCTTACCGAAGATGGGTGCTGTGGTGTCCCAAACTGCCGAGTTCCAGTAACGGTGCCCCAGTAATTTGTGGCGGAAGGTGGGTGTTGTGGTGTCCTGAACGGCTGGAGTTCACCGCCCCAACGATTTGAGCCCAGAGATTCATGTTCTGGTGTCCCAAACCACTGAGAATCGGCTCCCCGTTCCATAGATTGGTGCTGGGGTGTCATGAAGTGTTGAGGTTCACCCCAGTGACTTTTCCCCATAGATGGGTGTTGGGGTGTCAAGAAGTGCTGCAGTTGCCGTCGCCTATTCTCCATTTTTTTTTTTTTTGGAGGTTTTCACGCAAAACTTTACCTGGACAATATGCTCTGAGCGTTAGAATGTTGGTTATTTATTCATTAGGCGGAAGACAAAAGTTCCATACATTCGATGTACTTTTCTTGGAACTTGGAAGTGGCAAGACAAACTCACTGTATATTTTGTAGAGACGTTTGGGACCTTCGGCCAACCAACCGAGAATCTTGAAATACACAGGTCCAAGGCCGGCCTGTGGTTATTAATTCAAATAAAATTTACTGGACTATTGACCAGGGTCTTCATTACTTAATTGAATCCTAACAAGGAGAAATTTTGAAAACGAAAATGAGCAAAATACCAAAGTCAGGCGGTTGCTTCAAGAAAGTCCTGATGCAATTCTTCTTAGCAGTACTGTGAGAAAATTCTTTCCATATGGAAGCAAAGACACTGCGTGCGTAACGTGCCTAGTTGGTAGGTCCTAATTATCGATATCTTGACCAGATCGTACTGATTTAGTTGGCCGGGTCTAGGCATTGTTTCAAAGTAGAAAAAGAAAGCAGTTTATATACCACTCATTAGCACCCTAACTACAAATCTCATATTCATGCAGACGTCTTCTCATTTGCATGGAGACTAAGACAGGCGGGATTCGCCTGGGTGGGTAGATCAATCAGCATGGAAATGTACTCCAAAAGGAAAAGGCCAACGGCATAAAATCTGTCGACGCATCAGAACATTGTCCTTAGCGCCTCCATTATCAATACAAATTAAAAGAAGCTCAAACCTATGCTAACAAAATTTAAGGTAAAGAATCCTTAAATTTACTGTTTACTTATTCGATACAGAAGAGAGAATGCTACTCTAATTTAAGGTCAGAATCGCATGCATTCAACCGTATCATATTTCTGTCCAACATGTATTGTCATTCACGACCACAAAAGCAGCCTGATTAGTATCGAACAAGAAATGTCAGAATCTCAAATCTACACGCTGTTCAGCTAGAACCATCAGCAACTTCCAAACTGAGAGGTTGCCTTATCCTTGAAACACCATACTTGATGGAGAACTTCTTTGTTCAATATGCATAATTTAGTCTGAAATGTCAATAAGATGAAGCGCATGGCAATTTTGCACCAAGAAGAACCATAACATTAATTCAGAGTCAGGGATATAAATGATCAAAAGTTACATTGCTATTAACAGGTCAAGATCCCATCTATAGAGCAATCTCATGCTTCATCTAGTTCTTTCTTCATATACTTGAAGTAGTCATATTTTATGACCACTCTGTTACTTTGCTTCAGCCAGTCTCGTGCGCAGTATTTCTGGACTTGCTATCTTGTTCACACTGCAAGTATAACATGCCATTATTAACATCAAATCACTATTAAGAAACAAGAATAAGGCAGCTTGGTGCAGCACAAGCCCAACTCCAATAGACAACTAACACATAAATTATGCAATCAGAGGGGAAAAAGACACAAAAGTCACACGCTTACCATAAGAGGCTATCACCACTAGATGATGACTTTTCATAAATCCATTCTGGAACTAGCTCTCGCAAGAGTTTTAGTTGCTCTTCAACTTCCCCTGTATCAGTATAAAGAGGAACTTAATGCAAATTCCATAATGTGGAAGACTAATTTTGAAAGATGAGTGATGAGGCTTACTTCTATCAACTACATGTAATTGGTTAGAAATTATTTTGTGCATAAGCTCTTCCTTTGTTATAACAGAACGCCTGATTGATTGAAATAAAAAGTAAATCATGTCGAACACCCTGGGCAAGCTAGTAAGCATCTGTTTCCGCCATTTTGCCTGTGAGATAGCTGGATCTTGCTCCAAAAATGCCTTTCTCTCTTTCTCCCTTATCTGCAAAGATATTTCTGTGTCTATTAGACTGCAGAATGCAGGTGTGGAAGTAGCACAGATCTTAAATCAGATATACAATAACAGGAATTCCAAATCTAACTTGGGTTCATTAAGCATGGCATACTGAAAAATCACATTATAGTGCATAAAAAATCTATCAGCGGATGCAAAAATTAGAACATTTACCGATTGTATAAGATTATCAGAAAGAACATCCAGAACATCACTATCAACTGATGAAAATTCAGCCTCCTGGACTTCATCATCACCCGCTGCACTCTTCACTGGATTGTCAAATTTGAGCGACCGGCTACGCGATGGACGCCTAACAAGTTTGTTAGGCAACTGATTTAAATCATCATCTGGGCTCATGAAACATCTTTTAGGTGGTTGAAGAACAGGTGTGGCACTCATCAATTTTACTGGAGTAGAGGCGGATCCTGAAGGGGTCCCTTGAATAGCAGCAGTTTCTTTGGGAGGACAATCTGCACCCATGCAGGAACTTGTGTCTTTTACTGGGGTTGCAGGGGGTGGAGAAAGTGGGCAAGCCCTAGTAGATGAGGATTCAGCAATTCTCCTCATTTTCGAAGGTACTTTTGTACAATTTTTTGGATCGAGATTTATCTGGGCAAAGTCTGGTTCAGAAACTAGAGATGAAGCATGACCAGATACAACTCGCTCTTGTTGCTTACTCTCACCAGTTTCATAGCCAGTAACCTTAGGTGAAAAGTGCCTTGTAAAAGACCGAGATAAATGAGATGCTGCAATTGGCTGCTGTTCCGATAATGCAACAGCTTGTGTCTCACCAACTGTCGATGATTCTGAGATTCTTGGTAAGTTAGTCTCAAGAATTGTCTTTGACTGATTAAATGGTTCTGGAAGTGCTTCCTCAGGAACTTCATCACCCTGTGAGGAAAAACTCATGATGTTAATATAGCAGCATGAGTTAGTACCTCGGGATCACTTATTCAGGGCTGGGCTGCTGATATAAGCAGGCATCAGTTTCTTTTATTGTTGTTCCTTGTTAAAAAGTAGTTTAAGCTCAATTTCCATCCCTAAGATACAGGAGTCCATGGATTCCTGCAGTCTAATAAGGGAAAAAAAAAAGGAATGTCCCATACAGCAATTTCTTGTTACTTAATTATCACTTGCAGCAAGAGTATCTGCACTAAGAATTGGCTGACCATTAGTCATCTGTGGTGTTGAAAAGGTCCAACTTCTCTATACAGTCAGCTCAGCTTGTGTCCTTATTTAGGAGTATAGCATTAGTCAGAACAAGCTCCTTGCCTCAATTATATTATTGCATATGATATGAATGGACAAGGAAATGTACACAGAAAATTTCCCAGCTTTTAAGAAAAATAATTATTTAAGGAAAACGGAAATATGAAAGAAGAAAATGAAAATGTTAAAACCTCAAGAATCAAATATATTAAGAGCACAAACTTTACGCCAGTACTTCGAGTAAAATCCTGCATCAGATTGTTAACTAAATTATTTTCTTTGCTGTTTGGAAGAGGAGACTTCCTATTCTTATATCCTTCTCCAGGTTAATTTAGGTTGTCCCCAACTCTCCATTATGTGGCCGGGGATACCTTTTTTGCAACTTATAGATCTCCAAGCCACACAAACATGGTAATGAAGAGACTTCATGCTCTAGATTGTATAGACAAAAAGAAATCCCTGGTCTCCAATTAACTACGAATATTTGAAAGAATTTCACAAGATAAAGTGACAAGAATCCCTAAGATGAAAAAAAGTTCTGAGATTACTTTCTTATGTTTTGCTGGAGTGGCTAAACCATTTTGATTACATTATCTTGGCCATCTGCAAATATGGAGCAAACAGGGGAGATGAAAATTGGGAGGTGGTGGGAGCAACAATATGCAGGGCATTGTAATTAAAAGGACGCACTTTACTTCGTAAACTCGTTGAAGAACTGCTGACAAAAACTAAAGCATTTACAGGAGTACTACTAGATCAAAAGCAAAATGCTTACCCCGGGATGAGATTTAAAGAAATCTAAAAGCCGAGAATGGAAGATTTTCCTCAGCTGGACATTGCCACCGTCTGATTTCTTCTTTACATTTTTCTCGAGTTCATCAACGTGCAAAGCAATATATAGATCCGGCTTCATACAGCTGGTGCGCTCATCATGCATCAAAATCTTCTTTATCTCAATAGCCTCAGGCAGAATAAACTTAAGCTGAGCCAAATGGCTGTAAGTAAACCTCCTAAAACAAAGAACCCAAATAGCAAATCAGCCAAAACCCAAGTATCGAACAAAATAATTTTTTTTTTAAATCTAGCATATTTTACTGATCTCTTTTGATACCTATCCGTCAAGCACTCCATTTTGGGACTAATATTGGTAAATGTAGTCGTTGATCCCTTCATCCGAAGAAGCCGAATTGAACTATCCAGGCTACTAAAGAACTTATCCAGAATGTCATACCTGAAAACAGATTCAACCAGATTTAGAAACTAACACTTCTCAGAACAGTATCCCAAGAAATACCAGAGCATCACAACTTTTTATCAAAGAAAAAATAAAAGAAAATTTGGATAAAATCCAAGAAAGCATCAAAGCATTTCATCAAAATAAGTCCAAGGAATAAAAAAAAAAAAAATCTTCAGAAGAACATACTTTTCTGGAAGCTTGATCGAGTTGTCGGGTTTGTTTACTTTAGCAGGAGAAGATTCGGGCCAGGAAGGGATCCGCTCTTTGAGGGCGGCGGGCATAAGCGGGTCGGGTCTGGGTTTCTGATGCAGAGCCGGTTCTTGGAGATTTTTTGCAGCCAATCTTACTTCTTTCAAGGAAAGAGCAGCAGCGCTGTTCCGGGTCCTGCGAGGGGGGACGATGGGTTTCTCGGGGGTTTTGGAGCTCCATGGACTTGGATTTGGATCCGGATGCGGATGAGGTTGGGGATTTTTATCAGATGGCGTTGGAGTAGAAGAGTGCAAAATTTTCTTGGACTTGAACAAATCCAATGGCGAAGGTTCAGTGGATTCCATTGATGAGGCAGTGTGGTTGAGCAAAGCGAGTGCGAGATGAAAGGGGAATAGCGATGGATGCTGGGAGGGGAGCACAGCCGAGGAGGTATTCTAGGGCTTTTGGCGCGAAAAAGGTAAGGCTTGGCGCCAAATTTCTCCCGGGGAAGGAGTAACGGCGTTAGATTATTGTGGGCTATGGCGCTGCACCGTCTGTTACTGACCCCGCTGCAAACGTTCTATCCTTTTCGTTGTTTTTGCATTACTGCCCTTACAATTAGTACAGTATTAAAGAGTAAAGTCAAAATGGAACAGGTATAACTTGGCATGCTCAGTCATGGTCCATCTCGTCATTATTTCTGTTCCCCCCCTTTTTTTTCCAACAAATATTCCTATTTTAGTATTAGGATTTGCCAATTTGCTTCCTTGAAAGAATAGAAGGAACAGGGAAAGACAATGAGAAAATGCTAATGATAATGCAATTTGAGAGGAGCTAAATCCAAACTATTCTACTCTAAATCAATACATTCCATGTATTAATACTTTGTATTACAAATATTAAAACCAATACAGAGTGAAATGGTGTATATTAAGATTATTTCATTGAAAAATTCTTTTAATGATAAAAAATTCTCAAGTATGAATTTCATTTAAAATTTATGTTTGGTTTTTTTTTTGAACATAACTATTTCATTGACAATTTAAACTAATCAAATTTTACTACTTCATTCTTTTTAGGAGTTATTGAAAAAAGAATCACGAGTTATGAGTTTGGATTTACGAATTTCATACATATGTTTCCTAATTTTTACTATAGATTCGAATTTTTATCAAATAATCTAGTCATTTATCGTAAAATAATATTGTAGATAGATTAATAAAAGTGTCTCTCTTTTCACCAATTTACCCAGAAAAGAAAGTCAGTGTCAATGAATGAATGAATGTATGAAAATAAGTTTCTTTCTTCTTTCTTTCCCCTTTTAAGAGAGAAAAAGAAAAACTTAAAATTGATCGCTCACTCAATAATCAATAAATATGGTGATAGCTTTTGATAGAGGAAAACATGATGTTGTTGATCATAATTTTGAGGCATTAGAAGGATGATCTTGCAATTACGTTCATAACAAAAGTAAGAAAGAAAAAAAAAAGAGTAATGGCAGCAGCCTAATAGCAACTATACAAACACTTTCCCAGAATCCAGAAAGCTGGCTGCCCTGTCGAGGGTTTTTCAAGGGTTTAACATCAAGGGCTTCAAATTACAACACACTCACCCCTGAAAAAGGCTTATCAAATCCGCTATGAGAAGGGTTTCATCCATTCTCGGAAAGCTCCAGCATCACTCCAAAATTTCTTTCTCATTTCCTTCAGTTGATTCCATCTCCCACATATCGTCCCTCCCCAACCCTACGCCATGCACCCAAAACCACCCATCAAAATCCCATCTCAAGAACTTCTCCAAGGCCGATGCTTTACTCTTATCCAATACTAAATCTCAAGGTTTCACCACCCTTTCTGACCAAACCCCTATGGCCCCTCATATGTCTTCAAGACAGAGAAAAATAAAAGAAAGATCCCAACTTGAAGAGGCGTTCGAGTCGGCAGAGACCACTGATGATATGCTCAAGGCATTCAAGGACATGGAGGACAGCTTTGATGAAATTGAGCTTGGATTAGCTTGCTTGAAATTAGGCCTCAAACTTGACCAAGAAGGTGAGGACCTTGAAAAGGCTTTATCTTTTGCTACTAGGGCTTTGAAAGTTCTTGATAAAGATGATAAACCCTCTTTGCCTCTTGCTATGACTTTGCAATTACTGGGTTCTGTATGCTATAGTCTACGACGGTTTAATGATAGTTTGGGGTATCTTAATAGGTCTAATAGAATATTGCACCGGCTGGAGGAACAACGTTCTTGTAGTGCTGATGATGTTAGGCCTATTCTTCATGCTGTTCAATTTGAATTGTTTAATACTAAGACTGCCATCGGGAGGAGAGAGGAGGCTATTGGTAATCTTAGGAAGGCATTGGAGCTAAAAGAGATGATGTTAGATGAAGACTGTAGGGAACTTGGAAAGGCTAACAGGGAGGTAGCAGAGGCCTACGTCGCAGTTTTGAGTTTCAGGGAGGCCTTACCATTTTGTTTGAAGGCCTTGGATATCCATAAAACGCAATTGGGACATAACTCGGTGGAAGTTGCTCACGATAGGAGGCTTCTTGGAGTTATTTATACTGGACTTGAAGAGCATGAAAAGGCACTGGAGCAAAATCAGTTGTCTCAAAGGGTCTTGAAAAGTTGGGGTTGCAATTCTGAATTGCTCCGAGCTGAAATTGATGCTGCCAATATGCAAATTGCCTTAGGAAGGTACGATGAGGCCATTAATACTTTGAAGGGCATTGTACAGCAAACTCCTAAGGATAGTGAGGATCGAGCTATGATCTTTGTTTCCATGGCCAAGGCTTTGTGTAATCAGGAAAACTTTGCAGACTCTAAGAGGTGCCTTGTGATTGCTAGTGGAATTCTTGACAAGAAAGAAGCAACGTCGCCTATAGCAGTTGCTGAGGCATTTATGGAAATATCAATGCAGTATGAGACTATGAATGAGTTTGAAACTGCAATATCCTTGTTAAAGAGAGCGCATGCAATGCTTGAAAAGATTGCGGAAGAGCAACATTCAGTAGGAAGTGTCTCTGCAAGAATTGGCTGGTTACTCCTCCTGACTGGGAAGGTTGAGCATGCGCTTCCTTATTTGGAGGATGCAGCTGAGAGACTAAAAGAGAGCTTTGGATCCAAGCATTACGGGGTTGGCTACGTGTACAATAATCTGGGTGCAGCATATTTGGAGTTAGATAGACCTCAGTCTGCTGCACAGGTTTTTGCTTTTGCAAAGGATATCATGGATGTTTCCCTGGGTCCACATCATGCAGACTCAATCGAGGCATGTCAAAACCTTTCAAAGGCATATGCTGCCATGGGAAGGTAATGGAAACATCTTTATTGGTGATTTTGTATATAATGTCTCTCAGAACATTCTGATCTTAAATGCATGACCTGTTAGTATTTTTACTTTGTATGGTGCTTAGGAATTATTTGGTTCTCCTTTGAGAAAATTTTGTTGTATCAAAGTTGCTGAACAGAGGATTGGGACCCATTTGGTATGCTTGATTTCGGAACTGTTGTTTGTGCTTCTAATATTGCTTGTCAGTTATTTACTCCTTGCTGATGTTCACAATTTCTTAGAGTTCAATTTATGCTCCAGTTTTCAATAGTTTGATGTTCGTGGTCTCCGTTCATCAATCTTCCGGGAAAGAGATGGAAGAGCTAAAAGCAAGAAATATAGTTGTAATGATGTGTAGTATGGCTTCAGATGTTTGAATCTTGATTTGACTATAGTCCTAAAAAGTTGGTGAAATGTTTAAGCTGATTTTCTTAAAAGATTTCCTTAGTGAGCTAAATACTTAACCTGATTTATGTGGGACGCCTCTATGAAAACTTATAGCGGACAACACAAATCTTGTGAAGAGGGATAAACCGGATGGTGAGAGTTCGTCAAAGTTATGTATTGCTTAGCAATATTCATTGTACAGTGGCTCGATCTCTCTTGTGATTTTCTTTTTACTAGTGGTTGAATAGTTAGTTAAAATTGGTTCTCGGATTTTGCAGCTACCAGCTAGCAATTAACTTCCAGGAGAAAGTAATTGAAGCTTGGGAAGGCCATGGTCCAAGCGCGGAGGATGAAGTCAAAGAAGCTCAGCGACTCCTGGAACAATTGAAGAAGAGAGCACTTGGTGCATCCTCGAATGAGTCTCTGATGAAGGCATTACCTTTGCCTCACACGATAAATGCTGTTTCTGGTGCAAACTCAAAAACTGGTCTTTCAGTTAATCAAGCACCGTCGAGTGCATTATGAGCTGTTAAATCTTGCAGAATTAAGCTTTGAGTGAACAGCTTCTGTACGAGTTTTTTTCCTGTTACATATTTGTGTTTCATTTCATTATTTGGCTGCCGATAACAATAATCTAGTTCCTTAGAGATGCCTAGAGATTAACAGAAGCTAGAAATTCAGCAGTTCTTCTGAAGTCTGAAGGTTTACATACTTGTGTTTCATTTCTTTATTTGACTGGATTGACTTTATAAGAATGAAATATCTGCGAAACTGCTGTTGACACCGACTAGATGGATTTTGTTCCTAGGAACTAAACCCAATGATTCGGCCTCTTTGCCTTGCTTGGCCTCAATGAGTTCATTTGAGTTGAGTCAGACAACATATCGAAGCTTGATCGTGTGGGCAAGGCATATAAGATTAGGCCGATATCAGGTCGCTTACAGAAGATGTTCTAGTGCGAGTTTGATTGCTTAACCAATAAACCCTTAATTGTTCTAGAAACGGGCTCATGAAAGAGTGCATCCGAGTAACATGAATTGCACGTGAATCCCTGATTAAAATGTTTTCTCAGAAATGAGAAAAATGGGATCTGAAGTTATCTATGAAACTGTGAAGTCAAAGTCTTGAATTAGCATGTGTTTGGTTATTTCAATCGTTCACATTGAGGGAGCTTCAGAGGTGACGAAGTCGTATGAGAGAGTGCGTATGGAAGAAATCTTCTGGTTGAATATAACGAGGATTTTTATGTTGGGCTTTATTTTACTTCTGTAATAAGTTTTTTGGGGCACGTTATTGAGTCAGCAGTAGTTGGGTACTCTACGTATGTCGAGTAGTAATTTATGTGAACCCACAGGAATTGTTGCAGATTGTCATGTTGGAGTAAAGTCAAACACGAATTTCGAACTCAAAATAATGTGAGATTTCCTATACTGACTCTGAATATGAAGTGAACTAATCTGGTTAGTTGCCAATTCTTTATTCCTTCGTAGGCAGGGCAACCTGACACCTGGTTTCAAGATTGTCCAATCCCTTAGTGAAGAAGAGACGACGAATTCTTTTTTTATCTTGACCCTCGCCCAATTTTTCTTCGTCAGTCTTCTTGCCCTCCTCCCCGGGATCGAGCAACTCTTCAAACTCTGCTGCCACCGGGCACCAGCTGCTTGTGTCGATCCTCTGGAATCAATTGGTGTTGCCGTGTTTGGTGCTGCAAATTTGGACAGAAACGAGAGAATTGGCGTCATATCATTCCAATGCTGCCCTTTTAGTTTTCACTGACACTGTTACGGTAAAGAGTAAAATGGTCAACTATGGTACATCTCTGAAAATTACCCCTCCAATATGTGCAATCATACCTTTTCATTCATTCTCTGGGGAAAAAGTTGGGTCCTCTGGCCTCTTTCGTGAACTGAGCTGTCGACCCCTTATAATTCTCTCAATGTATTATGCGGGGCATTCTTGAGAGAAGCAGAAAAAAGAAAGTTCGAACGCAATCATTTCCATTCATGAAGAAGAATGTCGCATCAGCATAAAATCTTATCTAGCCATAGTGGTTTAACAATGATTCTACCAGCCCTAGTTGCCTACATTTCAGCACGAACCACCAGTGACCGGCTCTTTTCACGTCGTGCAACATCATACCTAATTATTGTGTTGCGCGATTAATATACCTTAACCTGCTAAAAGTTCTAATATTTCAATCTGCAAGAAATAAGCAATGAATAAGGGTCGAACTAATCAACAACAGTAAGATGTTTTTGTTTTACGAGAAATCGAAATCTTTAATGCAATGGATGCGTGTTATAACTGATCTATTGGAAGAACTGCTCTTTTAGATCCTCTTCCGTGTCCGAATGAGAAGATTGATCTTTGGCTTCTGCTACTTGATTCTTCACTGTTTCTAACCTCACCGGGGTGTCTACTTTGCGTTACGATCTCTTGAACTGACAAATAAACGTGACGGTCCACGGCAGAATCCATGGAGAATGATCTCCTAATAGGCTGGATGGAGAATTGATGATCTTTCTCTCTAACATCAATGCATTCGTCTCCCATTATGGAAGCATGATGAACCTTCCCTGGTTTCAACTTTGTCAACTTCTGCTCAGACTTTCTTAGGGACTGACTCCTAGATTGCACCAATTGTCTGCAGGATTCACTTCTCTCTTGGTGCCCCTGCAACAAGCTGCGAGTCCCTTCTTCTCCGCTCACTTGGATCACAACAAAGTCTTCACTGCTTCCAACCATTCTTCTCATCAAAGGCTGAGGCTCTTGGGGTGAAGAATTTGGTGCAATGATCATATCAAATGGATCTCTGGTGGTCCCAGAAATGCTTGTTCTGCAAAGAGGGCAGTTGGCGTTGCTCTGAAGCCATATATCAATGCAATCTAGGTGGAAGGCATGGCTACATTTAGGAAGAAGTCTCAGCATATCTTGGTCTTGAAACTCGTTCAAACAGACCACACACTTGTTTAGGCTGCTGCTTTCATCTCCTTCGGTCCTGTAATACTGGAAAGTGGGGAGTTCGCGGATAAGCATTTCATCGAGGCCTCGAGTCGGTAATGAAGGAGAGTAGGCCATCAAGAAGCCTTCATTCCGGGGTGCTCGCCGGAAAGAAAAGCGTCTCAGGGGGTCAAGTTGTTGCCAGCTGAAGCAGCATTTGGTGGCAAAGATATAGTAGCTGATTAGTAAGAAAATAGAAGCCATGATGCCTAGTACAGCAATGGCCAATATGGGGAACCCATGGCTGGAAACTGGCAAGGGAGGTTGATTACTTGGGGCTTGTTGAGTCTTGATTTGAGGAAGGAGCGGGGATTCATGGATGTAGATGTGCTTTTGTAATCTATCCATGAAAATAGACTTCAACGTAGATTCTCAAAGACGGAGAAATGAAATACTAATAGTGAGATAGGAACATAGGAATGAATTGGTGGTCAATAAAAGATGTAAATGGCAAAGTAAGATGAAATGAAGAATACAATAGAACAGAAAATTAGGGGTTCTTGAGAAAGAGAAGGCAAAAAAAAAAAAAAAAGATTAAAAAAATACTATGACTTTGGCATTGAATGAACAGGTAATTTAAAAATAACGCATGGAAGAAGTGCTTGAAGATGCTCAGACATGATGATGAAAATTCGGAGAAATGAAAAAATTCACGTTGACTTTCGATGACATCGCTGTTTGACAGGAAGATATATGTGCATAGGTATGTACTGGGGTAAAAAATGTGAGCAGACACGGGAGTGAAGATGTCAGAGAGGTTCTTATTTCCTGCCTCAAAAATCAAAATATTAGCGGCAGCCTTTAGTGTTGAACTACACGACCAGACATGGAGAGCTCTTTATTTAGTTTCAGCGTGCGGGAGAATCCTTTAGCACTTCGTACAAAAAAGTAAGTTGTTCCAAAATTATTATGATTCAATTTGCTATCCAGAATGAGACAGATGCATTCGGAACAGTTCCACGTCGAGAATGGTACTGTGTGGTTAGCACATCTAAAACCCTAGGCAGATGTATTCTTAGTATGACAGCTTTCATGGATATCTGCCCTTTTTATGGTCAGTCATTCCTGAGCAAGAATCCGAGAACGTTCGTTATGGGCATTTTAAAGTGAATCCGACAGAACTCTGATTCGCATCGAAAATATGTCAAAAAGGATGGATACCGAAATCTTGAATTTTGTTGGTGGTGAAAAAAACTACTACTATATTATGCTGCCAAAATGAGTAAAAAAAAAAAGTTAAACGATCAGTTGTTAATTTCTCGAAAAAATTGAATGTAAATGTGAAAAGCGTCTAAATGTTGGGGACAGAGCAATGGATGTGTCTTGTCTGTATTTGATGAAATTCTACCAAGCACGGCAGCATTGCATTTCTTCCTATCGACATCGTAGATTAGATTAGGTTTCTTCTTCTTCTAACTAGCAGGCTGTGCTTATTTCGTACCACCTATTGATTTGCCACCGAACCAAGGCAATAATAATCTTTGGCTCTCTTCGTCCAATTCCTTTCCGTACAAAAAGTAAAATCACCCGGATAACTTTAAGAGTAAATCTTATACACACTGACAGACAGTATATAAAATCACCCGGATATCTTTTATATACTGTCAGTGTAGAAAAGATTAATCTTACGTGTTGTTTGAGTTTCAAAGTCAAACACTCCTATTGCTAGAATAGTTGCATAATTACTTTCTGCTTATTAGGAGAGGGCTTCTTCTGTAAAACCAAAATACCAGCTAGTATAAGTAGTTAACTAAGCAGTCAACACTTCTATTGCTAATCCAAACAAGCCGTCGACTCGCGTGAAGTTAATTAATTAAATAATCATATTGGTAATTGTCGGGAGTACAATCATGACTAAATGGTATTGGATTGGCACAGGCCCAACTTAGCACTTCTTCGCTGTTTGGGTCAAACTAGGTATTTGATCCAAGAAATTGGCAGCAACATACGGGACGAGAATTACAACGCAAATCTTAAAAAAGCAATTGATTTGTTTGGATTGTGTTTTATTTGGAATTTTTTACTGTAGCACTTTTTGTGATGTGATGTGTGTGAGATAAAAAGGTAATTGGAAAGATAAAAAAGTGTATTGAAAATTGTAATAATGATGTTAGCAGATAAAATTGGGGAAATAAAACACAATCCAAACAAATTTCCTAACCCAACCCAAAGCTCTGCAATAGTACGTATATGATGATTTCTACGACGACATCTTGCGTGGCGGCATCCGCAGGAATCATCGGATGATGTCGGTTTATTTAATTATTTCCCCGCCTGATGATAAATTAAACCCCAAAGAGACACTCCTGAGTTGACTTGTGAGCTGGATCAAAGTCAAGCATGGCTTACCATCACAGGCAGGATTATGCCATTATTGACTCCTTTGCTTCCTTCATTCTGCTTAATTAATTTCCGCTCGTAATTTTGTTCAAACTCAAAACTTAGGTTTTGTTTGGATTGCATTTTTTTGAATTTTTTTTTATAGAAAACTACTATAACAATTTGATATATATGAGATAAAAAAATGATTAAAAAATGTATTCACAGAAAACGTAGCAATTTGAAAAATTGTTGTACAAACAAGGCCTTAGGATTCGATTTTAATCACCATCTGAGTGCTACAAATGCATATAGCATTTTAAAGTTGAAACTCTACATTTGTTATAGAGAATAAAAGGCATTATGTACAAATAATATGCTGCTATTCATAAGGTATACATCATATGTAGTGGAAGCCACCAATGTGTAGCATCAACAAGAATAAAAAACATACTTCAAAAAAAAAAAAAGAATAAAAAACATACATGGCGATGAGTAAAAAGAAATTACTTGTATGAATTTCCTTTTACATGCACATGGTCATGGAAGGCTATCAATAGCATGTATACAAACGGCTGCTCAATTAGCTGAAGCATAACTTAAAAATTGACACGGGCCAATGACAAATATGCATTGACTTTTGGTTGCTTTATTGTTCCACCAGTCTTCTGCATTGAGTTTGTTTGGACAAGCCAAATTTGGTTTGCAAAATTTGTTTTCACAAATCCCAATCACCTTTTTATCTTCCCAATCATCTTTTTATCTCACATACATCACATCACAAAAAGTGCTACAGTAAATATCTCAAATAAATCATCCAAATAAACTCTATCCAAATGAAGTGTAAATGAATCATTAAATGTAAATATTTATTTAAAATCAATGTAAGCATTATTCAGGACAATTTAAGTATATGCTACTATAAATACTCCCTCCGTCCCACTTTGATAGTTCTGATTCTTTTTTCACACAGTTTAATAAAAAGTAGTTAACTTTGTTGGAACAATCAATTTAGGTAGCTATTTTCCTAAAATACCCTCACATTAATTAGAGTACAACTTTACGAGAACTTGAATTGATGGTAAAAAAAGAATCAACTCTCATTAAATGGGGTAGGTTTATAGTAACAACAACTTACATTGAATAAGGGTATTTTAGGAAAATTAAAATACAACTATATTCTTCAATTGGAAAGTGGGCTACAATTTGAGACAGACGAAAAAGGAAAACAGGACTATCAAAGTGGGACGGAGGGAGTATGTGTTATGTCCGAAAGCTTAACATTCAATACTGTTACTTGAATTCTATTAAATGCAATTTTCTTGAATTATGTCAAGACAGCGCACATTTTAAAGTAACTAACTAACCACATGTTTTATTGACCAAAAAAAAAAAAAAAAAAAAACTAACCACATGTTATACATGCATTTCATGAAGTATACATCATTATTGCCTTTGAATTCAAGTAAATGCCTCCACTATTTTTTTTTTTTAAAAAAAAAATGTTTTTGGCGTCATAAGACTTGAATTTTGCTTCGTAAATACACTCTCCTAGTCACGTAAGAAACTGAAACAAAGAAACATTTCAAATACAAATCTATTGAGTTAATTTAAGCATACTATAAGACCGTGGCATTAAAATACTTGAGGAATACTTTCCCTATTTGAGTTTTTTTTGTTTTCATCATGCAATTTCCAAGCAATTAACGAGATGCATTGTCTGCAGTACATACGCATTATTAATGAGATCAGTCAATCACTCGTTTAATACAATCTTTATCAACAACCGTGTACGTGCTTGGTAGTTGGCAGCTACCATGTAAATGCTTGGTGGTTGACAGCTAATTAGATATCGACAAGTACATAACCTTTGATAGAGCCAATATTTCGTCTTAAAATTGTTGGTTTTAGAGCCAATATTATCAAGCAATTGAAATAATTTGTCACGTTGAATTCAACTTATAACATTATCTTACCTCAATGTTACATGAAATAATAATAATGTAATATATTATCACTTGAAACATATTCGCACACGAGACAACATCTTCAAATCTTTAAGGTTGGCAATCATGAATTTACCGCAACTAAAAAATATGATAGAGTTGAGGAGCATTCGACGCTCTTTTTAAAGCGATTCGTGCCCCTACAAAAATTATTTAACTCTAATATAGAGGGTCCCAACACATTATCTTCAAAATACAGTAGCCTAATTCAAGATTATTGCTTTTCTTTGACTTGGCCCAACCAAGAGAAATAGAAGTTTCTATCAACACTTTACTCTGACCAAATAATAACTATCTTCTTTTAACACTAGAATTTAGTATTAATGGAGATTATACTATCTTCTTTTGACTTGGCCCAACCAACCAAGAGAAATAGAAGTTTCTATCAACACTTTACTCTGACCAAATTATAATAACTATCTTCTTTTAACACTAGCTAGAATTTAGTATTAATGGAGATTATACTATAACTATTCCATGAAAAACATATTTAGAAAGATAAGTGATCTGAAACATATATACTTTTTGAACATCTATTTATTAGTGGAAAAAGGTAGGAGTTACAAAGTTAGAATTTATCTCTACATTGTTAGTGAATTTTGGTTGCAAATATAATATTAGATTAATTGTATAACAGTCATATTAGTACAATTATAGCCGTTACAAACAGTTATATATAAAGGTTACACAATTAATACTAAAACATAAAAGACATGTAACTCCTTTTCTAAAAGATTTTATTTCATGCAAGTTATATAACTCATCAAAAATTTGGTAAACTCTATTTATTTTATTAAAATACACCAACAGGAACTTATATAACCTTTACGTTTATATGTCCTGATTTCAACAGCATTACAGGACGTGATGGGGCTCTAGTCAACAATAATAGTTCCCTACTCTATCGAGTTTCTCAGTTTCATACGCAGATAAGGCTGGTGATAGCGAAACTACGTTGAAACCCTTCAGGTCCCAATTAAGCTTTAAGCAACGGAGGGTGCTAGAATACTTAAATCAAAACGCAATTTCTGTAATCTTCAAATGTGCAGCTGGTAGAGATCAAGGAATTAGATTGGGGAGGTGTTGTATTAGATAATCAAAAGATATTTTCCAGTTCTTTAATGACTTTTGGGACTGCTTTCAAGATGCGTTTAATTGTTTGATTTCATATTTACCGTCGCACTCCGTATAGCATCTCTTTTCTAGGCTTGGCCAAAAAGTCAAAAAAAGACAACATCTCTTTTGCCCCCTTCTGCACCTTTGACAAGAGCTGGATGTAATTAATTATTATTTAATCAAATCAATGATTCTTCTTTCACTAATTTAAGGTTTTCAGTGACTTTAAAACCACCGTCATTAATTAGTATGATTAAAGTACTAAAAGGGAGGTTTGAAGATTGTCCAAAATTGAATCATTTCGAGCACATCAACGTCATTTACATCATTAATACTACAACTTTTTCATGTGAAACCGTAGCCGGCCTCTCCTATTAAAAGATGGTGAAATACGGAAAATGCATGGAATTGCATCGACAATCAAAGCATATGTTGGTGTGTGAATTACTAAACCAAAAAGCCCATGAGATTTCCGTAGAGAATTGACAGTATCCCCATTTCAGAAGGTGCTTGAGGTCAAAGATTATTTATACATTAAACCAGGACTAGGACTCAATCCATGCTCATCCCCAGCTAGTTTGATACTAGTATATTAACATCTTCAACCACGTCGGTGTGCAATTTCTAGCGTCCGAAAGATGAGAGTATATATTGTGGTGCAACAAATGTTATGTTCTGATCTCTTTCTAATTAACTTTGTCCACTTCAAGGGAGAATGATTCTCCAGTTAGCATCACATGATCACAGAGTTGATTCTGGAACTAAGTTTTCATTTGCACAAGAAGCCAAAAGTAGAACGCACCCTAGTTTTGCATTTGGTGAGTGCCCGAATAAATAAATCTGCAAAACCACGAGAGGAGAGGAGAGGAGAGGAGCGGGCTTTCGTGTTGGTTTACCACAAATACAAAGCGAAAGCGACCACATTTGCGGCCGTCTGAGCCAATGATCTCAAGCTTTGTCTTTCACGCACGGCCTCTTCAACCTGAAAGCGAATTGGTCAACTTTCTACCGGTCTTGCTCATTTTTTAGGTAAGAGGGGAAAAAATAAAGGATGTAACCGGCCGGGCCGGCAGCTTATCACGCTTATTAGATTTAAAAATTGAAGCCATTAGGCATACAATCAAGAAAGAGGATAAACTGGTGAGGAGTTTATTGTGGGGGAGGCAAGGCAATAGATTAGTAATTTGTGTCATCATTTATTCGGTTACTTTGACTAAACAAACATATGGGGTTGGCCAAGTTTTGCATAAGAAATTCTTCATGTACTAATCTGTAGTCACCCTAGAATAATCCTAAATTATATGTGTGCCAGTATTATCGTTCGTTAGATCTGCGCCATGCTCAACTAAACTGCAGGTAGCGCGATTGGTTTGTTTCCACGGCCATAGTCATCGATATGGAGCAGCCACGAGTTTTAAGATGGTTTGACGTGCAATCCGTGCCTGGTGATTACAGCTTTCCGCTGGAGGATCGACCAGGACGGCTTCCCATTCCTTTATGTGACGCAGTCCCTGTAATTGACCTCCACAAGTCAACTACGAGTCCAGAAAAATGGAGCATGGTCCGACAGATTGTAGAAGCCAGTCAAGAATATGGATTTTTCCAGGTATACATTTTCCATTATTTTTCCATGTTGGAGTTTATGATTAATTAGTCCGTTTCATTTCCTCCGTCTTTCCATCTTCTGGGGTGATTACTGATTAGATATCCAAGTATACAACTCTCACAGTTTGTTCATACACATGTTTTGCACATGTATGGTGATCGGTGCAGGTGATCAACCATGGAGTATCTGAAGATGTCGTGAGGGAAACGAGTACCGTGTTTAAGGAATTTTTCAACATGTATGCGGAGGACAAGAAGGGTACTAGTGCATCTGATGGAGATTTAAGCCGGGGCTGGATCTACATGAACAGCTCCTCCGTATTTGCAAAAGATGGTATTCATTTGTGGAGGGATAATGTTAAACTTGCTTGTCACCCCTTGGAGGAATGCATGCAAGGTTGGCCTCCAAAACCAACCCGGTATAGGTATATCTGATCCCTACTCTTCTTTTCATACATTTGAAGCAAAGGATCCCCTGAGTATATATACGTATATAGAACGTAATCCTATCAAATCAAAGGTTCGTGGAGTGCATCTCTGATTACTCTATGTTTTGGTGATGCATTGAACTTTAATTTCCAGAGAGGTGGTTGCAACATACGTAGAGGAAATGAGGAGATTGAGTGGAAGAATTCTTGAGCTGATATGTGATGGATTGGGGCTGGAAGCTGGGTACTTGGAACGGTTGAGCCAAGTTCAATTGGTGGTAGGCAACTATTATCCACCGTGCCCGGACCCGAGTTTGACCTTGGGACTATTAAAGCACTGCGATCCCAGCCTGATAACCATACTCCTTCAAGAAGGAAATGCATGTGGACTTCAAGTTTTGCATAATGGAAAGTGGATAGGGGTCGCCCCTCTTCCTAATGCCCTTGTTGTCAACATTGGTAACCAGCTGGAGGTATGCCTCTCTCAAAATTTTTGAATGTCGTTGTTTCTATTAACTGATTTTCCACAAGCCACCAACTACTCCCTTGTTCTTGTTATTTTCTTTGTTTTGTAAGTGATACGCTTACATCAGAGGAAAGGAAGGAAAAAATTTTTTTTTCTAAAAAAAAGAAACAGTTATATGTGCGAGATCATTTTCAACTTATAGTAGTCAAAGTACAGTACGCAAACTACCATGTTGAAGTAAACACTGAAATTTTCTGCTTTTACGTATGTTGAAAAATGGAACACTTTCAAAATCTTGGGGAGCTTGGTTGCTTGATCAAATCAATAGCAATATATGGCTGCGTCTTTAAATTGTTGAATTTGATTTAACATGCCCTATCAATTTTTTTTTGGGTAAAATACTAAAAAACTTTTAGTGATTTGCTAAATGTTCAATTTAACTCCCTATGGTTTGAAAATCTATACTATTTCATGTGGTTTCAATTAAATTGAAAATTGAACGGAAAACATCCAATCTAACAATTATACGTGAAATGTCAATATAGCCTCTATATAAATGAACTCCCTATGATTTATCGAATATTCAATTTAACTCCATCTGATTTGAAAAATTATACTATGACTCCCTCTGGTTTCTACTAAATTGAAAATTGCATAGTAGGGGTAATATTGGCATTTCACACACAACCGTTAGATTTAATGCTTTCTGTGCAATTTTCAATTTAGTCGAAATCATAGAGAGTTGTAGTCTAGGTTTCTAAACTAGATGGAGTTAAATTAAACATTTGTCAAACAACAGAGAAAAGGAAGGAAATTTTTAAAAAAAAGAAAAGAAACAGCTATATGTGAGATGTCATTTTCAACTTAATTTCATTAGTAGTCAAGGTACAATACGCAAAAATCTTCTATGTTGAAGTTAAAACTGAAATTTTCTGCTTTTACGTATGATGAAAAATGGAACAATTTCAAAATCTTGGGGAGCTTGGTTGCTTGATCGAATCAATAGCAATATATAGCTGCGTCTTTAAATTGTTGAATTTGCTTCAACATGCCCTATCATTTTCTTAGCATTTGACATCCCTTTTCGTATATTTTTGTAATTGGCAACTTTGAAGATACTATAAACTTTAAATGATTTCACCAAGTATATCTTAACAAGTAAGGCAACTATGATAACCATGTAATGCCAAAGCCAAAGACATTTAATTCTTATAGTTTTCCTGTAATGAATCCTAATCTTACATATGTAATTGTTGTTGTAGATTATCAGTAATGGGAAGCTAAAGAGCGCAGAACATCGAGCGGTGACAAATTCATATGAAGCCAGAATAAGCATTGCCACCTTCATCAACCCTTCCCACAACTCCATTGTAGAACCTGCAAAAGTTTTGGTTGATGAGTTAAATCCTCCTCGCTATGCTCCCACTTTGTACAAAGACTTCGCTCACACGTCCAAAGTTGCGTCCACTGAAGCAACAAAACCGCCTGCGCCGCCTGATTCTTAATGGGAATTGCTGCTCTTTCACTTGCCAAGAGGACGAACCAAGTAACACGCATACTTTTCTTTATAGAAAACATCCGGAAAAAAAAAAAGAAGAAATGTTTTGATTCAAAGCCGGTTTGACAGATTTATTTGGATGAAACAAGTGGAAACCGAGGATTATTTTGTTGGAGCATTCCCTCCGACAGACCTCGTTAGATTGCGTAAGTGTCAATTCACTTCTGCCCAATGCTGTATCCTGATTATTCCACACATGCGTGTATATATATATACATGTATAAAGGTTTAGAAGTGAAAAAAAATTATAAAGTGAGGAGATCAAATCAATACACAAATAAATACACAGATAGGCTATTCTACAGACATGAAAATATGTGGAGAAAAGGAATAAAATCAAGCATATTACAGTAATTAATTAATTAACAAAAATTAAGGACACAACTACTAACATCACCAATGGTTTTTTGTTTTTAATGCTAACATCTTTTTATAATATGACTTTGACTAAATTTCTGTGAAATTTCAAAAGAAAACAATGTACTCATGCAACATACAATGCCTCCTAAATAGTAAAAATCATAATTATACGCGGTTTTAATACCATAATCCTACAAACTTTTAATAATAATAGCGTGTAGGATTATGACTTTTAGGCATCATACAATCCCTCTTAAATAGTAAAAAAAAAATCATAATTAAACGCGGTGTTTTTTTTTTTTTTTTTTTTTGAAGGAAGTACGCTGTGTTAATACCATAATCCTACACACTTTCGATAATAATAGCGTGTACGATTATGATCGACTTTAAGGTTTAGGAGGGATTCCACGGTGCATGAGTATATCATTTTCTTTTGATATTCCCCAGAAATCTATTCGAAGTCATTACGAAAAGCCTAATGGGAAAATGTTGCTAAAATTCCAGAGCAGTAGGGAATGATTAATTATGGTAAGATATCATTTTGGCAATTTAATTATTACCTAACTTTCTTTTAGGATAAAGTATGAGAGTACTAAGGATGCAAGAACATGCTTAGTTCAGAAGTGTTTTAAGGGAGAAGCAAAACGAAAAATTGAAGACTTGGGGGAAAAGGGAATGTTAATGTAAATAAAACACTGGCATCCAATCTATTATATAAAAGCATTTGGTCTAGCGATGAGGTGGCACCGCACGACCTGATGCACCTCAAATCTTGCTGCAACTCGAATTACGAAATAGAAATTGTCCACAGACAGCGTCTTGATTCCTTTTGTCTGTAGATCCGTCGAGGACGTCTCCCTTGCTCCACTCTAGCGCATTCTAAGGGGAATAATACTCTTGATTGACACAGAACTGCAAATCTCCCAATCTTTTTACACAAGTCCAAAGATCATTCCAGTTGTTTCTTGAAGCATCCCAGAGCACTTTGAGCATCGCAATCTTTCCCAGTGAAGGTGCTAAAGAACTCTTTGTACGTGAAAGCTCCGTAAACAGGAGGGTTTCCCGTGTCAACCAGGGCCATAGCAGGTTCTATCTGGAAATCACCAGATGGAATCAAGAAGGTGCCAATGGTTGTTCTTTTATCTTTTGTGTGCGTCACCACTCGATGTATAGGACTGGTGAACAAATCATTACTGATTACCTGTACCATTTCCAAAAGCGATGGATGTAAGTATGTAACACACACACACACACGTACACATAGCAGTCAGCATATGATAATGATGGAGTATCGGACAAGAGTTAAAAAAGTTAGATGAATTATTGGGCATCTTCAGCACGGTCTATAGACACGTACCTTTAATTGGAGACCTGCAATGACGATAAATGCATCGGGCACAGGTTCAACACCAAGCCACTGTCCATCCTTGAAGAGCTGAAGTCCAGGTACTGCACACTGGTGAAGCATACTTATCAGATTAGGATCACAATGTTCTGGCATACCCAGCGTCAGGCTCGGATCAGGGCATGGTATGTGATGATTGACAGACAACAGCTGAATTTTAGTCAGCTCATCTTCAAAATAGCCTAACTTCAGTCCCAGCCCTTCGCAGATCAGATCCAAAATCCTCAACAGAAACTTCCGCACTTCAACGCAATATGTACTTGTTACTTCCCTGGAAAAAGTCAGTGTAGATCTTGGCGCTAGTCCGTGGAATAGAATTCCTAGCTAACTTCTTTTCATATTAATTTGCCATTTTGAGTAGAATTTCATACTTAAATGAAAAAAAAGAGGTTATAACTTATAAGGTGAAAGGGGAATTACCGATATCTGGTTGGCTTTTCAGGCCAAGATTGAACGTGATCCTCCAGGGGATGGCAGCTTTGGGTGAAGTTATCCCTCCAGTAGTGAAAATCTTCTTTGTGATAGTTCAAAGTGCTGGAGTAGATTCTGCAGCTTTGGTTGGTGCCGGAGGAGTAAAAGCTTGCCTTGTACTCTGCTGGCATCCCAAAGAACTCTTGGAAAACACTCATTGTGTCTTCCATTAAGCCTTGAGAAACTCCATGGTTAATGACCTGTATCATTTAGAACAGCGCGGCCAGACCATCAAAATCTTGTGTCATCATGAACAAAATAATAGCACTTAAAGTTTAATTATCAGTTTCCAAAGGATGTTTTGAGACAAAGCATCACAAACGATTATGTTTAACGTTTTAGTTCAAACATAACCAGTGCTGATCTGGACCTGAAAGAATCCAAATTCTTGGCTTGCTTTCATAATTTTCTCAATGACTTCAGCCCGTTCAAGCCCTTCAGATTTCTCAAGGTCAATGGTGGGAATGTCCTTGCAATCAGGAAAAATAAGCTTCCCTGGTCTTTTATCTGGAGGAAATACATAAGTTTCAGGCGTTGATTGAACATCGGTCCAGTTTGACATAAGCAGCAGCTCCATCCTTAATTTTTTCGGTCTCCAAAATTCACTCTTAGATTTGTAGTTAATTTGAACGTGTTTTGGTGAACTTACATATATATGTGTATATATATATATATAGACACACACACACACAATCACACATAGAGAGAGAGAGGAGTGCGAACCAGGTAGTCGATTATTATGATTACGACCCCGCTAGAAGATCAGACAACCTCACTCAAGCAGCAGGATTTAGCACTTATTAATGTAATCAAATAGATTCATCAAATTTCCGTTGTATTTGTTGTTTACCAATAATGCGTGCCAAATCTTATGCAATTTAAGCCTAGCTCCGACATCAATGACACCTCTTAAAAAAAGACATCTATGACACCATCTTACATGCACGGTCCACAACATACCTTATTGCATTCCAAATTCAATGCATTGGTGCAACATCAAGCCTTTCAGTCTGACTTGAACAATCAGGTTTACTTTCTTCTGTATTTTCAATTAACACATCCCGATCACTTTCACTATCTCACACCCAAAAGAAAAAAATGGTAAATTAACTTTTTACCTCCCTCCCTCCCTATGGTGGTGGTTTGGTACTTAATCCTCTCTGATTTAAAAATCTATATATAATCCTCTCATAATTTTGGTGAAAATGTTATAAATAGAATAATTTTCAAATCATCTCTTCTCTCTTTGGCACGAAATGAATTCTGAGTGAGAAGATCTTTTGATTCCTACCTAACAAATTGGGGTAATAGTTTCTTGCACAGAGTTGATTAAAAAAAAAAAAAAAAGTTGTCTAATTTGTCTTTCGGGACCACGGGACACGAGTAGTAGTACATCACACGCAAATCCACATTTTGGTTTTATAACCGATTACATATCTGCAATCATTAATCAGGGACAAAACTAAATTAATTTAAAATTTTGTAAAACTTAAGTAAGAATCCCATGAAGGACCACCAATTCATGTCAATTTCGGTAAGAATTGCATCAAGGACCACCGATTGATGTAAGAATTCAATTAAGGACCACCAATTTATGTCAATTTTGTATGCGTCAGACCTTATTCTACAATAAATCTGACTATATAATTCACGAGAATGACGCATTCGTTTATGGAAAAATGTTATTTATACTCTTTTTTTAAAAAAAATTTTCACTATCATTTTAATTATATAATTTTCATTTATTAGATTATATGGTAAAATAAATGATGAGAATGCAAATAACATATCCTTATTTTTGGGACATAATTTGAAGATGATCGTTGACGCTACCCATAGCTCATTATTCCAACAATTAGCAGGCTTTTGGGCTAGATGAACCTATTGATGCTAATAAGTCCAAAATGGGGATATTGCTTTTGCAGTCGGTCAACCAGAGGTTTTCGGATGCTAATTTTAAAACTTTTGGGCTTGCAGAGCAGCCCGAGAGTTCAAGGCCTTCCGAAAGCGTTGCAAAGTAAGCCCGCAGAACACACCATCATCTTATTTCTCTACCCAAAAGTCCCGGCGATGAGGGCCGCATCAAATTAACATGCAAGAACACCCTACCGAAAAATAAATGGCTACAACTAATCAGGAAATTAACTGATGCAGAAATGGAGTGTGTATATATAAAGGATAAAATGGATTTATTCTCTAACAAATTAATAAAACAACAATTTTACTATAACTTCGAATCTTCCTGTATTTTTACGTTCAATTTCTCCATGTTTATCTACTATATTTGACACACATTTCTTCAATTTTTCTTTATTAACATCACCGAAATTAAGCCCATGCACTTGTTTCCCCTATAATACTTCACTTTTATAAGAGAATTATTATTACAAATATTTTTATTCTAATTAGTTATATACACATCTGAGTGTGCCTTAATCACTATTATGTATAACGAGAAAAGAATTATTGAACATGTTTGAACTAATTCTTGATAAGAAATTTAAAAAATGTAATGTACTACCCAACCTTTAGCTTTAGATACTTTTATTCGTATTTTCTTCATTCAAAGTTTTAATTTTTGTTTATATTCTTAATTAGGCTTGCTATAAAAATTGAAACCTAGAAATTGGAACATTCGATTTGTTTTCTTAGGGTTTGGATGTATGTATGGTGGAAGTTGGACCAGTTTTGAGTGCTTCAACTTTTAGATATAATATGGCATATCCATTATTATCCTCTTTAGTTCTCTTCGTGTAAGGCATTAATAGTGCAATATCATGCAAGCAAACTTTTCTTGCTGCAATAGAACGATAAAACTTGGCATCTTTGTGTTTGATTCACGTTGAAAGCAGCATCTTACATTTCCACTGTTTTGCATATGTAGCTTTACGAAATATTCTTTAATTATCTTACATTTCAACCAAGAGTTTCAGAATATACAGTATACACTGAGTTTATTTGGATAATTTATTTGAGATAATTACTGTAGCATATTTTATGATGTGATATATGTGAGATAAAAAGGTGATTTGGAAGATAAAAAGGTAATTGAAATTTGTGAAGCAAATTATTTTTTTCAAATCATTTTAATCCAAACACACTCACTATCATTTTTGGATACATGCCATATATACAAAAGTTGATATTAGAATTCAAATTTGGATTAAATAATATGCATTAAAATGTGAAAATGTATACTGTCAATATAAACAAGAGGGCCCTCCTGTTTTGGAAGAAAAATTTAAAAAAATATGAAGGAATCCCGTGGCCATGTAAACATTTTTTCTTTTTTTTTCGCAAAAGGATAAACTTTCTTCATAAAAAAAAATATGCAATTTAAGAAATGGATTATAGTTTTTAAACTTTTACAGTAGTCCCAATTTTTCTTTCGAGCATGAAAAAATGATTCTATAAATACATATTTTCGGATTTTAAACACGAGTTTGTTACTAAAAATATGAAGGTATCCCGTGGCTGTGTAAACTTTTTTTTTTTTTTTTTTTTGGCAAAAGGATAAACTTTTTTCATAAAAAAAAATATGCAATTTAAGAAATGGATTATAATTTTTAAACTTTTACAGTAGTTCCAATTTTTCTTTCGAACATGAAAAAATGATTCTATAAATACATATTTTTGAATTTTAAACACGAGTTTGTTACCTTATTTGTAAAATAGATCCACCGCCTAAATTATGGGCAATTTCAGTGGCTTTTGCATTCGTGCTTCATTTGTGTGCTTGGTCAACTTTGGTGGCTTTTGTGTTTGTGCTTCAGAGTTCAGACATGTATTTGTATCTTCATCGTATGGTTGTAGTTGCTTGAGCTCCCCTGGTGAGTGGGCGGTGGGTGGTGTCCGAAGCGGTCTGTGGGAGCCACACAAAGCTGTATTGCCTATGTAATCTTGAGAGAAAGCCATCTGAAAAGCAACATATTGGATGTGTTTCTTTCACCAATTGAAGACCTGGATTTGGCGGTTTTACAAGGTGAAGTCTTCGCACTCTCACCTAACTGGTCTTGTTTAAACTTATTTCATTCTTGATTAGATACAAATAGTGTGTGCATAATTTTAAAAGTGATCAGCGTCACCATATTTTTTATATATGTACGTACTTGTACATTTTAAATGAATGCATCATTTATTTATAATATCAAGAATTCACAAAGATCTTAAGCCAAAGACTGACTATCTAAGAGAAAATTACAAATCAAATGAGTAAACGAGTAACAACAATATTCAATTTATCTAAAGTCAAATTCTTCACATTTATTAACACCTATCATGTATTAAATATATAACCATTTTACATTAATCTACTTGCCTTCATTTGATCTTGATTAACATAGACTCAGGGCATCCTCACGCATTGCGTGACGCTGAAAAAACTAGTATATATATATATATATATAGATATATATGAATATATGAGAGATCTAATTATATATGTTTCATTCATTGAAGTCGGAAGATAGTACAAAAGATGTCTTTTTTTAGGTACATAAAAGTACCTGGCAAGGCTGAAGTCGAAGTGTCTGAAATGTTCTTGGATATCTATCACTTCCGTTCATACAAACATTTGATCGTTCTGGTTTGTCTTAGGATCGGATCCTAGTCTTCCCCATCCATCTACATTCTACACACCCCTTCCTCGTCCTTCCGGTTTTGGACAAAATAAATTAACCCTATCGATCATCTGCCTGAGAACGGCTTAAGCCAAAGACCCACAACAACAAAATCCACAATCCAGTTGACTTGGAACACCAGTGTACCATGATGTCGGTCACGCTAACGGAGCAACCTAACCCCCCGATCACATCGCTGATTACTCCTTTGAAGCACGTGCTGATATCGTCCGTCTGCCGCTTTTTTCCACCCCAAACCCAAATCTAACCGTAACCTGCGAGATCCTGATCCAATAGATTTGAGTAGTTGAATCAAGAGTGATTAACTCAATCATTGGTCGGATCAATGTCGCTTGGTGATTTTAAGCCTGCCGCTGACTTCAGTCTTTATACGCCCCCCGTGAGCCTGTGACATTAGTTAGAGACGTCATCCTCGGAATGATGTCACCCCGCCCTTCTTCCAGAGTTCCAACTTCCAACCTGGGCATAACATAAGTGGAGCCATTTCTCAAAGATTTTGTGGGCTCTCGCATTCATCGTTATTCGTGTGGCGACTGGCAAATGATGTCATGTTTCTTTCCTCAGGCTGGAACTCTAAATCAAGGCCCTTTCTCAGCTTTCTCCCGTCAATCACACGTCTACCATCTTCTTGTATATGCCGCTTCGCAGGTGAACTTGCATCGCGGCGGTTCTGCTGATTTTTTCTTTCTCACATTCGAAAAGTAACATGGGAATAGTTTAGACTTACAATTAAATATCTGCCCTAAAATAGAGTGATGGTTAGCTTTTTATATATATATATATAAAAAAAAAAAAATGACAGGACAAGGCTTTCATGGAAAGTGCAAATTCTGTCGAAAATGAAATCCAATAAGGTGAAAAATTTACCCAGCTACGATTTCACAAAGTATAAGCCGCTGACATTCTGAAACTGTCGAATTTTTTTCGCAACGGATCTTCTGTCTCACATCTTGTGCCATTCTCTGTCTCATTTTTTATTATATTGCTATTTCTCCTACATAAACACCATGTTTTAATTCTTTTTTGTTTCCTTAAGATCCAATAACTATTAACTGAATAAAAAATCAATACAACAGTTTCAAAAAAATAATATATAATAAAAAATTAAAAAATACAGTAGAAATTTCATAAAAAATCTCATTTTTTATGCATTTTGATTTTTTGAGTTTGTTAAATCTTGTATATTACTTAGTTAATAGTTATTGGATCTTAAGAAAACAAAAAAAGAATTAAAATATAATGTTTATGTAAGAGAAATAGCAATCTAATAAAAAATGTGACAGAAAATGGCACAGGATGTGAGACAGAATATCCATTGCGTCGCAACGGATCTTCTGTCCCACACCCTGTACCATTCTCTGTCCCATTGTTTATTATATTGCTATTTCTCCTACATAAACACCATGTTTTAATTCTTTTTTGTTTCCTTAAGATCCAATAACTATTAACTGAATAAAAAATCAATACAACAGTTTCAAAAAAGCAATATATAATAAAAAATTAAAAAATACAGCAGAAATTTCATAAAAAATCTCATTTTTTATGCATTTTGATTTTTTGAGTTTGTTAAATCTTGTATATTACTTAGTTAATAGTTATTGGATCTTAAAAAAACAAAAAAAGAATTAAAACATAGTGTTTATGTAAGAGAAATAGCAATATAATAAAAAATGTGATAGAAAATGGCACAGAATATGGGACAGAAGATCCGTTGCGTTTATACGATCTCATCCTTCATTGCATTTTACTCATAGCCACTCTACCAGTATATAACCGGCCAATTCAAACGGTATCTCAACACCAATTCCAGAATATAAAAGCATTAGAATCTTAACCGACGTGTTTGATCAGCATTTATTCGTCAATATATTATTATTACCAGTAGTTCTTTTCTTGCGAGCCCCATGACATCACCGTCAAGTTTGATGTACAGGTACGTAATTGGGTGCTAGTTAGTGCGAACATGATAGGTAGAGTCTTTTACTAGGCATGGAAATCAATAAATAATAGCACATATTAATAGTAATACCTCCAATCGATCACTTTTCCGCATATAAAGTAATAAAATCCGCTAATTCAGAGACACTTTTGTGAAGAAGCAAAAACAAAACAATCAACTTGACCTCACCACTAACCTGGTACAAGTAACCTGAACTTAATTCAAACTAAAGAAATTGGGATTTCGAGCATAAAATATTTTAGCAGCCTCCCAAAAGCAATCACCATATCTGCTCATCATTGACGTATGTTAGAACTGCATCTCTCCATAGCTCTACACTGAGAATAGTTCTTGAACACGTTCGATGCTTCGACCATAATTGTCTTGGTGCTTCTGGGGACCATTATGAAATTCTTGTTCATTGTATGATGTATCCATTTCTGACCTTTTCCTGCCCTATATATATACAAATATAAATTATGGGAAGAGCATGCAAAATTACTACACACACCACGCTCTCGTTAAGGGGATGGCTGATCAAGGTGGTGGAAATAAATCCAAAGATGACAAGGAAGGAGAAGTGAGATACAGAGGGGTGAGAAAGCGGCCGTGGGGGAAGTACGCGGCGGAAATTCGCGATATGAATAACAACGGAGCGCGGTTGTGGCTGGGGACATTTGCCACCGCGGAGGAGGCCGCGAGGGCCTATGATCGAGCTGCTTTTGCAACGAGGGGTTCTTTGGCGGTTCTGAACTTCCCCGAGGAGTACCCTTCTTCTTCCTCATTGGCTTCAACATCATCATCATCACACGTGAACCCCAATATTGGCAGAGAAGTGATTGAGTTTGAGTACTTGGATGATAAGGTGTTGGAAGACCTTCTGCAGGTTGAAGAAAATAAGACCACCAAGAAATAACTACTCAACACTCGCATTAATTTGTTGTTCAGCATTGGAGGATTTGTATCTTAACGTCTGAAACATCTAGTATGTAATCTTCATCTTAATTGAAGGAAATAAGACCAATAAGATGCGCATCTGGGTTATGGAATCCCAGTCTTTTAAATTGTAATAGCTTCTTATTCGTCTTGACTTGGGTGTGGTACTTTTTAGCCTTGTGCCTCCGATTGTGCTGGAGCTTAAATCCTTAATCACGGGACAGACGTCTACTAATCTTGATTAGTTACAAATCTTCAAGCTGACTTGACCAGAAATAGTGGTCATTCATTTCCTTTCCTGAAAAGAAAGATAATTAAAGCTAGAACTTGTCCTTTGTCGTCCGGGTTCGCTTTATGAATCAAATATTAGCTAATAAAATAGTTTAAAACTTAGAAGACATCAACTGAGGGATTAGAAAGTTAGACGGTCAGTTGACTTTTTTAAATTGCCGGCGTATCTTGGCACTTGATTCACAACTATAAAAAGTATAACGTTTTTATTATGTCGATTTAATTTGCCGTATTTTAAATGATTCAAATAATTCAGAATACGTCTTGTAAAAGTCACTTAATTAAGAGTAAAAATCACGTGTGCAAAAGTTGAATTTCATATTCAAATTTTGTATAGTTGTTATTTATTCAGGACTAAAAATGTATATGTTCTACAATTGGATTCTATTGTGAAATTATTTACTAAATAAATACGAGTGGTTTACTTTGGTGTCTGATTGCTACTTAACCATCTTTGGAAAGCCCTCTTAAAATGGAAAGGAATTGACCTCCCGCACGCCGCAGTGGCAGGTTTTAGTTTTACACACATTCGTGTGGAGGATCTCCAGCGGACAGGTGGGGCGGTCTGACGGGGCATAACCAGTCAAGGGTTACTTAGATTAATCTTATGCCCGCTTCTGACGCTTTTTGATTTTGTAGTAAGATACTCAATTACTCCAAAGTTGAACATTTTAGTTTCATTAAACGCTGAATTATAATGACGAGTTGAAAAATCCAACTTTTTATCAACAGTACAGTGACCTTTGGACTTTTCTTTTTAATGTTACGCCTCAAAATTCAAATTTTGAATGTGAATGTAACATGCATTTGACTAAAAGTAGGGATCATATTAGAATGAGAGACAAAAAGAGTTTTGATTTTCTAAAAGGGACAAACATTTTGGAGGAACAAAAATTTTGCCACGGATGGAGTGCTTCAGTAATCTAAAATGGAAGGATTAAATGTTAAAACCTGCCAATCAATTAATTTAAAGGGATAATTTAAGAAACCTTCCCTAAGGTTTTTGATAGTTGTAGGAGCCTCCCTTGAAGTTTTAAATATTACACTTACCTTTCTTTTATCGTGAACTTACATAAATAACCCTCACATACTAGTTAGACCCGTTTATAGAAGAAAAAAAATCAAATGGGAATAGAATACCAACCGCAACCATCCATCTTTCCCACTCATTTAAAATCTTAACTCCTATTTTAAAAAACTTCATTTCAACCATCAATCTTTCATTTTCACCCCAATTTATAAAATTTTTAATTATCATCATTCGCCAACTGTAACTTCATAATCTCTTTTTCTTTTTTGGATGAATCCAAGATTTTCTACCTTATTCTTGTGCTTATAACAAAGTAGCTTTTTCTGCTATCTAATTCATATCCCAACTCTTCCTTTTCCCTTTTTATTGAAAAAAAAATTAAAGGGCAAAAATTGCATAACAGTAATAGGAAAAATAAGGGAAAAATGATGATACAAATATCAAGCACTTCACCCATGTCAATTTGATACTGAGACCATTAATCACATAAACAAAGTTGCTTGACACTAAACCTACATTTGGCAGCTTGGGAAGAACTTTTGGAGTAATAGATTTTTTTTTTTTTTTTGATTAATAGAATGGTATTATAGGATATTCGTAGGTAAATTACCTAAACACTTAATATATAGAAGGGAAGCTTGTGTAATTTTTAGAACTTTAGGGGAGCTTCTTGCAACTGTTAGAAATCTCAAAGGAGGTTTCTGAAATTATCCCAAATTTCAATTGAAAGTGATAGTGAAAACGTACTAAATTATTACTATTTGCAATATATGAATTGAACATTGACTGGGTAACGAAAGTTTATAGATTAATAGATTTAGCCTATCTTGGTGGTTGAATTGAGACAAATAAAGGCGAATTGCCACGAATTAGAAACACAAGTAAATGACACAATCGGAAGGAAAGAGTAGGCTAGTAGTAATAGCTAGATGTGAATGTAATACCATCTACCGATGCTTAAACCTAACGCATTGTGCAACAGTAAAAGTTTGATTCCTCCATTATTAGTTCATGCATTAAAAAAAATAATAATAAAGAGTTGAATTTGAAGTCATAAACCATGGGCCAATAGACTCTTAGCGATATAATGCGCAGTGACTCGAATGAGCGTATAACGTCTATATTGGTTGTTCTTCTTCGTATCCTGATGAACGGTGTTTCTTTGGTGGATTTAGTGACTAATGGATGCATAACACCGTTTTATTCTTAATTCAAAGGTTACTTGTCTTGGACCCGAGTTACCTGGCGACTAACTAATATCACCAATTTAATGTTTGTTGAGGGGTAGGAATGAGGATTCACGTACGTACATATCTCCTAGTACCCACCTTATATATGTCCAAATCTTATTTTAATTGCACAGACATGCATAATAAAAGATTTTTTTCTTTTTAATATTCAGATAATTTTATTAATAAAGTCACGCTAACAACAGTAAATACACCATAAATATGTCACAAAGGCAACATACAGAAGAAATCTTCCTCTAATTTGAAAACTCAACGAGAAATAAAGATTTTCAACACCAAAATTCTTACAAATTCAAGAAAAGTCCTTGTTTAATCATTTTCATCTTTTCTTTATACATACATATATATATATATATATAAAAGAAAATGATAAAGTCAAATGATGTTGTAGGGCAGCTAGCTGATGGTTGCTTCAATGTTTTCTTGAACTTTTTGGATAGGAATAGCTCTATGGAAATTAACGACAATTTTTCATCTGAAAAGATAAATATATCTGCTTTCACAAGGGATGTCTGACAGCAGGGACGGAGCCAGAAATTTATTTTTGGGGGGGCTGAAGTGTATTAAAAATTTTTTTTGTGACGAAATAAATATATTTAATAAGTAAAATTTAGAATCAATAATTATAAAAATAATAAAAACATATAATTATACATACCCAAAAATTTGTTATTGATTAACACTTGAAGTATTGGTAGTTGTTGCACTCGAATCACGGGAATCATATTCAACTCACAAAAATTGTTGACTTCATCTAAAATTATTTGCCATCCCTCTTCCCTAAAGTCTTGCAATTGAGATTTCATAGTATCAATCAAACTCATGGCTTGGACAATATTTTGATCCCTTTGTTGCAAAACAAGTGACAAGTCATTTGTGATTCCCAATAAATACTTCATCAGGTGCAATGCAAAAACAAACTCATAATCATTCATTCTATCAATCAAACCCCTGGCCATACATCTATTGTCAGAAGTGGTGGCATCATCTTGTATATTTCCCAATATTCCAATCACCGAAGCCCACATAGAGGATAGACGAAGTAATGTTAGATAGTGTGATCCCCAACGAGTATCCCCTGGTCTTGCTAAACTAGTTTCTTGATTTTTGCCTTTTCCACTAATAATATCTCCACTGTCTAAAAGTGTAACAATCTTATCATGTTCTATTTGTCTTAATTGATCTCTCCTTTTACATGATGCTCCAGTTAAATTGACAATCATAGAGACATAGACAAAGAATTCATTGACAATGATATTTCCCTTAGCAACAGCAACAATAACTAACTGGAGTTGGTGAGCAAAACAATGAATATACATCGCATAGGGATTTTCTTGTAATATAAGGGCCTTCAAACCATTGAACTCACCTCGCATATTTGAAGCTCCATCATATCCTTGACCTCTCAATTTGGATAATGATAATCCGTGTTGCGCGAATAAAGAATCAATTGCATCTTTCAAACAAAGAGATGTGGTGTCAGACACATGTACAATTGCAAGGAAACGTTCAATCACACGCCCTTCTTTGTTCACATATCTCAAAACAACTCCCATTTGCTCTTTCACTGAACTGTCTCGAGACTCATCAACTATTAGGGAAAAATAATTGTCTCCAATATCATTGATTATAACACTTGTGCAAGACATAGACCTTCTTCTAGTACTTTCCGGTACTCTTCTCTTTCCAGAGCTCAAGCTGGGCAATCACTTGGTTAGTGAAAGAGCAGGACATCACAAAGCTAGGGTGCCCTGTGGCACAACCCAAGTTCATGAGACGACCCTCAGCCAAGACAATGATGCCGGAATTTGTCTCAGGGAAGACCCATCGGTCTGTTTGGGGCTTAATTGTGATCCTCTTAACACCTGGGTATGTCTCGAGACCGAGCATGTCAATTTCATTGTCAAAGTGGCCAATGTTGCAAACAATAGCATTGTTCTTCATCTTCTTCATGTGGCTAACCATGATGATGTCTTTGTTACCGGTGGTGGTGACAAAAATATCAGCTTCGGAGACAACATCTTCCAGGGTCAAAACTTGGAAGCCTTCCATGAGGGCCTGAAGAGCACAAATTGGATCAATCTCAGTCACGATGACACGAGCACCAGCTTGCTTCAAGGCAGCAGCACAGCCCTTTCCAACATCTCCGTAACCACAAACAACTCCAACCTTTCCGGCAATCATCACATCAGTGGCTCTCAGTATAGGGGGTTTTCCGGCGGCTTGGGGGGGGGCTTAAGCCCCCACCAGCCCCCCCTTAAATCTGTGGCTGTCTGACAGATTGGATATCTTGCACTCAGAACAAGAACAAGTATAGGAGAAGGAGAAAGGGCTGGAACAGTTGTCAGAGACAACCGTTTCGGAAGGTTCACGGTCATGATTAGGTCAAAAAAATTTGTGCGGTTCAAATCACTTCTTGTAACTTGATTTTCAAGCCGTGTGGGACCCACAAAAAATGTTGTTTTAGTGTTACTCGCTGTTATTCTATTATTACACCCTGTACAGATGATGTTACACCGTATGCAAATGGTGTTACACCTTCTGGAACGGTTGTTCTGACAATCGTTCCAGCCCCGGATTCGAGAAGGAGAATTGGGGCTCGTTCCTCAAAACACATGCGTTGAAATGGATTATAAATAAAAAGTTGTTGATTCAAAACCATCTACTTATCAATAAAAAAAAAAAAAAGTCTGATGGCATGGTTGCTAAGTTAACCAAGCAACCATCTTACGTAACCAAAGAATGCCAGGATTTTAATTGTCAGACGCATTATTGACCAAAAATTACAATGCCCGAGCAAAGAGTCAAAGACTCGCGCGCCTCCGACGCTAGTATTATTCGCTACACAGTTGTTACCAACGGCTACTATTCAGCCGTCCCGTCCGCGGTGATTTTTCTTTATGCTATCCGTCTTTTGATAAATCCGGATAGCGATCAAGTACGATGTATTAGTAACTCAAAGTTGACAATAGCATGAGAGTGTAATAACAGTAGTACTGAAACTAACGCTTTCGGTCATAATTGATACAGTTTTTCCGTTTCTCTAATTGGTGTGTTGATATTTTACTTATCACGGATTAGTTGAAAACATATATGCGATACTGGTGAGAATTAATTAATTGCTGTGATTAAATTCTGAATCCCAAAAGAACTCTGTTTGAAGTAGATACATATTTTGCGTGTGCATGTGTTTTTAAAAGGTACTACATTAGATACTAGAAGTGCCGCTAACAGTCGTAGAAATTACTAACCCCTACGTATTGGCGTTGTACAATTTAGGTGGTGGCTTTTTTATTTTTCCCCTACATTGGCCAGGTGTAAAAAATTTATGAATTGAGCCGCAAAACCAAATTAAATGAGGATCAAATTTGATCACGTAAATATAGTTAAAAGAATAAAGTTTAGGCACTATTTTACCTTTAGTGAAACTGTCTTTTTTTTTTTTTTTTTTACCTCTAGTGAAAATGTTGACAGACTGTTTTGAGAGAGCTGAGGCTGCACCAAAGCTAATTAATGGCCAGGAAGCACATTATTTTGTGGCTTACCCCCCAGCTTTTTTTTGATATGCCATACTGCAAAACCCTAAAATATATTTGTGTGAAACCTCAACATCAATATATCATATCCATTGATGTGCTTATGCGTGCTTTTACATTATGCTTAACAAACGATCGAAGAGGATTTTTATGCTTCTTATCTCTTCCTTGAACTAGCACCCATCGATGATCTTTTATTTGCTCATATTGGAAGTGATCTTGCCAACTTGCTGCTCGTCAAGAAGACCAAGAATGGCCGTATTCGTTCCTAATTGGTTTTTAATGAGCTACGATCTGTGAGCGAACTGTGAAGCCAAAACATTTTGTATTATCTCGCTGAAAAGAAAAAGAAAAATTACTTTTGAGGTTTCCAAATGAAGAGATATATGTAGGCGATGACCAACAAATTGGGATGATTTTCCTAGTATAATATTGTCTAACATATAAGAAAATGCCAATGAATAAATACGTTAAACAACACAAGCATTTTCGTAATGCATTTATACACCGTCTAACCACTAGGGTTGCCTAGTGGTTAAAAAAAAGGCTCTTAGGGTGTTATTTACTATTCATGCCTGACAATTGGAGGTTGGAAGAGTTTGGGAAGGGGTGGGAGGACAAAAAAATAAACACCATCAAATTCTTTGGTATATTTTCATCATTGCTGATTTGCTTCTTCTACCGAGAAAATGGTCTCTCTGGAATCCCATAATAATATTTTAGATAGCTACGAAAGCTTTGGTCGCTTACTATGATCCTGCCTCTGAAATTGCGATCCAAGAAGGTCCTCCAGCAGCTTATTATCCAAATACTCGAGCTCAATGACTTGTTCTTCTTGTCCTCTTGGCGATGCTTCCAACTCAGGAGTTTCAACAGGAGCTCCAGCTCCCCCAGAATTGGGCAAGTTCATCGAAGACGACGATGGCAGCTGAGAAAAATCGAGGCTCGATCCGGCAGGATCAGCATTTCTATAATGACCATCATTGGGGAAATTGAGAAGAGCTTGATGACCCCTCAAAGCATATGCAGCCCGATCGTATGCCCTGGCTGCTTCTTCAGCAGTGTCGAAAGTCCCTAGCCACAAACGAGCTCCATTCCTTGTTGGATCGCGAATTTCAGCTGCGTATTTCCCCCATGGCCTCCTCCTTATCCCGCGATACTTGATCACTTTCTTTCCCTTCTCCTGATCATTCTCCATTGCAATGCTTCCTTGATTTGGAGGGAATTTAAAGCAGATAAGGGATGATGTAGATGTTCTTCTCTTTATGCTCCATTCAAGGTTTGGTACGGTAAGTTGTTTGAAAAGTGCGTTTCTATTCGTGCACCATGCATGTATATGTTAGGCAAATGTAGTTCGAGTCTAATCTGACGCCTGATGCATGTGGAATTTGTCTAAAACTTCATTCATTCAATAATTCTTTCCGGGAAAGTTCTTTATTGGCCATACTAATCAACATTCCCATTTTTAAAATCCACCATATGGGTGCATGATAACTGATTAGCGTTTTGCTTCTTTTTTTTTTTTCTGTGTGTGCTTGTTATTATTATTATTTTTTTTTTTTGCTGTTCAACAGAGCCATTTTGAATTTTTAATCTTGCCACAGTTCAGTTATAATTAGTAGTTTATTTTAGGGTAACGCAAAATCAATTTAAATGTTTCCAATTCTGGGATATTTTCTTTTCCATATTTCTGTTGCTTTTCATCATGAAGATGTGTTTACGATCTGAATAATAATATGTTGTGAGGGGTTGCATAATCATTCTCACTTAATTGGAAGAATAGATAGCAGCAGCAGACAAATTGGCTGCCAAGGTATCAATAAATGGTCACCTTCATTCAGCGCAATCGCTGTACGCCGTAAAGGGATTTGGTTTGTGCCTACGACATCTATTCAACAAGGCTTTTTGGGCAGCCAATCAATTTAAGATTTAATGCTCTGGCGGTCTAGCCTACTTGCGCACAAGGAAGGAAAGTTGCTAGAAGGGTCCTCACTTTCTTTTTTTTTTTTGACCATATGGTTAAGATGAAGTTATTCAATGTTTGAATATTTTTCTCTTTTTAGGGAGTTATCATCTTAGTTTACTCCCCCCATCAAATTTCATTGCATTATTTTACATGGTTAGGTAAACATACAAGTGATGGATGGTAGATATTGTTACCAATACTTGTTAGTGCATGATTTAGTGCAATATATCATATTATACGAGTGCCACGTGGGTATTAATCAAAATAGGTATCCATGTGTTAAATGTTTGGTAAGATGAAGTTAAGTTGGGAAGTTATTGAAAATTTGCAATAGAGAACCATAACTGCAAGCGTGTGTATGACATGTTTTCTAAGCCTATAAAAAGTGTAACAGTATGTTCAATGGTGGCTAAGTAATACTCACATTTAATGTGACTTGAATTTAAGGTTCTGTTTGATAAAACTGAATTCTAAAATTTGAATATTGAAACAATTAATTTGCTGAATTTTAAGCACTGAAAAAAATATATGAATGTCTGAATTTTAATGCTAAACCTATTTATATTGTTTGATAAATATTTATAGCTGAATGCTTAATAAGTTTAATTTGACAATTTTGCCCTTATATCCTTTCATTCAAAAAATAAAATAAAATCTATGATTTAATTAGTTTAAATTTGTTAGGTATGAAAATGACAATATTTATTTTTAAATCAAATTAATATAAAAGATGAAATATATTATATGAGGAGTATGGAGAAGATGTGAAAGTCATTAAAAAGGGAGAAAGAGAAACTAAAATTCGTTAGATAGAGAATATTATGTTATTTAATTAAATAAAAATTTTGAATATAATTAACAAACAAGGGTAGATTTGGTAGATAAGATAAGGTAGTTAAAGTAATTCTATTGATTCTTATCAGAATTAAGCATTCAGTTAGGATTCTTGTGCTGAAAAAAATACACACAGGTTCAACACTACTTAACAAGTTCAGCAAATTGATTTTTATTTATCAAACACTCAAAACATCTGAATATCTGAAACAATTCAGATTCAGCACTTTTTTATGTTATCAAACAGATCCTAAGTATTTTTTTTCTAATTCATTAGACAAATAATCCAATGCATATTACCCTACGTTCAACCGGATGCTGCCAGCGCCCCACATATCCTGGTCCAAGGGACACACAACGACTCTATCTTTGTCTCTTACCTGTAACTATAACAGTTCATACTTTACTGCTTTTTATTTGATTTATAAAGATAACAAAGAATGAAATTCAGTTTTTTCTTGTTTACTAAACTACTCGTATTTCAATACTTAACCCGTCTGGTTTTTTTTTTTTCCTTAAAAAAAAACCCGTTTAGTAGCAAAGTTTGCAAGAAGAAATGTAATGTATCTTATCTTAAACTTGAAATAGCCATTCTAATTCATTTTTTTTAAAAAAAAAAAATGCACTGGAGGAATTCTCCCGCGTACCCCTGCTGTACATTAGGGGTGGCAATTCGGGTCCAATCAGGACCCGACCCGTCAAAAAATCTGTTGACCCGAACCCGACCCGTCAACCCGTGACGGGTCAGTATATCTGACACGAACCCGAAAATTTTGGGTTGGCGAGTCGACCCAAAATGACCCGAAAATTAATTTTAATTTATTAATTTATCACTGTAAATTCTAATAAAATCAATTTCTCACAAAATTAATTACATCATCAAGTAATAAAATTTTAAATAAATAATTTCAAATCAAATCCAAAATAAATTAAACACCGTAAAAGTGTTTTATCCCAAACCAAATATAAAATAAATTAAAACGAATTATATTATTTGTCCAAATATAATAATTTTAACTTCACACAAGGTAAATAAATTCATTTAGGATTAAGTAATTAATGCCTTTGAAAAAAAAGAATGATTTAGTTTATTTAGATAAAATAATTTTTATGTTTATTAAATTATTTTTAATTTGTAAACGGGTCATATCAGGTCACCACGGGTTGACCCGAAATCGACCTGTTTTCTTTTCGGATTCATCGGGTTCGACCCGATTCTGACCCGAACCCCCAAAACTTCAACCCAAACCCATTAATTTCGTGTTAAATTCGTGTTGTGTTTTTGGATCATGTCAGAAATTCCCACCCCTATTGCACATAGTAGAATAGCCGCCGGGAAGGGTGGGAGGGGCGGGGGGCTACGTCTAAGTGACGGCTCAGGCCCTAGCTCATTTGTGGCGTTTAGCGCGTTGAAACTCAAAACTAGGAGAGAGTTGGACAGCTGAATTATTTCAAGTTCGAATTCGGGTTGAGCTCGAGCACTCTCAATTATATAATATAATTAAATGAGTCAAGTTCGAATTCAATTAGTACCAATCTATGTCAAGTTTGAGTTTTGAGTATGGTACTGCTCGACTTGAACTCGACTCAAAAACACTCAAAACTAGGAGAGAGTTGGACAGCTGAATTATTTCAAGTTCGAATTCGGGTTGAGCTCGAGCACTCTCAATTATATAATATAATTAAATGAGTCAAGTTCGAATTCAATTAGTACCAATCTATGTCAAGTTTGAGTTTTGAGTATGGTACTGTTCGACTTGAACTCGACTCAAAAACACGTGTGATCCGACACCTATTGACTAATCCGACAAATCTTACTAATTTGACCAAACAATTTGAGTTGGTTGACTACACTGCAGTAACCCATGTTTCTCTTTAATTTCCTTTCTTAGCCTCCTTGGTACAACTCGTGTAGACAGAAACGATATCCACGCTCTCTTGTCACTTTTACATCATTCCAGGACTAAAACGCAATTTGCTTGCCATCTATTATTTTCTCACAGCAAATTCACCCCATCCCACGCTCTCCACCTGTCGACCGTCTTCATACTCGTCAATTTTGTTGCGATTTGCCACTAAGATTATAGTAGTAACTTTTCTAATGTGACGCGTGTGTGAGATAAAATAATAATAATAATTAGAAAATATAAAAGTAATTAGAAAGTATAAATACATTGCAAGTAAAATAATATTTAAAAAACGGGATATCCAAACTGTAAAAGCCTACAGATGGTCTGGTTTGGAGTGCCTAAAATGCAAAAGCCTGCTGGACAAAGGCTAAGACGGTGAAGGCCAAACTTCTATTCTCCCATCGATGAAGGCTAAGCCTACAGATGGTCGTACTCGCAGCAGAAGCAGTATTTCAATCATGCAATTATTTTGGTTCTGAAATCTCCCATTTGGGCCTTTTTTCTTTTTTAAATTTCCTAGCAGCATCAATCAATTATATGTCGTATGGTTAGAGACGATGCATGCAGGGATGCGGCTGGACCCGTTGATCCATTAGACAATACAGGGAGCTGATGTCCTTTGGTTTTTATTTCAATTGTTTTCTGATTACTTATATAATACTCTGCTGCTACTAATACCCCAAAAAAGAATTTGATTTGTAGTTTCACTGATCAAATTCTTCTTCGTTTCCTTTTGAGAGGTCAGAACGTCCAGGTACTCCAACTCTTACTAATATCTATTTTATTACAATTAAATTGGCATGCCAGAGTCAATTCGCTTTATATACCTACTCCCAGGTGCTTAAAAGTAAGAACAAAACTAAAGCCACTTAATCCAGACACCACTACAAAAGAGAATCCAATCCAACTTTTTTGAAGGAAAGATTTTAGGATCCATAGTAGCTAAATTGGATTTTAACACTACTGTATATATATATATATATATATATATATATATATATATATATATATATATATAAATGATGACAAATGCAAAGTTAAATTCTCTGCATTTGTCTCTTGACATCCAGTTTCCTCGAAAGCGGGTAATCTACCTGCACCAATTAGCAATAATGTATTCTAATTAGGCGTCAACGAGATCGTCATCAACAGGAAAAAGCGATTTTTTTTTTTTTAGAAAAGTATAGTACCATTAAAAAAGTGAAGTGCCATTTCCAGGCAAGTTCTGAACCACTCGTGAGACAAAAGCTTCCAATTCTTTATTGTAATGTTTAATCACTAATTACTAATTTTTCAATTCTTTCAGGTGGAGTGCATGCATTAAACCGCATATTAGATCCATCAAATACAGCGTCAAAACATGATTTTGTTGGCTCCACCACACTGTTAAATATATATATAATCAATGGTCCCTTTCACTCTGACGGTCAGTTTTCATGGGTTTTAGAAGTTGCTCCAATTACTGGGGCACTTGAGAGCATTGGCTAGAGTACCGAATTTCCATGCGCCACAAAAAGTATATATATATATATATATAATAATAAAGGAAAAGAAAGAAAGGTTTAAAAATCAGTAGTACTCTTCGTTCTTACCTGTAAATGCAAAGTGAAAATAAAATTCGTGTGATGAAGATTCAATGAATTTAGAGGGGATGAATTCTGCTCCCAAGTTGCATCGTGGAAAGCGATTGATTAATCTTCAAAATTGACCAAAAACTGCTTCTCTGTTACTTTAGCCTCGGATAAAAGAAAGAAGAAGTGATCGTGAGTCTAGTTTTCTTAATAAACTTCAACCAATTTGCATGGGATTTTTGATTACTTACAGGAGAATCAAAACTACATAGTACTACTGTTTGAACAGCAAATACTCTATGTTATGCATTCTGCCGAATGGTATGGAACTCAAAAGTTTTGAATCCTGGTCCTATGACAGTTGGGATCCTTTGTGCCACTACTCGGTGCCAAATTCAGTGCCAATCCCACTAATCACGTGATGGTAGAAGGAATTTAAATAAACAACATATGACAAATTAAATAAATAGAACACTTGGTATAAATATAGAAGTGACACTAAATTGTCACTGGAAAAGTGACACTAAGGATCCCGTGTGGTCTTATGAAGGGCATCGTCTGCGAAGTTGTTCAGGGTTGAGAGACATGACTATCAACAATTTTGTCGTGCGTTTTCCATTAATTACGGAGCTAATAGTACAGAGAAAATCCCCAAGTCCTCCGTGCAATAGTTCAAATGTCCATTGGACTAATATTATAGATTAATGTTTTTGCTGCACCTGGAGACAGCGCGGCAGGGTTAGGAAAATTATTTTCTAGTGAGAGGACAAATAAAATAAAATTCTTAAAAAGCATACTCTCAATGATGTAAAATGGTTGGGTCCAACCAATTGTCAAGGTAAATTGATTTAGGAGGAATTACCCTGGAGTTCATTGATAAAGACGTGTAGGAATGGAGTTTTTTTTCTTTCGTTAAGAGTATTTTGAATATTTTTTTTATAGCGGCAATCATGCAAACTGCTTTAAATATGTAATCAGAGAAACTTGAACATTTTGTACACAATAATGACTAATGAAATTCGGGGGGTTTTTTTTTTTTTTGGTTTGATGAAACGACATATGTGAATTCTGAGGTGAAGCTCAAAAACAATTTTGACTTTTGCCCAAAATTAAAATTGAGAGAAATATATTATTAATTACGGGTACGATTTTGACTTTTGACCAAAATTAGAGATGAGAGTGATGGAAATGGAATTGAATGGTTAACACTACTGTAAAAGGAAAGGATTTATGAAAGGGTCGCGTCGCGTGATATCACACTGGTACGGGTTCATGCCCCGTAGCCACAAGCGTCGGCGTCTATGACCCACCCCTCCCTATGCCTCCGTCATCTATTTTGGCCAATCTTTTCGCCCTCATTCTCCACACCGCTATAATTTACCCACTAATTTTGCATTAGATCATAAAATCCACGATTGCAAAAAAAAAAAAAAAAAAGAGAGAGAGACGATTACCAACTAGGAGATTTAGTGATGAAACCCTGACATTTCATATTCTTCTGAATCTGAAACATCATGATGAATCAGTATAAGTATGGATAAAAACTAATTGTACAAAACATAATAATGGAATTTTTAAACATAAAAGTGAAAAAGTGACAAAATCTCCTATGATTCACAATACTTGGTGTAACAATTAAAGAAATCATGACGGTTTTTTTTTGTGGGGGGGGGGGGGGGGTAAAAAAACTACTTTCAGGCTTCCACAAAACAGGGAAATAACTAGCAAAAGGGCAAAAAAAAAAAAAACATTCAAAGCAATAGCCAAGTACGATGAATCTGGAAAAGGGGGGGGGGGGGGAAAGAAGAAGGTGATGCCAAATGCAGCCCTATTGCCTGCAACCGGTCACTGTTACTACGATTAACCAATATGCTATTTACGGTTTGTAGCCAACATATTACAAATGCAATGATAAGTTTGTTTGCTTGCAGAAGAGGATCGGAACCAAAGCTGGGAATTGAGTGTAAGATTATAAGATACTATGTAGACAAAGCGGAATGTATCTTTTTTAGTATTACGTTTCTAGAAACCACTGCCACTCCTTAATTTTCATGGCATCAGTCCGGCAAATAACGAAGACACACTTTGCTTTCTTTGTCACCCCGAGTTTCACGACTCTGCTTTTTGCAAAAGACGGATTCGTGTCCCATGCCGTAGCCGATGACTGTATAATTATGCGGATTGAAACTGGTCTTCCATCAAAATCGCAAAAGGCGAGTACAATCTCCGACTCTTTTTTTTTTTTTTTTTTTAAGGCTCGGCCATTAAATCCGTGCGTCAATAAATAAAAAGACCAGCGGAAAATAGACAGGCGAGGAGGCCTGAATCTAGACTGTGATAAGGTTGGTACCTTGGAATTGTCGGGTCCTTCAACGGACAGAACAGAGGAGTGCACCATGGCTTCCTGCTTCAATAATTTTTTTTTTTTTTTTGGTGTGTGTACAAAAAGGGTTTTAAAATATTTTCCATGTGTAGAACGTTTTTAGCATCTTTGGCTAACTAGTAGTAGCAAGTTTTGTACCCTTTCGGCATATATTTCTTTGCATAAATTATCAACCCGAAGAAGGAAATGAGCTTTTATGGCTGGTACCTGGTATGTTATTGTTAGGTGGCGCGACTAAACACTTCCAGAAATAAATAAATAAATAAGTTATGTGTTTATGGTGCAGATAGCTAGTGAGAAGTTTTGTAGCAGTAATTATATAAAACCAAAAAAAAAAAAAAAACCAAAAGTGTTGAATTTTACCAATATGGGTCATCGGTTACTTTCTTCCACTATTGATAAGAAAGAGTTGAATGCGGGTTGAAGTCAGAGAATAGCTGAATTGACCATTCAAGCGGTAAGCATGGGAAAGAAAGTGGAATAAATATCAAATATATTTTTAATTTACGTTCATGAACTTGTTCACCAGCATTATTAACTCTAATGCCATGGCCATGGTTAATCAGGATTTCGTGTACTGCTGGCCCACTGGCCTAAAATTTTGTTTATGTTTGGATGCAAGTCTAAAGACAAAAAAGTTTGCATCGGAGTGTGCCGTTCGTTTGTAGAATAGAAAAGCGTTTTTTCTTACTATATCTATAAGTTAAGCGTTATCTAAAAAAGAAGTGGTGCGAAGTATTCATTTTTTTCCTTCAAGAAAGAAAGAAAGAAAAAAAAAAGGTGATTAAACAGGCTTTGCAGAGCAGCCCGGTAGGAAGTTTCTTGCATACATTCCATGGACTATTACTAATACAAATATGTAGTAATCAGTCCACTAATGTTGTATTGTAGTACTATCCATTCAATTTTGCCGTCTTGATAATAATAAGGAATCAAATTGTCCAACTGCAAATTTATACTGCTTCACACAAAACTTTGACTGGATCAGAATGACACTTACCCATTAACTTGGACATGCTTGGATTACTTGTTTCCGTCGGAAAATATTGTCGTTTTTCGTGATCACATTTTCCTATCACCTTTTTCTCTCATATATATCAAATCGCTACAGCAATTTTTCCATGAAAAATGATGGAAAATGTAATCCAAACACAACCTTATTATACTAGTACAACAGCCCCAGAACTCATTAGCTCGCGAACCGATTCGACCTCGATTACATATACATATATATATATATTATTTTTTATTTTAATAATAAAATTACATATATATTTTTAATATTTTTAATATTATTTAAGAAAAATAATTATTTTATTTATTTTTTAAAAATAAAATAATTATTTTTTATTTTTTAAAACTCGAACTCGAGTTTGATATTTTGAACTCGTCGAATTTGAGCGCAAGTTCGAATTTCGTAAAATTATGCCGAGAATAGACTTGAAATGTCAAGTTCAAATTCGATTTCGAGTTTCGTAAAATTATATCGAAACTCTGTTTAATTAGGTCGAAACTCGAGTCGATTCAACTTATTTGTACCCCTAATTCGACTTCGACCCATCAAAATAGAAAGGAATAAAAGCCTTTCATTCCGACTCATATTTATGCAGCTGTTCTGGTAATTTTGGTGCCCCCCGGCCCCAACTCCATGACGACTAGACTCCGCCGCCGTGCGTCATTTTGACTCACGTGGCCCGAAACCGAAAGGCCTCCCCTTGGCCCTGAAATGAAATCCTAACTCTCCTAGTGTAAGCGTGTAACCTCCACACACTCACACTCCATGCATGACACGAGTGTTGCAGGACTCGGCAGTTTTTTTGTCTTACGTGGGTGGGGTCAATGGTCAAGTTGCCCGAGGGGGTACACGAATGCATCTGATGCCACAACAACGTTGCCGGGACATCCCCTCTTTGCCCAAAATCCAGTAATCTATGACTATGACCTTTTTTTTTTTAATAATATATATTTTTTTTAAAAAAAAGAAAAAGAAAAAGATAAGATGTTCTCTGGTAGTACTTTCGGATTATCCATTTTTCACGAGTATATAAAGGGGGAGGTCGGCGTCCTAACTTCGTCGAACACCCAAATTTGGCATCTCCACTGGTAGTTGCTGCTAATAAGCTATATAGAATTCAAAAGAATTCATTCGAAATTCAGAAATGGAGGCTAATAGGTCGTTATTCCAATTTCACGACTCTATAATTTTAGATTGCCCCTTCGAATCATCATCTTCATTTGATTCACCCCAACCGCAATCGCATTCTTTCACCCCATCATCATCATCATCATCATCATCGTTATCAACATCATCTTCGTCATCATCATGGGATGAGGTGCTTTTCCAGCACAATTGCGATTTTCTTCCCTTCAATTTCAATGACTCTCAAGACATGTTTCTTTTCGATGTCCTGGCCGAGGGAGCAGGAGCCTCTGCCAGAGATGCTTCTTTGAGACAATCCTCCTCGGAAACCAACTCCAACTCCAACTCCAACTCCAACTCCAACTCCTCCGGCGGCGGCGTTAGGGAGGAAGAGGTGACTTCCAACGTCACAAAAGAAACAAACAAGGAAAAGAGTTACAGAGGAGTCCGCAGGCGGCCGTGGGGAAAATATGCAGCTGAAATCAGGGATTCCACGAGGAAGGGAATCCGGGTGTGGCTCGGAACGTTCGATAGCGCCGAAGCTGCTGCTTTGGTGTACGATCAAGCTGCATTTTGTATGAGGGGTCCCATGGCCGTGCTCAATTTTCCTGTGGATGTGGTGCAAGAGTCCCTTCGTGATATGAAATGCGGTTCTGAAGGAGGAGGAGGAGGGTGCTCTCCCGTGGTGGCACTGAAGCACAGGCATTCAATCAAAAAGAAAAAATCCTCAATTAGGAATCACAAAATTGCACGAGAGGCGGCAGCCAAGGTAGAGAATGTGGTTATATTGGAGGATTTGGGAGCTGAATATTTGGAAGAACTATTAAATTCATCATCAGAAATCCCTGCTGCCCTGTGACTCTCTCTGCTGTACCGCTCAAACAACAACAATTCCTTCTCCGTTTGTACATAAATTTGCTCCTTTCCTTCTTTTTTTTTTTCTTTTCTTTGAAAAAAGAGAGAACCTTTTCTTTTTCCAGTCATTTCTGTTCCCTCTGAGGATGTGTGATTTTTTTCTTTTCCTTTTGTTTTAAGAAAAAGGCGATCAGCGTAAAGTAATTACTACTAATTAATTACCAGTGTTATATTCTGGGCCCGTTCATCCATTTTGATTCTGTCTTCGGCTGTACAGTTGGACGCCATGTACTCGTGCGGCCCGGCCCGTATGCGATTTTTCAGGTCTAACGAGATTGGGATTGGAGAATTTTGAGGATGGGTTCAAATTAATCCCACCAAATCTAACATATTGTCTTTTTCTTTTCTTTATATTCTTTGTTAACCTCTAATTTTTTACTACTTCTTAACAATGGACAAATTCTCCCGAAAAGAAATTGGTACTTATTTGATATCACCAACTTTTTTATGCTCACATCATGTGCCCAAAGGACCGTTGCAGAGGTTTTGCGAGCAAAGTGATGGAAATTTCTGGCGGATCTCAATAACCAACTAATCTTGTTTTAGACCCAACAATAAATTAACTAAGATTCTGATACATTTTTTTTGTTTCTTGTGCTAAATTCGACAATTCCTAAAAGTCTCTGACGTTGTACACCGTCTCACTTGTCGGACAATTATTATTATTATTATTTTTGCAGGTCCCAGTCACTTTTCAAATTTCCTCCTCCTATAATTTTGTTTTAATTATTTTTCTTTTACCGTCGGAAGCTTTTTGGTTGGCCTTAAGTCGTCAAGTATGATGATTTATATATATATATATATATATATATATATATATACAGTATATGATGTGCAATCGTAATTTCTTTCGGTGTTGTCACTTTTTATTCTCCTTCCATCTAGATTATCGGCCCAATCGTTGACTCACGGCACCCATATTTGGGGATGCCGTTGTTGGTCCAAAGAAGACAAGGTGTTAAAGTTGAAGAACTGTTTTAGCGGCCTACTCTGAGGACCAAGCACACATGTCTCTCATAGAAAGTTGGGTTGGGCTTACCTTCAAGTATGCCAGGAGCGACAACCTCTCTGGGTTCTAAACACTAGTAATACTTCTATTTTAGGAGGCGAACAATAAAGCTCATTCCATTCCAGTCCAGGTCTCCCACAAAATCAACACTAAACAGTAGCAACATGATATCTCAGCTAGTTGAGAGTCCAAAAATTCCATTAAAAAAAAAAAAAGCTACCAAAACCCTTGATATTTGATTCAGTTGAACAAAGTCTGGTATTGTGCTGATGTTTATCGTATCATGGAACACGGTAACTGTTTTCCATTTGGGGTTCCAAATCCAAATGACGAAAGACTCTAGAAAAGGCATCCGTAGGTGAACCCAATAAGGTTCACGGTGGGGATGACAAAGTGAAAATGTTCACTCAAACCATTAATTGTTCAAGAATGCGATGAATCTTTCTTAAGTTTTGAACCGCATATTCATCTAAATCATGGTTTATAATCATACTAGTATGATTTGTCTGTTTTTTTTTGCCGCAACAATAACATTTATATAATCTATTCTAACCTAATCTAAGAGAAAAGGGAAGATGAAATTTTTTGGAGAAAGCCACAACTAAGTGGCAAGGTGGGAGGCAAGGGTACAAAGACTTAACTTTGACCTCCCACCCCACCAAGACTTAAGGTCCTGTTTGGATTGTCATTTTTTGCCGGAAAATTGTGTCGTTTTTCGTGATCACATTTTCCTATTATCTTTTTCCTTCGCGTACTTCAAATTGTTACAGTAATTTTTTCATGAAAAATGCAATCCAAACGGGCCTAAATGTCTGTCTTGGTGGCCCAAGAGGCTGTTGGCTAGTATAATTTGTTATATGCGAGCCACGCTAGGAGGAGGATGGTACGGGTTTGACCAAAATCACAGCAGATGAGCAGAGTCACAGCACTGCGCCTCCCCAGTCTGCAGCAACAAAACACGCAGAAGGCTGTCTGCCCTTGGTCGCTCCCATTTCACTAATCCAACCAGCCTTCTGCGTGTAGCTGCACCTAGTTTGCCGCACACTTGTCCTCATCCAATTACGGAAAGATGCCCTCTGCATTCTGCAATAAAGAAGCAGAAATGTGTAGGAAAATGCCTTGCTCCGCAATTCCTCAGAAACAAGGCTAGCTCATTTGTTCTTCTTCGTTTTCCCCAGGCGCTTCCTGATATTGACTAATTTCTCTTTCTCATGGATAAGGCGAAATTAGCGCCCGTGCACGCAGCAATCGACCTCGAACCAGACAAAGAAGTCACCTCCAGAGTTGTGGATACCTGCTTGGTTGGAAAGATCATCTTGGACTGGCCAGTAGATAAAAGGGATGTCAAATGCATTGCTTCCTTCCAATGGAAATGCAAAAAGGATTTCAGCGTTTCCTACGTGGATCGCAACACCTTCATGTTCTCTTTCCAAGGCAAAGAAGATTGGAGAAAAGTTCTCCTCGATGCGCCTTGGAATATCAAGGGGGGACTTCTCATTCTCTCTCCCTTCGTCTCTGGCAAAATGCTAGAAGAGCTGCAATTCTCTTTCTCCCCATTTTGGGTTCAGGTCCACGGACTCCCAATCGACTACTTGACGAAGGCAAATGGGCACAAGCTTGGCCAAGTGTTGGGCAAATTTCCGTATGTGGATGGGGATGCGTTCGATGGGAGAGCGTTGGATAGGAAGTTCCTCAGGATTCGTGTAATTTTGGACATTACAAAACCTTTGCTTTGTGGGTTTTGGGTTAGGCGTAGGAGGCTCAGTGATATTTGGGTTGAGTTCAAGTATGAAAAGTTGGGTATTTTCTGCTACAAATGTGGCCGGATTGGGAACCATTACAGAAGCTGCCAATTCCCCGCTAAAAAGGGTAAATTTGGACCCTGGTTACAGGCCGAGCCACCGAGTGATTCTCTGGCTGTCGCTTCCCTTTCCTCTTCCTCTTATGTCCCCGGAAGAGCAACCGTGGTGGCGGCGGCAAGGGACACAAATGCATGCACTACTTTGATCACAGTTCCTTCAAGTTCAGAACCAGAAGAAGACGTATGCCTCCTCTCAAAACGTTTTCTCCATTAAAATCGTCCTGCTAAATTAGAACTAATTAGTACTACTAATCATTTCCAAACTTTTCTTTCTTTCACTCAACAGATTCATCAAGAGATGGAGTCTGAACACATGTACCATGGCAGTTATGCAGATATTTCAGCAAGGTTAAAAAACCATAAACATATTGGCAGTATTTCTTTTGTTGTTCACTGCTATGTAAGCATGTTATCACCAGATCCATGTGCCTTGTGGAGTCATAGAACCCGGAAAAAGGGAGTTAAAAGAAAAAGGAAAAATTGCTGTCAGGAAAGATTTCTAATAAGGGTTTTCGCATTTTGCCCCTGGTCCCGTGTATATGGCTTCATGAACTGATTAATTTCTGTTTAACAGGAATCTCAAGCAAAAGTTGATTGTGAACAGTCTAGATTCGCTGGTCATGGTAGCAAATTGTGCTATGATCTCTTCCCGCCTGGCTGATGCAAGTGCATACGACTGGAGGTTGCTTATGGTGATGGCGGCCTATTTCACATATCTGGTGCTGAAGCTGATTCGCATAACTCAGAGGTCGTGGCTGCTAAAAGCATTCAACCCCCGTCAGCCACCTAATCAAGAGCAGAATCTGATGGCTCTCATGGAAATCTTGATTTTGGTTGTGTTTTTTGCGATGCTGAAATCCTCATAAAATGCTACTATGAACTTTCTGTTTAAGCTTAGTAACGGTCTTACTGTCTGTACCCTGTTTTTGACTTTACGTTTGGCTTCTTCTGGTAAATGAGCTTTTTGCTAACTACGAGTACAAATGTATGTTGAGCTTCAACTTCTTTAGAAAAGGGCTGTCCTGTCAACTTTTTGTAGCTGCTATTAAGCAATCAAAGGAAGAAACTTGTGTTATCTTGTTGAGATTCCCCCCTTTTTTTTTTAAAAAGCGTTTACCGCACACATGATTGGGTTGCATCCCAATCCCCTTTCTATTTATTTGTTGGGTCAGAGAACATGATCCCAATCCCTTTGTTCTTTTGGGTTGGTCAGGCTTCAGGGTTTGGTGGCGTGTCAAAATTAATGAGAAGTTGACCCGGCCCCAATGTTCTGTCCACTTGGTTTCGGTCCAAAGGGGAGATACCCATCCTTTCTCTTCGAAATAGTTGCACCGGAAAAAGCATTTCCTAAGCCCAGTCCTAATATTGCTAAAGTCTGACAAGCTGACCCAAAAGGACTTGTCATTAAGAAGCCCACAAGCCCAGTTGTACTAACTTTGGGTAATGTATATACTAAGTTGGGAGTTTATTTCCTTATATGAATATGATGGTTCATTTTCCTTTAATAGTGCACCACAGTATGAACGACAATCAAATAGTATCACTGTGATATTTTGACTTTGTGAACAAGAGCAGAAGAAGAACCTCGTAGCATGTTTGTTGGTATTAATTTTGGGTGCATGTATTTTGCCGCAATCTAATTTGAAAAAGAACATATCAACTCTTGCCCATAATTATATATTTCGGACTTTTTCATTGAATAAAAATAGAAAAGAATTTCCAGCCTCTTATATTGTCATTTTTTTTGTCCAAAAAAAAAAAAAATAGTATAGTAGCTTTTGTCATTGCGCTATGAGAGCACCAGACATTCACCGACTCGTTTGCATTATGAGCAGTACACATGGCACAATCGTCACAGCGTTTTATTTCGCTACATTCGGGACCCGAGATTAGATAAGAATGGCAGGAGTCGTGTTCGCAGAAAACCCATTTCCAAACAGACTTGCTGGTACTTGAATTAGTCTATGATATTGCATTTTAACAATAGATGTATCAAAACATTTGCGATGATGACAAAATCTAAGGCTTGTTTCTCAAAACATTCGCAGTGGCCGCTTATGAGCTTTCGCTTTCGTCAGGCTTGAGAACTTATATGCTGCTGCTTCTAAGTTCTATCCTTCCTTGGATGTCCGAGCCTTAAAAGGAAAGATAGAAAAAAAAAAAACATGTGAATATATAGTATATAGACCTGCAAATTTCAAAGCTTAGTTAGAACTTAGAAGTTGGAATAGGCATCGCTGCTCTCATGCATCCGGGCAGAAAAATCTGGCACAGATATAACTAGTACTTTCGAGGAACCACATGCTAATTAAGTGCCTCCTTTCGGTGTTTGACAAAGAAAACTTGTACTACTAGCTACCATGAAAAGGCAATCGCAGTAAGTGATGCTTCCTACCATGACTAGACTCAAAGTTTTTTCGATTCCATTTAACTTCCCACTCAGGAAAGGGATCCCTTTTTGAAAGTTCAGAGAAATCATTCTGCCGTAGATTTTGTAACGTAAGCATTGTTCATGTATGGTAATTGTAAGTGACTCATCACTGTTAAGGTTATCGATTGATGGCTAGGAAAAACTTTGAAAGAAAGATCCAGGAAGCTCCACTTTAAACCATGGCCCTCGATGTTGGATGCTTGCCTGCGCATCTATTTGATTATATGATCAGTGCACATGGACACAGATATCGTAGTGGAAGATTGGAAAAGAAAAAGCTCTCTCATATTAATTTTCCGACTGAGTGGCCGCCTCCTAGCCCATAAAACTATCATCACAATTACGCCCAGAGGGATAAATGTTTCAATTCAGTTTGCATTTCCCTTCAAATTAATCTACTTTCTCAGATCATGTAAATTGATTTGCATTCGTGGCAAATATATTATCAGTATCAACGACAGGGAGATTCGGAATTGGATTTTCATAATTTCTTCACTTGTGCTTTGAATGTCCCTTGCGTTCTCCAAGGGATGAAACTGGCTATATTTTTTATTTGGATTTTTTAATATGTTCTTCGGTCAACAAAAGTTACTTAGGCACTAACACTGGCTTGAAAAGGTTCTTAGGAACAATAAGACAGGTACATTAAGGTTTAAAGAAGGGCTAATTGCACTTTGCTCCCTTGAACTTGACCCTTTATCACACTTTGCCTCTTTGAACTTTAAATATATTCACTTTGCCCCCTTCATTGATTAAGTCAAATGTCAATGATGAATTTTTCATCCAAAAATTTAACAAAATAGAATAATGCTATACTGTTAATCAGAATATGAAATATTTTATTAGAAAAATATAAAAATTCATATGATTTTAAAAAAATTAAAAAAATAAAAGATGGTATAATAGCAAAGAATTGAAAATTTTTATTGTGACAAAAAAAGAATTTAAAAATTCATAAACCATCTGCACAAGTTTTCATCGCTTACCTTTCTTCTTTTAATTTGTAAATGGATTAGTTTTAATAATATTCATTTACTTTGTAGCTTTTACAAGATTTTCATGAGTCAATAAGATGCTATTTGGTAATTTTATACCACATTCATACCTTGCTTTGCATTTTACACTTTTAAAAAAAATAAAAATTCTCTAAATGTGGTTTTCAATATATTTTTATTTTTAATCATGTTTTTATCTCATATAAAACATATTAAAAAGTGCTACAATAAAAAAATATACGCAGATAATTTTTATTTTAAATGCACTATTTAATATTATTTTATTTATAACAAGAATTGCTACGATATTGAGATAAACACATTGAGTTACTTATACTTCTTTTATGTGAACTATCTAATTCATTTTAGTGCTAAAACGTCAAAATGCATAGTGTAATTGTGTTTAAATACATTTGTTAACTATTAAAGAAATATATATATATATATATTATGTTACAATTATTGTGTGTATTTAAGAATCAGTTAGGGATATTTTGATCATAAAAAATATAACTCCATCTTAATCTCATCAAAAAGTTGACCACAGGAGGTAAAGTGTATATGTTTGGAGTTTAGGGGGGCAAAGTGTTATAATGGTTTAAGTTCAGGGGGCAAAGTGTAGTTAACCCTTTAAAGTAAGAGAATAATTGTCGTTGCCTGTGTCCGTCGTTTATTGCGGCGACTTTTCCATATGATGCTTATATTTTCACTATTTTATTAGTAGTGGTGCAAGAAATTAATATCTAATTCATTGTAAATACCTGTTTAGGACAACCATAATTATCCCGCGTTGATGCCACCATATTAACGCCTACAAATGTTTCTCATGTCAAACCAAGATTACGAAGCTCTATTCAGTTCTGAATTTACAGAAAAAAACCAATGGGGAAAAATGAAAACCATCTTGTTTTGCAATTTGTTTAGTCCGCCTGTCCTTTTGATTGAGAGGCAATTTTCACCCTATGTCCCCAGAATTTTCTTTACGTGCCCAAATACTCAGTTCAGAAAATACTCAGGTTGTCAAGATTTCTCTATACAAAACTTATGCTATCTCTGTATCACTTAATTCATCCCTTTCCAAAATTTTGAATTTAAATCATCTCAAAACAAAATAATAATAATTATTATTATTATTCTTATCTGCCAACTCAGGACGCAAGTGCATAGGATTACGTAGCTGATCATATGTCCCACGTTATCATTATTTGGTTATAAAAGGTGCTTTGCTTGATCTAATAATGGTTAATTGAAGGTTCGGAGCAAAATTCACCACTAATTAAATAAATGCTGGAGATAAAGTACTTTTGTCCTGCGTCTTTTTTTTTTGGTCTGTTACGAGGTCCGACTAATCCCACTCCGGCCCGGGAAAAGAGGTCACATCCCCCCGAACACGTTAACCACGGGACCCTTGCGGGCACTGGACATCAGGTCGTAAGGAGGTTTACTGAGACCAACCGAGCTACCCATAAGGGACGAACCACAATTGTGGCAAATTAGTGGGAGGCGCACCAATGCCTTAGTTCTTTCCCATTTCATCTCTTTCTTTCCTCAGCCCCCTAAGGGCCCGCACAAAAGTCCCTACAGCTTATGGGGCGAGCAGGGCTGCTGGGTGAAGAAAACTTTCTTAGTAGGTTTATGCTCCAAATTATCCAAGGCTTCAGCCATAAACTTCAGACACGAAGTGCGAAATTTTTGACTGCTTTTAGCAAATTTTTTTGGACTGCATCTTTGGCTTTTGAAGCATTAAACTCAAATAGTTGTGGATCTCACTAAGAAGATGTTCATGCGTTGATCACACGTACTCTACAATGCACGACAAAGTTCAGACACCGTTCTATGAATTGCAAACTCTCTCAAATATTGGGACATTTCAAATTGGTAAACAAGAATTGCAGGCCTGCCGTAGGGATATATCGATCTAGATCTTGTTAGTAAAGTTAATGTATAGCTTGACCATGTCTTGTGTGGTTGATAATTGAGGTGAGATCGAACCATGCATATGGATAGCACGCTTGAAGTGATTTTTTTTAACTTCCATTGTTACAGTAGTACTCAATCAATCTATTTTTTCCAGTAAATATGATCTTACATTAAACTCAATTAAAGAGTTAAGATTGGCAAAATTGTTAGGAAATTTAGTTTGCTAGGAAAGAAAGATTCTTGCTCAAATACAATGCATCTTACGGAGCAAGAGAACAAAATAACGCTATCCCTAGCAAGAAGTGACTTCACGGGCTTTATTTTTCGCAATACGCATCACTCCATGCAACCCATGCAAGAAGCCACTAATGTTAAATTTGATGAAATTTAAATGTGTTCAATGACTAGTTAAATAAAATGTGACACAGAGATGTAATTGTAGAGCACAGTATCGTAGATGTAAAGCAGACTGGCAAAAGATACGATTGAAAATGGAAAGAGATCTAGAAGAGTGGAGGGAACACTCGACGTGCGATATTATAAAAGTTCATGGTTGGTACATTGGCATAAATCGAAAAAATGGTGGATTAATGTTTCGACGGAATTCATGGCCGACCAAGCTATTGTGTCCCCCAATTTGGCTGCGTGTGCTTCGTAGGTCAAAGGACAACATCAAAAGGTCATACATACCATGGCTGAACCCAATTTCCACGACACTGCTGCTAATACTTGGAATGGTAGGATGGATAATGCTCATAGAAAGAACTGAGCTCAAGAAGATTTCAAAGTTGGAAGGGTTTGGTAAAATTGTCCCGTCTGGATGCTGATAAATTTGTTTATTAAGCAGGAAATTTTGATCCACCTTTTTTTCAGCAGAGGCACTCGAAACCTGTCTCATATTTTAAAATTTTTAACCATCTAATGAATTTGGGGGTTTGTTAATTCTTGTTAAACAAGTTCTCGTTGCATAACTTGTATTATAAATATGTTTTTTAATTATCTTTTTATTTTTTTCAATTACATCTTGATGGATGTTGTGTGTTGATGCAAATGACTTCGGAGTATTAGAAACCTAACTAGTTGAATATTAATAAGTTCGAAAAACTATTCTCTTTACGTACGTGCTCCTATTGACAAACGAGTTGAATTATTTGTTCTTTTTTTTCCCCTACAAATCACGAATATGGTGGGTCTATTTTCAACGAGTTTAAAGTTCTCTTAACAATTGTCTAACGGACGCTGGTCACGGCACATAATTTAAACTTTATTTTATATTTGATTGCACACATTTCTAATTATTGAATTATGGATTTAAAATTTTGATTAGAGTAAAACTCACAAGCGAGTTAAACTATGTGCTCTTTTCTTCTATTTTACTGTGAAAACAAAGCATACGCTCCCATATCATGAGTTGCATTATTTGAACTTCATCTATATTTGAATGCTCAACCATCATTCTCGAGACTAGTCAAATACGCCTATTATTAGCCACTGCACATTGGATATTGGTTAGTACATTTCATTGCATTGACACGGGTTCATAATTATCGTCCATCCTATTGCATTGAGACAATGATTCACCGTCACGGTACCAAATGAATGTGAGTGTAGATATTTAAATTACAGATGATGAGCATTAATAAGTGACTATACTAACATATCTAGCGGTTAGTAATTGAATCATTAGACAACTCAATTCCACAGATCTGCCTTTTTTGGTTCCATATTAGTGAACATAAACTTTTTCATTTGAAAAATGGTTCAAAACATTTCTCACATTTTGTCAAATAAAGTTTTTCATTTGTCATTTTTTAAATTGTAACTTTGTATCCCTTACAAAATTAAGTTAGTAAAATTTGATCCTAACTTAACTTTTCAATCATTTTTTAACCTACATCTATCACGTGAGCCACGTTCATTTTGTCCCTAAAAAGGTACGATATGACTTGAACCATATTTATTTTTTTACCCAAAAAAAAGGGAATCTGACATAATTCATAGTCATTTTTGTTACTAAAATAGTGAGATCTAATCTTTTTATACATAAAATGGCCGCATGTTGGTCACTCGGTGATTTTCAGGTTAACAAGTGGTCGAAAATTTAGGCTATGATCAAATTTTGTTCTTACAAAATTATATTACTTCTCGTTAATTTTGCTAATGTAATTTTGTAACAACGTAAAATTAATATGTTAAAAGTGAATGATGAAATAATTAATTTGAAGAAATGTGAGAGACATGTTGAACGAATTTTCATTTTCATTTTCATTTTGTTCCTACATCAAACGTGAAAAACCAGAAATCTTTCTATGAAAATTTCGCAGGGCATATGCTTTGACATGTTGGCCGATATTCTTTGTTTATTATTTGTTGGCAAAAGAAAGAAAAAGAGGGGAAAAAACAAAGAAGTCTTTGACACTAGGAATTCAAACTAATATCATATCAAACGTGAAAAACCAGAAATCTTTCCACGAAAATCGATGGATAGAAACAATTTCGCAGGGCATATGGTTTGACATGTTGGCGGATATTCTCGTTTATTTTAGTCTGTTGGCAAAAGAAAGAAAGAGAGGGAAAATGAAGAAGTCACTGTTGGCATCGATGAAAGATGCCATGAGCACAATCTTAAGGATGACAAGTACCATTACTTCTCTCGATTTACAAGGAAACTAATCCAAGATACTACGATTTTACGTACAGCTCATTTTACCGTGTGTAGAATTAATTACTGATCTACGTTTAACAACCTCCCAAAACTTTTACCCAAAAAAAGAAAAAAAAAATCCCAATTTGTTGACGGAACTACCCCTCATCAGACATACTACTATCGTAACTGTACTACTACTACTATTATTATTAGTATCAGGCCAAACGCACCACACACTCACTGCTAGGGCTGCAAAGGCTCGCGAGCGGCTCGAGTCCGATCTCGACACGAATTCAGTCAACATCAAATTTGAATTTATCAAGTTGAACTCGAACTCGAATTCGAGTTCAAAAATATTAAACTCATTAGCTCGCGAATCGACTCGAACTCAATTATATATGTACATATATATTTTTTATTTTAATAGTAAAATTATATATATATCTAATATTTTATTATTTTTAAGAAAAATAATTATTTTATTCTTTTTAAAAAATAAAATAATTTTTTTTATTTTTTAAGCTCGAGCTTGACTCGAATTCGTCGAGTTTGAGTTTGAATTTTGTAAAATTATGTTAAGACTCAACTTGATTAGGCTGAAAATCGAATCAGTTCGAATTGTTTGCACCCCTACTCATCACAGACCTACAGTAGGAACGGTCTATGCATTCGTACAACAAAAGGATCCCCTCTACAGTATGAGTGGACATGAGCCCGAACGGTTGTCAGGAAAATCGTTTGGACTGATTCAGTGCAAAATACACGAAACATAACTTTATATGCACACGTTGTAACTCATTTTCAATGATGTGTAATTATAAAATAAAATATTATAGGTCCCATACAAGATGTGAAAAATGATGTATAAAATATAATCTGAATCTTATTATTATTATTTTTTTTTTTATCAAATCTTAGCCATGAATCGTGAGAAACGGTTGCTCCCCCCTGGCAGTATGAATGAGTGGTCAAAATCCATCGCAATTGCCAACCTTCTCAATTTGGCACGGGTGCAAACATGGGGTACCCGAAACGGCGTCGTGAGCAGCATGAGGGAAAAGGGTACTTTGAGCGGCGTGTGAGAGAAAGAATATACCAGTGAAGATCCCCTGGGATGGTATGGTGGTTGCCCGGTCCCGTGACCCATATAAATAACCCACGCTCACCCGCCTTGCCATTCCATCCCTGCGAATTTCACTAATCCAAACCTAATCCTAATTTAATAATAATCCCAAGTCTTCAATTTTTCTTTTTTCACTTCTCTCCCTCTCTCTCCCCTTCTCTGTTTCATCTGCTCCGGATTCAGAGAAAGGAACAAGGTCTGTGTTACAATTACAACTGTCAACAACCTTAAACGTTACATATCTGGAATTAGTTTTTTATTTTTTTTGGTAATAAAGCTGTTTCTTGTCTTGTACATGCATGATACTTTTTTTTTTTTGGGGGTAGATACATGCATAATGCTGCATACGTTACTAAATTTTTGTGTTGCCATCCCCCATTATTTTTCTAACACACTTGTTGAATGTTATCAACCTAACCTCTTATTCATTGATTTGTTTAGTATTTGCTCTCTTTTGTTGCATGCAAAAGGTGGTCACCTGGATCAAATCTTCTTCTTTTCGCATCGCCACCTTCCTCCTGGACATGATTTCTTTTTCTTGTTTTTTCCTAACAAATCCTGGAATTATCTCCAACCTTTTACGGATCGAAACATCCTCCGTTTTAGTGAATTTGTTGCGTGTGGTATTTATTAAAACGTTTCCTCTTTTACTTCTTTGCCTGCTTTTGCTATTCAAAGAATTGATAAAACTCCCTAAGATTTTATTATTTTGCTTTCAATTAATGAAAGTTAATGGTACCGGAATCCCCTTTTTTTTGTGTTGTTGGGGGTGGGGGGAGGGGGGATTAGGAGGGGGTTGTTCGGGAGATGGTTTGTCATGTTTTGCTATTATGCATGAATAATTCGATATGGCCACCAAATTAAATGAACTGTCCATTTTTCTTTACGATAATGGGGGGTGGTGAAAGAGGAGGGACGGAGGGATTTCTTCTCTAGTTATGGATGCATAAAAGATTTTCTAGGACTTTACGTTATTGTCGAAGATTAGAAGTTAGGATTTCCCTAGAACATTGGTGAATATTGCCGTGTGAATTATGTTGTCGTCCTGTTTCTGTGACCTAATTGGGACCACTTCCATATACAAGTATGTGGGAGGGGGACTAGAACAGACTTCCAGTTTCAGAATCAGATTAGCGAGGGACTACTTTATTCTTTACAATTGAATAATAATTAAAAAAAAAAAAGGAGATAATCATCCTACTTAAAGTTTTTCATTTACTCTTTTTTTTTTTTCACGGAGTGGGAGTATTTGCATGCTATGATTGTAAAATTGATTGCTTACTCCCTGGAAAAAACAAAACGATATCAACTCATTTAATTGATTTGCTTTTAATTCACCTTCTCTACTGTTTGACTGTCTTGAATTCTCCTGATAATCGCAAACAACAAATTAATTGGCATGATTGTTCTGAGGATTGTTAATCTGCTTCTTGCTTGCAGAGAGAAGTCGGAGAAAGGAGTGATTTGAGGGATAGGGAGAAAGAGACGACGATCAGTCATTAGCAAATATGGCAGGGGAAAATCTGAAGGTGCTGAATGCTCTGGATTCGGCAAAAACACAATGGTATCACTTCACGGCGATTATCATTGCCGGAATGGGATTCTTCACAGATGCCTATGATCTCTTTTGTATCTCCCTTGTCACCAAGATGCTTGGCCGCATCTACTACACCAAACCAGGCGCTCCCAAGCCCGGCAGTCTGCCTCCTGATGTCTCTGCTGCTGTCAATGGCGTGGCACTCTGTGGAACCCTAGCCGGCCAGCTCTTCTTTGGTTGGCTCGGGGACAAGCTGGGAAGGAAGAAGGTTTATGGCATAACCCTCATGCTCATGTGCCTCTGTTCAATTGCTTCAGGCCTTTCCTTCGGTCACGAAGCAAAATCAGTTATGGCCACTCTTTGCTTCTTTCGCTTTTGGCTTGGATTTGGCATTGGCGGTGATTATCCTCTTTCCGCCACCATTATGTCTGAATATGCCAACAAGAAGACCCGCGGTGCCTTCATTGCAGCAGTCTTTGCCATGCAAGGCTTCGGCATTTTGGGTGGAGGCGTTTTCGCCATGATAATTTCCGTAGCTTTTGATGCCAAATACCCTGCTCCACCTTATGAGGTGGATCCGGTTGCTTCAACTATCCCGCAAGCGGATTATGTGTGGAGGATCATCCTGATGGCAGGCGCAATGCCAGCACTACTTACTTTCTACTGGCGGTTGAAGATGCCCGAAACTGCTCGTTACACCGCTCTTGTTGCCAATGATTTGAAGCAGGCTAATGCAGATATGTCCAAAGTTTTGCAAGTCGACATCGAGGCTGAGCCAGCCAAGGTCCAGCAGACAGCTGGAAGCCCGAGTAGCTCATACGGTCTGCTGTCCAAGGAATTTCTTACGCGTCATGGGCTTCACTTGCTTGGTACAACGAGCACATGGTTCTTGCTTGATATTGCATTTTACAGCCAGAATTTGTTCCAGAAGGACATTTTTAGTGCAATTGGATGGATCCCTGCAGCAAAGACTATGAACTCAATCAATGAAGTGTTTACCATTGCCAAGGCACAAACTCTTATTGCTCTCTGCAGTACTGTGCCTGGCTACTGGTTCACAGTTGCCCTCATCGATAGAATGGGAAGATTTGCTATTCAATTGTTGGGTTTCACCATGATGACAGCTTTTATGTTTGCTCTGGCCTTCCCCTACGACCACTGGACTCAACCAGGACACCATATCCCATTTGTGGTGATGTACTCGTTGACCTTCTTCTTTGCCAATTTCGGTCCCAACGCCACCACTTTTGTTGTGCCAGCTGAGATCTTCCCAGCTAGATTTAGATCAACTTGTCACGGAATATCAGCTGCATCAGGGAAATTGGGAGCAATGGTGGGTGCTTTTGGATTCCTATATTTGGCTCAGAGCCCGGATAAGGCCAAGACTGATGCAGGGTACCCACCGGGTATTGGGGTGAAGAATTCCCTCATTGTGCTGGGAGCTGTTAACTTTTTGGGCTTCTTGTTTACCTTCTTGGTCCCAGAATCCAAGGGGAAATCGCTGGAGGAAATGTCAGGTGAAATCGGAGACATGAAAGAGGGAGGAGAAGAATTGGACCATCCAGCTTCTTACAATAACAGGACGGTTCCGGTGATATAAGTGCTGTTGTTCCCCGTCTGTTTATTCTGTGGCCTCTTTACCGAATAGTACTTACTTTTGTTTTCTGAATCTTTTACTTTTGATGTAGTCCTTGGGAGAGGTTCGAGTTTTCGAAGTGTAATAAGCAAGGAAGTAGCGGTTTGTACTTTGTCCCTCCTTTTTCTTTAATACAAGTTTAGAGTAGTTTATGGAGCTTAGAATGGTAGGATTATGAATCTTGTTCCCCAGATTGATCCCGTAACACTTGATCAATCAAAGTAAGAGTTGATATAGCACTCACTATTGCGAATTGGCTCCAGCACTTTTGATGGTTTGCGAATGCATTTGAATATCTTCTTGTATGAAGAAGAAGTTTGCGAATGCATTCGAATTCAGGAAGAATTACTCTCTTACCTCTACAACAAAGAAAAAGGAGCTGTTTTATCAAGTCATCCACCAAAAGTCTACTAATAACACCATTAACTTTGCCCTTTTCAATTCATTGTGTTAATCCCAGTTCTTGCTTCTGTTTTTTCATTTTTCTTTTAACCTTTCAAAGAAGGATTTAAGAAAGTATAAGCAAAAGGCTTAATTACCCTGCAAACGGAAGGATGTGCTGGATACTCCTTCCGTCCCACTTTGATAGTCCTGTTTTCCTTTTTCGTCTGTCCCAAATTGTAGTCCACTTTCCAATTGAACAATGTAGTTGTATTTTAATTTTCCTAAAATGCCCTTATTCAATGTAAGTTGTTGTTACTATAAACCTACCCCATTTAATGAGAGTTGATTCTTTTTTTACCATCAATTCAAGTTTCCATAAAGTTGTACTGTATTTAATGTGAGGGTATTTTAGGAAAATAGCAATCAAAATTTACTTTTCCAGCAAAGTTAACTACTTTTTCTTAAACTTTGTGAAAAAAAAATAGGACTATCAAAGTGGGACGGAGGGAGTATTAAATTGGAGTATATCTTTTCTGTACCGTCTGAGTGACGGTTCATAATCTATGAAAGTTGATAACCTAATATAGCTTGAATTTATTTTCCATGTCATCTAAATTTTCATAAAGTGTTCATACGAAAAAACAAAGCAGTTTTCTAATGCTGAACGATGCCTCCTGCAACTCCAACTCCAACTCAAATCGATTTTCTTAATAATATTATTAAGTGTGTTTGGATCGTAAATTATTTGAGATAATTTCGTGAAAAAAGTACTGTAGCATTTTTTTAATATGATATATGTGAGATAAAAAGGTGATTAAAAATGTGTTAATGATACAAATAAATCGATGTGTGCAAATAAAGTGTTATTTTTTACAATCCAAACACACAGATTCGATATCATTCTACCTCAAAGTTTGAACCAAAGGAATTCTTAGGAATACATAAAGTGACACATGTCATCTAAATTTTCATAAAGTGTTCGTACCAAAGAACAAAGCTGTTTTCTAATACTAAAATCCCATATTGCTGAACCTTGCCTCCTCCGTTCCGACTCCAACTCCAACTCCAACTCCAACTCAAACTCAAACTCAATTCGATGTTGTTAATATCATCCTACTTCAAAGTTTGAACCTGATCAGGTATTCTTAGGAATACATACACAAAGTGACACATATTAATTTATGGATTAGTTTTTTGTACACTATCACTGAAAATGTCAATTTTGAATGAATAACAATTATGTAAAATTTAAATTTAAAATTTAACTTTACACGTGTACCATGAATTCAACGATAGTGACAGTGTAGATACTTTGAAATCCAAATTTTTGCATGTGTGTCATGAATCAAATGATAATAGTGTAGATGCTCTTATTATATATAAAATTTACTCTTAATCTATAAACTATACGGGTTGCTATCCTTTGGAAATATATTCTTGACAACAAGAAAAAGAGAAAAAAAAAATTGATAGTAATAGAAAACCCTCAAAAATCGCACAACCTAGAAGGAATCCTATTAGGAGACAATAACCCTCCAGTCCTACTGCCCCTTCAAGTTTTCGAAAACAAAACGAACTTATCCTACCGCAACAGACTCTCTTTTAGATCCAATGCGATCACTCTGATGATTCGTATCAGTAGTATTACTAGGAAACAACATACTCCAATCATACAAGCACAAGAAACCAAAAAGGGTTACACACGAATCAGAAAGAGGAGAGTGATATGTCAGTACCAAAAAGAATCAAAAGCATCAAGAACACATTGATTGAGAAAAGGTTGGATGATTACCGGAAGAAAGAAATTTGAGATTAAAGTCAGGTATTATCTCCTTATGATTATCTTCATTGTTAATTGTTTTTCGTCGAACGTGTGGATTTTGAGTAATAATTGACATGGAATGAAGCAGTTTATGATAGAAGACATGAATACAATCAGTTCCACAATATATAATGGCTCGGAACACCAGTTTTCTACCCCATGCAACAAATGGGCACCTCCCTATGGGAAAGCAATAAGCTCGTCTAGGGAAAACCAGAAAATAAAAGAGACATAATTTTGTACACATGGAGAAAAGGCTAGACATATGGGCTTCAATTCTGAACAAATTTTGATTTTTGAGACTGTTAAATTCAACTCTGAGGCAACAAGAATTGGTTAGTTTTGTAGCCAGATTATACTCCGGATTGATTGCAACATATAAGCCGTAGATAGCAATAAAATTGTCTTTGTTGCTGGTGGTGAGCTCTCCTTTCTTGAAAACTGTTAGATTGTATCTTAGATTATTAAAGGTATCATACACTAAATTAAAAATTTTTTTTTTTTTTTAGTTTAGACATCTTCTTATCATGCATTCTTATCTTGTTCAGAAAATGGTTAGTCTTCAAAAACCTAACACGATGTCCTGAGAATTTGGAAATACATGCTACAACTTAAAGGGTCCTTTTTGTTTTATCAAAAAAAAATGTAGTAACATATTTCGAGGAAAGTTTCAGCTAGCATGATCTAAAATCTGTGGGTGCGGTTTCTGCAGATATCTTTACCAAGGCAGGACAAAGGCTTGGGAGTACTCGTAGAAGAGCAGATAAGTTTTAAGCAGAGAAGTTTGCAGCCAGCAATGCCTGAAACCCAAAATAACGTGCTTAATGCACTTGACGTCGCAAAAACACAATGGTACCATTTCACTGCAATTGTCATTGCTGGAATGGGCTTCTTCACGGACGCATATGATCTCTTCTGCATATCCCTTGTCACAAAGTTGTTGGGCCGCACATACTACTACGTCGAAGGAGCAGAAAAACCAGGCAGCTTACCTCCTAACGTATCAGCTGCGGTAAATGGGGTAGCATTTTGCGGAACTCTGGCCGGCCAACTCTTCTTTGGATGGCTTGGGGATAAAATGGGCCGCAAAAAGGTGTACGGAATCACGCTTATGATCATGGTTCTTGCCTCAATTGCTTCGGGGCATTCCTTCGGGCATGGTCCAAAATTTGTCATGGGAACACTATGCTTTTGGCGGTTTTGGCTTGGTTTCGGCATCGGAGGCGATTATCCGCTGTCGGCCACCATCATGTCAGAGTACGCAAATAAAAAGACTCGTGGCGGTTTCATAGCTGCTGTTTTTGCCATGCAGGGATTTGGGATATTATCTGGTGGCATCTTTGCCATCATCATCTCTGCAATTTTCAATGCAAGGTTTAAGGCTCCATCTTTTGCACTCGACCCCGCTGGCTCAACTGTTCCTCAGGCAGACTATGTTTGGAGGATAATTCTCATGGCTGGAGCAATCCCTGCTGCATTGACTTACTATTGGCGGATGAAGATGCCTGAGACTGCCCGGTATACGGCTTTGGTTGCCAAGAATGGAAAACAAGCTACCGCTGACATGTCTAAGGTTCTACAGGTCGATTTGGAAGCACAACAAGAAATCAACATCCAGACAACTCAAAAATCGGCAGGCTCATTTGGCTTGTTCACAAAGGAGTTTCTTCGGCGCCATGGGCTTCACTTGTTAGGTACAACCACCACATGGTTTTTACTTGATATTGCATATTACAGTCAAAATTTGTTCCAAAAGGACATCTTCTCTGCAATTGGATGGCTTCCCTCGGCAAAGTCTATGAATGCCATCGAGGAAGTCTTCAAGATCGCCAAGGCACAAACCTTGATTGCCTTGTGCGGTACAGTCCCAGGATATTGGTTCACTGTCTTTCTGATTGACAAGATGGGAAGGTTTGCCATTCAGTTGATGGGCTTCTGTATGATGACAATCTTTATGCTTGCTTTGGCCATCCCCTACGACCACTGGGCTAAAGGAAACCATGTTGGCTTTGTGGTACTGTACTCGTTAACCTTCTTCTTTGCAAATTTTGGTCCCAATGCCACTACATTCATTGTGCCTGCTGAGATTTTTCCAGCCAGGTTGAGAGCAACCTGCCATGGCATTTCAGCTGCATCTGGAAAATTAGGTGCAATTGTGGGTGCGTTTGGGTTCTTGTATTTGGCTCAAAACCAAGATAAGACAAAGACAGATGCAGGATATCCACCTGGCATTGGAATGAGAAATTCGCTGATTGTGTTGGCTGTCATCAATCTTTTGGGTGCACTGTTTACGTTCTTAGTGCCTGAACCAAAGGGCAGGTCTCTAGAAGAAATTTCAGGTGAGGACCAACAGGCACAGCAGCCCACACAGAGTTAACTACGCAAGTGGTTCTGATAATAGTAGAAAAAGTACATAGCAATAAATAGAATACAATGGGAAACCATTGTCTTGGAGTCATTGTGCTTCCCAGCAAAACGATTGATCTTTTCTTCTTCTGCATACAAGCAAGTGCATGTTTATGTCGTTCATTTTTAGGATAGAGGTCTCATCGGCAGAACAGATGCTTTTCACCTTCTCCTCCTTTAGTTTTATTCTACTTGCTTCTGTGCACCTCTCGTGAAGAAGGCTTTACAAGTCAAGTAACATATATCAGACTAACAAGGAGTGCCTGATCGCGGATTCTACATTAACTCACGGACATCCATGTTTTAATCTGGCAATTGCCTTAAATTTACTGACGAAGTTATGCTTAATTTTCTAATACTATCTCTGGGAACTTAAGGATTGAAATGTGGGTGTTGCCAATGATTTATAGAGCATAAGTTTATAAAAAGAGCTGCAGAATTAACATGTAACTGAGAGGGAAAGAAGGAAAAGGCTTTTGGCATTATTCTCCTTAAAGTGCAATACACAATAAACAAACCAAAGTCTGTTGAACCAAATATACGCCTAATGTATGTACTCGAGTCAAGATTATGAACGCCTCATGAGAAGAAGCAAGTCATACTAGAACATTATACACTAGGCAACTAGAGACTGACCATGGCCTCAAATCAGTAACTCCAGGTATCATTATTTTTGCAGCACTTGCTCCAGAAATGGATATGTGGATAGCTCAAAGGAGTCAACATGATAATTGCTTTGAAGATGGAGCTCTATCAATTTTTGCTTCTTACAAAGATAATGAACATCAGAAGCTTTAATTTGCACGGTCCCTGATAACTTCGAGATCCATTTCAGTAGGGTCAGTAGCCTGAATTTCATAATGAATTCCATCCAACTCTCTTTTAAACCTTTCTTTGGATGTAGCATAAAGCATCTTGGCACGAATTCTAGAGATTGCAGGAGACCTGATAAACATGCATATGACCATAGTCAAATAGATACCTCACATAAGAGCTGCGCATGGTAAAATCTTAAATTCTGTATCAAGTTAGTCAGTATCAGGAAGATATCATTATCGTGAAAGAGAAAATATAAGGCCAGAAAGATAGCGCTTGATAAGTCACAACCATCAGTAAGTAATCTATTCAAGTTATTGCAAGTATAGAAATTAAAAACAAACAGCAGACAATTGTACAGGTTATGAACAATTAATCTGTCAAACGCTAACTTAAATCGATGTGTTTGTCCTAACATTAGGCGTATCAAAGGGAGTGAAACTGGTTATGTCAACTGAGTGGCACATCCAATTTTCTTCTTTTTCAGCAAAGTTTTTGCCCACAAGAGCCAGAAAAAAAATTATAACACAAAAAAGAAAAAAGAAGAAGAAAGATGGTAGTAGATATAGAGAGGAGGCAAAAAAATGTTAAAAGACTGGATGAGAAAGTACTAACCATGCAATGAAGAAAATCTTGCTCTTTTGACAATTCTCAGAGGTGACAAAATCAAAGTCATAGACTGCATAACGGCAATCATTTTCAGGCATGGAAGCAGTAAAATCGTCATAGCTTTCAGCTGGATTGCCAGTTTTCTCAACTACAACTTCCTTTTTCTTCTCATCGATCTTGAATATAACATAGCGGTAAGCCTTCTTCCTCTTCAACTCCAAGAATGCATCTTTGCTGTGATCAGCAACTCCCATACCAGAAGTAGCATTTTGCTGCAATATAATATACAAAAAAAAAAAAAAAGAAACCCGGTCGTCATTATTACCTGAAAAATGTCAACCGCTCCAAACTATCAAACAGAAAATTTTTCGAAACGACGCCCTTTTAAGGAGCATATAAATTGGAGTACAAGTTTCGCACTAAAATCATCAGCATGATCAAGAAGAAAAAATTCACGAGCTCGTGAAAACGGAGAGAAGCAGAGAAAGACATACTCCTCTGATTCTGAAAGACATAGCTGAAGATACGGTAACTGCGGGAGGGCCACGAAGAGAAGTTTCAAATATTCAAAGAAGAAATGAGAGTATGAATGTGATTGTGTAAACCTGAACTGCAAGTTTGATTCTGCGGTAATGGACGGGGGAAAGGAATGTGGTTATAAGGTTTCGGACGGAAAGTCAGATAAAGACTTTTGGACTGAGAAGAAAAGAAAACGGGATAAAGGAAAGAAAAGCATATATTCCCAAAACCAGAGGAGAAAAGCAACCAAAATTTCCTATGTGCTAAAAAAAGGAAGTTGGCCAAGATCTACCGACCAAATTCAAGTCCCCTATGTGCTAAAATACAATTGACGATAGCCCATTACTCGGATTTTTTCATTTTTGATGACGTAAGAATAACCATGTCCCATGGGGTTTTGAGAACTGCAGTGACCATTTACCTACCAGATCTTTATATGGTTCATGTAATTGTTATCTACATGCTAGTACTAGCAATCATAAGCTTATAGATATGGAATCACCCGATGCAAAAGTCCAGGATTAAAAATATTTTGTAATAAAAATACCTCCAAGGATTTCCATGATTATCCAAACCTCCAACGAGGTTAACGTAATTTTGTTGAAAAGCCTTTTTTGTCTTTCTCTGTGCCTTTTGACTTCCTTGGTTGAGGCCCTTGAATTGATGGTGTGGTTTGGAGTTGGGGCAGAAGCTGTAAATATGTCCAATTATTACTTTGTTGCGCAAAGACGAAAGAACACTTCTACTTTTTTTAATGGAAGGTTGATGGCTTTCGAGGAAAAGAAGGTAGCTAATGAAGATTTGCACCAAAACAATTTAGACAGTAGTGTTAGTGGAAAGAAATGGAATCCCATGGACCCCCAGGCGGTGCGTTGAAAGTAAGCTTTCCCACTTTTTTGCAAGCCGAGCGGTGCCACCCCAGATTTTATAGAAAACGTTCCTCTCTGCGGAGCAAAGAAAGGACCACAGGTACATTCCTACTTTTCCTTTTCCTTTCTTTCGCTGTTACCATGATATGCTTGAAAATTAGCAGGGATAAGGACCGGAATAGAGGTCTAGACCCAAAAAAATGACAGATGGTCTTCCACCCTCTCCGACATCTTGTACAATTGGACTTAAAAACACATTATGAGGAGGAAGATGCCAAAGCAACATCAGCAGGTAATCAAAAATAGCCGACACCATATACGACATTCAACCGGAAAAAAATGTGAACCTACTCTACTATTCCACAACAAACATGAAGAGGGGTGTCGCAGCCTTGACATCTGATAGTAAAGGCATAGATTTCTAGCCCCAGAACTTTAACAATGTCGAACTAGCAACGGAGAATCTCAGAATACCAAGGATCTCGACAAAATGACAATTGCAATTTGCCGGATCCAGTCGGCCACAAAATTTTTGACTGCCAAGCGCCAAAGTAATTCTATCCCTGCCAAGACAAGATGATTGAAAAAGATGTCCTGCCTTAGTTGTTTTTTCCCTTCTTGCATGAAAATCATGGGGATTTGTACATATCTACTTACAACAGCATATGCTGAAATGATAGCCAAGCAAGGATCGCATAATAATGTACATTATGACAACCAAAAAAGCTCCATTTCCACCTCGGTTAGAATGCATTCGCAATGAAGTTATCAACCTGCATCATGCAAGACCAACAGATGTACCATCATACGAGGAGTCACCACTACATTAAATCAGCATCGTCTTCATAGTCAAAATCTGGTTCGCTTGATTGCCTCGATCTCTTTGCATCTCTAGGGCCACCCCTACCCTTCTTTGGTTTCCCTCTGTGGAGATAACAAAAATTTATCCAAATCAATCCCTATCCATGTCAAAATTTTCAATGCGCACAGAAGGCACTACCTGCATCAGACGAAATAAAATACTTACTGTCCATTAGCCAATAAAGCCCCACCATCTCGTCCAGCAGCTTGTTCTTCTGCCTGAGCAAATGAAGGAAATCCAAATGAGAAGAGAAAAAAAGACAACAGTCAAGATGATATTGCTAATGAACAGTTTACAGAATTTGTCATCCTCCTTTACTCACACATGCAAAGTCTCGTGCTAGAAGACTAGACTTGTCAACAACAGAGAAGTCATTCCGGTTTAAAGAAACTAGGGGGAGTTTCCACAGGGGATAGCAAAACACAGACTAAATGTTTTACACAAAAAGGTAGAAAATTATTCCCAATAGTCATCTTGCTAGCACATGAAGTGGTAAGAGGCTACTAGTTTATTATTCATTTTTGGAACTAAATTCAAGTGGCAAGGAATTTTCCGAATCAATAAACTTTCTGAGTAATCTATATAACCATCTCCATTATCAATATGTATTGTTTAACCTAATCCACCAAAGAACAAGCCCACCAAACACAAAACACTTCATCCAGATCTCTCAGGGATATTGAGAGAACCAATGCTTTATAATTCCTCTATTTCTGCAGAAAATAAGTAGTGCTAGACATTCAAACCATCTTTTGTCCTACCAAGAATCTTATCCCCTAAATGCTCTCAATCTAGAAAATGCATGGTTTTATTACATATAAAGATGAAAAACTCTATTCCATGCACCGTTTTGGAACATCAGTCGAGCTTAGGAAGAATATAAGTGCATAGCTTGCTGATGGGTTGCGAAAAAGAATAAATAGGGAAAAAGTTCCACATCCGTGTCTAATTAAACACAAAATTAGCAATTAGTGTGCCGGTGAGCCACCATCTTCAAATGAAGGTTACGGATACATACCGCCAGTGAGGTGGTGGAAGATAATGAAAACAGCCTATCTTCAGGTTGAAACTTCCTGGATCTCTTTAAACTGCAATCAACTTGAATAATGTCGAATATTTCAACAAGAACATAAAAAGGATATAGCTGTGAAATTAGCCTGCAAATGTTTGTCAGGAGGTGGAAGGCTAAACTAGATAGCAGGTGAGAGTTTATGTGGCAACATGCTCAACATGTTTGACCAGAAAAAAAAAAAAAAAAAGAGAGAGAGAGAGAGGAAATTAAGCGTTTACTCTTTCCCTTTATAAATCCAAGCTAAACATGTTTTCCATCATTCTTAAATACTGCGTTCATGTCTGGAGTTGAGTGCCTATCTTTGGAAGCTTTTCTGGGGAATGATTGATACTACATAACTCCCAAACTCTAGCTAGCAAATGAACATACTCCAATAATATATCAGATTAAGAAAGATGCAATATAGGACAGGCAACTAGAATACAGCGCTGAAATCAAACTGCTTTGCTTGAAGCTGTACGTACTTAAACAACAATTTTCAAAATCACGTGGCGTTATGGCCCATAAAACAAACTAAATCCCACAACTGGAAAATACTAAATCACCTAAATTTAAGCATTAGACCATGAACTGAATCAACGTTCTGTAAAAAATCCCAAGACAGCCCACAAAGTCTCAGAGAGCCAATTCAGCAAAAGCCCGATTGCATATAACATAACGACTACCACTTATTAACTAGTAGTACTACATTACAGTGCATGCTGCTCATGAAAAATTCAATAGCATCTTTGCGGACTGCATTTAAGTGTTGAAGAAATTTTACAGGGTAGTGTTCTTGGAAGAGGATAGAAACCCCTCAAAACCTTTCAAAACATTCCCACACTGGCTTGGATCCTGCAAATAACTTGTCTCCATATCATATACCTGCCAAAAGAATTACCCCAAAACATCATCAGCAGCCCCTTCCCCCACCTCAAACAAATATCCCTACAAAAATTTATAACAAAAACGAAAACCTTAAAAAACCTGCACCTGCTTCTCGATGCTACGGAGTTCTTCATGAAGTTTGGCTCTTTTGCATAAGAGTGACGCCAGCACTGCCGATGGAGTTGACGATGTTCTTTGCCCTAACAATCGGGGAAGTTTCAATTAAAAATAATATGAGTAATGTGAATAGTACTGATCGGGGTGAGATTTTGAGATTGGATAAATCAGCAGATCAAATTGAAATGGTTACCTTCGGATTCCATTTACCAATGATTTAACCGAGAAGATTAATAAAATCATATGCCCTCGCTGTTTATATAGGTTTGTATAAAGCTTACAGAAGCGGAGTTCGCGGGGGATCTGCCTCTTCTTTTCTCCTTAAACCCTTTTGGATCGCTGATTATGTGCAAACCTCGGGGAAAACGTTGTCGTTTTCCATCTGTGCGGAGATAAATGGATGCCACCAAACTACTGCTATTCCAATTAGATTTGAGGCTGGAAGAATCAAAATTCTACGTCTAAATTTCCTCCCAAAAAAAATATTTTTTTGTTACATCTAATAAAAGTTGTGAAATTGGATTTTGAATTGTGCTTAATTGTTCATCATCTTAAAACTTAGAGCTAATGTATTTCTATTACCCTTTTCAAGTAAAAGCTTCCCAATTATGGGATTCGGATTATATATCACTATTTTTTTAAGATTTACATTTACCTTAATTTATATTCATTTTGGACTGCGTTTTATTATGACTTTAAGTAAGCACAACTTGGCTGGTGGCCACAACTAATGCATTAAGGTTTGGTGGAGTGGGTGGCAAGAGTTCAAACCCTAACTCCTTTCAATTTGTCACAATTAAATGCGATCTTACTTAAAACAATCCAAACGGTGCGTAGTGCACTCTATGCACCCCGTCTGGTTCGGTGGTGGTTCAGTCCCTCCCCCTCCCCATAGTGTATCGTATCGACAAAAAAAAAAAAAAAAAAAGTAAGCACTACTTGAGTTTAGTGAAAATTTAAATTAAACACAATTAATAGATAAAGTTCGATAACCTTCCACTTTTGAGTAATTTTTTTTAGCAATATTAATATGGTGTGTGAAAAAAATTATACATTTGTGTGCCAAAGTTTATTAGGACAAATCATTTTGAGATATGACTATTTGAAAAACGTAAAAAATTGTCACCATGTGTTTAATTTTTTATTCTTGAATACATCACACCCCTAAAAAAAAAATAATGCATAATAAAACATTTAAAATAATCTTCGAGCCAAATGGACGGTGTAATCTTATTAGAGGCAAGAAAATAAATGCACAAATTCTACAAAAGTGTTCAAGTCTCATTTTTGTGGCTGCATGAAGATTTGGCCAAGGCCAACGAAGAATCGGTCTGCTAAAGTATGTCAGTTAAAAGAAAGAAAGAAACACCGTAAAAATAAACGATGGAATTGGTGCCAAAGAATCAAATTGGCCTGAAACCATCAAATTGTCCTTGCAGATTGTGCCCTCTGTTTTATAAAAAAAAAAAATGTTGAGTGAAGGTGGCTATTGTTCTGAGAATGTGTCATCTCCTTGAATAATTCATGAATGTTGCAATTGTTGGTTGGACCTCCCCTATCCGTTATACATGTTTTCTTTGTTTGCAAAGAAACGCGAGCTGCTCTAGTGAATACGATTAAATCCACAAAAGAACTGCAATGATAGTTGCAGATTTTTATTTTGTAAAGGTCATCTTGGTTTCTCTTTCCTTATGTGAGTTCAACCATAAGATGTTTATGTTCATTCTTGTTCCCAATTAACTTACTTTCAGCCGACAATGATACCAGACAGGGAAAATTTCTAACCCTGCTAACCTCAGATACCAGGAAGATCTCTACAGGATGCCAGGAACATCAAAATTGGAAGTGCTTTGCACATGGTAGCTAAGCCTTCAAGGCTGCAACAACTTAAAAGAAATATTTTCGGAGGATAGATTTCTTCCAAGTTCTGCAACAACTTGGATTGTTCTGCTGCATCTAGTCGGTTTCGTCTTGCTCTGTCGTCAAGATTTAGGTATGCATGTAGTTGGTTAGTAGGTTACTACTCCGGCTGGCTGCTATTGGTAAACAACTAACTATGCCTAATTTCAGTCTGTCGTACAAGGAGGAGTTTTTCATTTCCATTTCCAGGTGAAAATTCCTCTCATGAAATGAAAGATGGAGAAATCCTGTTTAAATTGTTGAATTGGGTTGGCGAGAGAAAATGCCAATTTTGCTGCTCTTGATGTGATTTCGTCCGAAGAAAAATGTAGCCTGTAGTAGACTAAAAGAGTCCATTTCATTTTTTTTTCACCAGCCCGTACGCTCAGAAGCTACACCATATCATAATGCGATTAAAGAAAAATGTGCAGGTGATTGGTTGGTTCCATGGTGGTTTAGCAGCACATCCCAGAAACACCTTTGCTGTTTGGGTTAATGGTCAAACAAGGTTTTGCCTCCTCTTCCAAGGTGGGATTTCCTTGATTAATATTCCGGTTTCCTTAAATTTCACAGAACTTAATTATGCGGAAGTAACTAATTAAAGAAATGTAACAAGAAAAGGGGGGTCTTTCATTTCAGAAGCAGAGCAAAACACCAACGTAGTCTCTAACTCTTTTGCTAAAGCCAAAATAGTCCCTAAACTTTATTCAGCGCTAATTTGGTCCCTCAATTACTTTAATGAAGCCAACATAGTCCTTAAATTATATTATGAGATAATTTAGTGCCTTAACTGTTTTACCTATGCCCAAATAATCCCTCAACTATATTTGCATGGCCAATATTGCTATTATACTTAATTAATTCACCCCAATTTATCAGCTCTCCACACCGGCAATCAAAGGTAAAATGGAAAATTCAATCATTGCTCTTATTAAAATGCTATAATCAGCAATAAATTTGAATCATATAGAGAGCCAACAAAAATAGAGCTTATGAAGAAAATATTGGAGCTGATCATTGCAGTATGCAAAGAGTCGAAAAAAACGTGCTAACATCACGATTACCTTCTTAAGAAAGTAGCTGACAGAAACTCAGGGCCTGTTTGGCACCCTAGTTTTTTACCAAGTTTTTTAGCTACTAGTTTTTTAACAACTTTTGCTACAGGAACCCCAAAAAACTTTTCAAAGTTTTTTACCTAAACACTTCAAAAATCAATACCCAAAAAATTTCTCAAAAACTTTTCTTCCTCCCTCACCCAACCCATCACACCAGACACCGCCTCCACAACCTCTCCCGGCGCAGGTCACTTATTCCGGCGCCGCCGGTAACCTCAAAAAAAAAATTTGAATTTTTGAGTCCCTCACCCTCAAAAATTTATTAAATATATTATATATTTATATATTTATTTAAACATATTATAAATATTTTATTTTATTTAAAATATATTTTTATATATTTATATAAATATAATATACCATATAAATTAATATTAATATAAATATGTAATTATACATTTATATAAATATTATATATTATATATTTAATATATATAATACATATTATATATATTACACATTTATGTATATATATTTATGTATATTTATATACAATTATATTATGTATTATGTATAATATAATACATTTATACATAATATTAACACACAATATTAATTATATATTTATACATAATACTAATACATTTATACATTTATATTAATTATATTAATACATTTATACATAATATTATATATTTATATATTTATAATATATTCATTTGTATATTTATATTATATTTATTTATAAATGTATTATAAATGCATAAATATATACAAATATTTAAACAATAAAAATTATAAATTATAAACAATATTAATTATACATTTATACATAATATTAATACATTTATATTAATTATATTAATACAGTTATACATAATCATCATATATATTTATAAATTATAAATTATACATTTATATAATATTTATTTATAATATATACATTTATATTAATTATACATTTATACATTTATAAGTATATGTATATTATGTATTATATATAATATAATACATTTATATATTTTTATATAAATATATAAATATATTTATTTATAAATATTTATAAATGTATTATAAATGCATAATGCATATAAATATTTAAACAATAAAAATTATAAATTATAAACAATATTAATTATACATTTATACATAATATTAATACATTTATACATTTATATTAATTATATTAATACATTTATACATAATCATCATATACATTTATAAATTATAAATTATACATTTATATTAATTATATATTTATACATTTATAAATATATGTATATTACGTATTATATATAATATAATACATTTATATATTTTTATATAAATATATAAATATATTTATTTCTAAATATTTATAAATGTATTATAAATGCATAAATGTTTAAAAATATATAAATTATAAATTATAAAATACTCAAAAATATGTTTTAAAAATACCTCTAAAAATAATCCAAAAAACGTCTACAGTAACATTTCAAAAACTTCTACAAAAAAGTTTTTCACCTTACAAAAACTTCTACAAAATTTTTTCAAAAACTTCTACAGTGCACTACAGTAAAGTTTTAGACAAACTCCCAAAAAACTCAGGTTCCAAACAGGCCCTGAGGTTCCAAACAGGCCCTATAGTTGTCGTGCCTAATCAACACGGAAGCAAATTTTTTTTAAAAAAAAAATTGCAAGCTACGGTGCATAGTCAACACAATAGCCTGCTGTCAAATTCTTTTTAAAAACACAGCATGCTACCGTGCACAGTCATCACGGTAGCAAGTGCCCTTTTGAAAAAAAAAAATGCTGCAGAATTGTCTAAAACTTGGTTTCAGTCGTTGTACACGGTAGGGGATTTTTATTTTTTTTTTTGTGAGTCAGACAAAATATCCCCTAATTTGAATAGTTATGATATTTCAAGTATCTCAACGTCTACATTTGTTCTAAAGTACTACTTTCTTTTCTCAACCAAACTAACTTTTGTGATTCTTAGTAATTAGATCCTTTTCTTCTTCTTCCTTTTCCTTTTAGGTCCTTTTCTTTGTTTAGTATGCCAATGACTTCTTTGAGAATGAAGAAGTGCTTGTACCGTGAAAACCACGGCAGAGCTATACTTGGGCATATTGATTGCATGTTTACCCTGAAATTGAATTGATTGAAAATGTAATCGATTTTATAAGACTTGCATTAATCTACTCGAGAATCACATTTTGGAGTTTCGAAGAAATTTCTCCCATCTATTATATCTGTTGTACGTTTTGATGTATTTACTGTCATTAGTTTTTTTTTTTTTTTAAAAAGGGTTAAAAACAAAAAAGCCCCCTGTGATAAGTCTAATACACAGAAAAGCCCCCCATGGTTTCAAAATATACAACGCAACCCCTCATGCTTTGAACTAAATTGTAAAGGTGACGGAATCCGTTAAACTTAACGGAAATGACTTATTGGAACCTAAAAAAAAATTTTATACCTAATTTTTATCAAATATACCTATTCTACCCCTTAACTCTCAATTCTCTCTACTTAGAAAATAAAACAAATGATTTTTTTGAGCTGTCTTTTGTTTAATTATGTAAGGGTATTTTGGTCATTTTGACCATTTCCGTTAAGTTTAACGGATTCCGTCACCTTTACTATTTAGTTCAAAGCATGAGGGGTCGTGTTGTATATTTTGAAACCATGGGGGGCTTTTCTATATATTAGGTTTATCACAGGGGGCTTTTTTGTTTTTAACCCAAAAAAAAATGATGGCACTTTGTTCCCACTTTAAGGTTTTGATTTAAATTCTAATTTTGATGTTAGACATTTGAACAGACAAGGAAAGTTAACCATCGAGTTTTCTCTAGAGGTTCAGTGGAGAAGAAGATGAAATGGAAATTGAAGAAAATAAATCAAGACCGGAGTTAAAAAATCTACTGAAATGTTTATTCAATTTAGGGGATATTTGGTTTGACTCTTAAAAAAAAAATCCCCTACCGTGTACAGTCAGCACGGTAGGAGACAACGACTAAAACCAAGTTCTAGACAATTCTGCAGCGATTTTTTTTTTCAAAAGGGCACCTGCTACCATGTTGACTGTGCATGGCAGAAGGCTGCCTTTTTTAAAAAATTCGACTCCAGGCTATCGTGTTGACTAGGCACGAAAGCTATAGTTTGGTACCAGGGGTCTGTCAAAGGTACATTTGACGAATATTTTTTTTCAGGTATATTGTAAGAAATTAGCCGCCTATCCTAATGAAAAACCATATATGAGTTAAAACAAAAAAAAATGTGCAAAATGTTTGATTGCACTTGTTTTGAGCATTTGTATATCAAAGTCAATAACAACCACTAGCTAGAAAAATAAATAAATAGAAGTAATTTGACCCACAATGCTATTTGCTTGTTTGCAATTGCATGTGCAATTTTAGCTGCACTTTGTCGGTTTTTTTTTTTTTTTGTCTGAAAAGAAATGATTGAGAAAAGAAAAAAGGAGTTCACCTGTCTGTACCCGATTCTTTGCTAACGTCCGAGTCCCAGCAGCAATAAAAGCATGATTGCCGCAAGCCAAATCCACGATAGTCTCTTTCTTTGACCCGGAATTCCCACTTGTCGGGCGTATTATTTGTCGGATAACTGTAGCCCATGGTCGCGATCAGCAACGGCCGGTGGATTTTTTCGGGCCAAAAGTTCTGTAAGCCACCATCCCAAGAAAGGGCAAATATAACCACTGAGCGGTCGTTAGAAAGGGACTCAAATTTTGTCCAAATTTTGTATCATAGCATCCCTTTGATTTAGTCAAATTTGGATACCTACTAAGTAGAACAATTGTTATAAGAAACATAACAGTTTGATTAGAGTTATAACGTAAATCATGCTTTTAGAATTATATAAGAAACATACTATATAGTTTGATTTAAAAGTCAAGTCAGTTTTCGCATTGGAGTGTCATTAATATTTAATTTGGAATAGGTTGAAAATTTTTTTAAGAAGTAATCAATAAAAAATCATATTTTTTAGGGATGTAAATATAAAATAAAGGGGAAATCTGTAAAATTTCAATGGATAATCTATATAGAGAAAGGAATATTCTTTTAAATTTAAGGATGTCAATACAACTAAAAGAGATAAAATTACGGAGGGTACAAATATGGTACAAATTTAAAATTCTTGAAAATTTTCAAAGCTATTATATAATTTTACCAAATTTGAGGGGGACAATTGCCCATCCTCATTCCTATGTGGCTCTGCCAGCCACGGATCCCACCTGCCATCCTAATTCCTGTATCTAAAAGAAGGAGGGATAAAAAAAAAAAACGAATGCAAACCAATATCAACCCACACAGTACATTATAATATTGTGACTTGCGAAAGTCGGAAAGCAGAAGATAATTTAAAGAACAAAAACAATAATGTCAGCAAATCATTTAAGCATGATGACTTCCTCATCAGTCTAGGATCCAAATGTGCTGCAGTTTCAACGGCAGTACTCCATCCGTCCTTTTGATAGTTTTCGTTCATCCCAAATTCCAGTACATTATGAAGAATACAATTAACTTTTAAAGTCTTTGTCATGTCCTTATTTAATATATTTAATCCACCTTATTTAATATAGTTAACTTTTTCACTGATAATTGCTTTAATATATGTTTTAAACCCAAATTCCAGTACATTATGAAGAATACAATTCTTTAAAGTCTTTGTCATGTCCTTATTTAATATAGTTAACTTTTTCACTGATAATTGCTTTAATATATGTTTTAAACCCAAATTCCAGTACATTATGAAGAATACAATTAACTTTAAAGTCTTTGTCAAGTCCTTATTTAATATATTTAATCCACCTTATTTAATATAGTTAACTTTTTGCACTAATAATTGCTTTAATATATGTTTTAAACGGTGCAGTATATCATCATTATTGTTGTTGTAATTAATGTAAAGGTACAGTGATTAATAATACTCCTAAAAATTAATGTAAGAATATTTTTTAAAAAAACATTAGGCTAGATTTATTTTTTAATAAAAATTAATTAATTTTTCTTAAACTATGTGAGAAAAAAATCAAAATTATCAAAGTGATACAGAGAGAATAATTGAGATTGAAAATGTGAGCACAAATTCCAACAATGCCCAATAATATTGGCAGCACCAGATGAGACATTAAATGGTCACTTACAATTAGTAACAGATTAAACATGTTACAAAAAAAATTCTCATAAAAAAAACCATTAGTAGCAGATTAGAAGTTTCTGTTCTTTTTTTTTTTGGGGGGGGTGGGTAGGTGCAGATTATAAGTTGGGACGGGAAAGCGCATCAAACTATACGAATTTTTGGCGTCAAAGCTAGCTTATACTATACCGACGGACAACTAAATTAAAGGGGAAACGTCAAGTACTTTGGGGCAACACCGCCTCGAGCTGCAAAGCCACTGTTTAACTTGAAATTAAAAAGATGTTTTATAAAAAGATGTCATATATGTGAAATAAAAAAATGTGTTAAAATTTGTGTTTGTGATGCAAGCAAATTATTTTTTTTCAAATCATTCCTATCCAAACAAATCCATAACTTTTAGTAGTATTCTTTAGAGTTAATGACCGAAATGGCCACACAACTATTTAAAATGGCACCGTTTGGTCATCAAACATTTTTTTTGTGGCAAAAAAGATTACTAAACTCACATAAACACGGCAATGGAGTCATTTTACCAATTTTTAACGATGAATCATTGAAGGCTATGTTGAGTGAGAAATATTTGTGAGCGGACAAAAATGTCAAAAAAAAAATATGACAAACCTATTTCTTCCACACAAAAAAAAAAATTTGTTGGAGTGATGGCACAAGGCTGGAGGTTCTTGATGAAAGAGAACGTGAAGATGAAAAACAATCCCTCTATTAGCGTGGCAATAGAAGACAATATGAGAGGGAATTCAATAGAAATTGGTTGTATAGCTGTCACAGCACAAGAAACAAAAGAAAGCTTCATTTTGTTAATCTGTATTGTGGTCAAATTTTATAGAAGGTAAATGTAATTAATAAGAAAAGCACCAACAACATCATTCTCTCCTTTTTTTCTCCTCCTCATTTTCTACCACCACACTCTCTCTACCCCTCCTCTCACTTCATCTACCCTGATTCCCCTTCCCCCATCTCCCCTTTTTTCTTGACAATTAGATCTAAATTTCAAAATATCAACCGAGTGGAACCCTCGAACCGGGTTATGAAGAAATCATAAGTTAAGCAGAGAGAAGGAGCAAAAGCCAATGTTTTGAAAATCGGACTGGACCAGTCAGTTCGATCTGTTGAACCGTGAACCGGCCATACCTCCGGTCCGGTTCAATTAAAAACCCAAAGAATTAATTGAACCGATCAAAACAAGTCAAGAACTGGCTGAACCGATCAAAATCGGTAAAAGCCGAAAGGTTCAACGGGTTTTTATTAAGAATTTATTTTTACAAATAAATATTTTAGTTTTATTCAAAAATTTTAATACTAAAATGAATAAAAAATTATTAAATCTTTGAACCGGAGTCGAACCGATTGAACCGTGAACTAGAAGGTTTTTCGGTTCGCTCTTCGGTCCGAGTTTAAAAACATTGGTAAAAGCCCATATCTCGGCTGCTCCATTATGTGGAGCTAAAATTATACGAGCAAAAAAAAAAAAAAAGAGGCTCAGAACTATCAAAAAATGAGGCGAAAAGGGAGGAGCCCATTGCAAATAATGCCATCAAGAGCCAAGTTATGAACCCATAAGCCCCATGCCCAAATGACAACTCAAAGAGAGAAATAAGTATCGAACATCACACTAAAAGACAAAGAAGAAGATAATGAGTTTGATTGGATAGGAGTTTATTTAAATGATTTATTTGAAATAATTACTGTAATATTTTTTGTAATGTGATGTATGTGAAATAAAAAAATGATTGAAAAGATGAAAATGTTATTGAAATTTGTGAAGTAAATTATTTTTTTTCAAATCATCTCAATCCAAACACACTCAATGACGATGGTGATGATCTTGATGCAAGGAAAGAGTTAAATAATAACAACAATGAAGTGTTTGAAAGTGTTAGGCCATATAAAGATATTATAAATCTGTCAGTGAGAAAAGGAATTAATGAACTTGTAGATTTAAGGTTACTTCTTGCGAGGAAGAAAGGAATAGGTTTGCCATCTTTTTTTGGATAATTTTGCCCCCTCACAAATATTCCTCCACTCAACCTAGCCTTATAATCGGATGATTCCCCAGTAAAAATCGGTAAAATGATTCCGCTGACACGTCTATGTGAGTTTAGTGATCTTTTTTCCCAAAAAAAAAAAATTTGACGATCAAACGGTGGTATTTTGAATAATTGAATGACAATTTGGACCATTCACTCCATGCTTTAATGTTGCTGAACATATCTCCCACGTGCTATAATTCAGACTAATAATTAGTAGTACACCCTATAGGCTACAGCGGCACCACGTCTCTTACTAATCAAAAATCAAAGTTAGGGGCGTTGATAGAATAAAATGGCACACAAACCTTTTTGCCTTCATTGATTGCTGCTCCGTGTTCAGCAGAAGCTTTTACTTGGAGAGACAAGTCAGCACACAGTCGCCCCCGGACGCAGAGGCCAGAGGCAGTTCAAAGTTTGGGACTTGGGGTCTGGCTGCTAAGTGCTAACTCCTCCGATCTCACAGGAAGAGATATTCCCTGATTTGGATTTTGCAGTTGGATCCACCAATGGGGAGAGCTCCGTGCTGTGAGAAAATGGGATTGAATAAAGGTCCGTGGACCAAAGAAGAAGATCAGATCCTCATCAGCTACATCAATGAAAACGGCCGCGGAAACTGGCGGGCGCTTCCCAAGAAAGCCGGTACATTACTTATTACTCTTTTACTACTTGGAACTTAGGCTGTCTAGTTAATGAAAATCTTATGCACCGTCTTCTGTTTAGTACTGCCGTAGTTAATCCTGTCCTGCTTGCGCTTGGTTTCTTTCTTGTTGGGCACAGGTCTGTTAAGGTGCGGAAAGAGTTGCAGGCTTCGTTGGACCAACTATTTAAGACCCGACATTAAGCGTGGAAACTTCACCCAGGAAGAAGAGGACACCATTATTAAGTTGCATCAAGCATTAGGAAACAGGTATAAACTATAGTATAAACTATAAATACGTGTCTCTGCCTCTACTCTCTCTTCTCGTACCTTGTCTAGACCACTTGATTCATCAAAGCAACTTTCATGCATTTTCTTTACTTACCATCATGGGATAATAATATATATATAAATAATATGTTTTTGTGGTTTGGCATCCATCTTAATTAAGATGAGTCCTTCCTTTGTAAAAGGAAAGGGAAAAGGACAAAGAGGCAAGAGAGGAAAGATGAAATGGATTTTCACGTGATTCTTGACTCTTCCGTCCCATCTGATTGCAAATAAATACTAGATTGATCGTGTCTTTTGTTTTTGTCTTTGGTCGGTTGACAACTTTAAATTGCAGATGGTCCGCAATTGCAGCAACATTACCTGGACGAACCGATAACGAGATAAAAAACGTATGGCACAGTCACTTGAAGAAGAGATTAATACCAGAGCAGGACCACGACCAGCACCACCAGGGCCAGGCCGTCAGAAAAACCAAACCAGAACAAGGGACAAACAAAGCATTATCAGTGGAGAAGCCCAAATTGCATTGTCAAGATTCAAATTCAAGTCCCGTGAAGATAATTGTAAGCAAACAGGAGCGGGGCACGAATAATCAAAGCTCTTCGCTGCAATATTCCTCCAGTGACGACATCTCCTCCTCCTTATCCTTCACGGATGCCACCACCACTACTACAATTCCTGATAACCCGACTGAGATATACTTTACTAATTCTGGTGATGGTGATTCAGTTTCAAACAAACACCAGGAGTTGGACCAGGACATCTGGCACGATGTTGTTTCTTCCCAAGACCATTCACTGTCTCCGGTACTCCATCGTGGGGGTTGTGGTTTTAACCCCTTCACCAATGATGATATCAACTTTTGGTGCGACCTTTTTACCAGAACTGAGGACATATCTCATCTGCTTGAATTTTGATGTTGTCTGGTACAGGTAATAAGATGATACATTACAATTCTATTCTTGCGTCTCTCACCTTTTGTCTTTGGTTGTGGTCGGTCAAGGGAGCCATTGGATTCTTTGTTGCTTGTAAAGCAAATATATCCGCAATTCCGGGGGGAGATTCTATGCTTGGATTTTTATTTATTTTTTTTTTTTGGGATAAGACACCGAGATGTATTAAAGACAAAAAGGAAGGATAACAGAGCTCACCTAACTAGTCCAATCCATCCTAATACTACAGGGAACACAGAAGCAAAGAAAGTTCACGAGGGCATGCATAAAAAATCACAAAACTCTGAATCAGTTTACTGCCCAACTTCGCCAGTAGTTCAGCAAACTTGTTAGCTTCGCGATAGCTTAACTTGCTGGAGCTGCGAAAGCGGGCATCTGCCATCCATAATAATAGGATGCAAAAGATGATCAGCGTTAACGGTAGAACTTAGGAAAGAAATAATAATATATAATATTGGCAGCACGGTCTACTTCAACTTCTAAAGCAGGAATTTTGAGTGAGATGGCCAGATGGATTCCATCTCTAATGCCGCCCCAGAGTTCCACTAATATGTTGGATGCAATGCCCGATTTCATGCTGTGTCCCATGATCCAGCAGCCACAAGCATCCCTGATGGAACCAACCCTCCACCCCTCCGGGGAACCTGCTATGCCAGGGTTCCCTAGGGCAGAGCCATCACAGTTCAGCTTAACCCAACCATTCTGGTGTGGAATCCACTTAACCAAAATCTGAGACTTCCTTGAGGATGAGGATAAACAGAGAGGGCCTAGAGAAGTATCTTCTGCTGCGAGGCCAATACACTATCTGAGAAAACAGGGAAAGGGGGGGAAAAAGGAAAAAAAGAAAAAGAAGAAGCAGCGATATAGTAGGAGTATTTGTCGGCTAAGCTTATTTTAATTTAAAAATAAAAATGTGTCAGTCAAGCTATCAAATGATCATTTGAGGGGGGAAAAAAGGGTTTCCAATGATTGATTTTGCCAATCAGTTCCTCAAATTTTCATTTGCAAATTAATAAATTTCTCAATGGAATTTCCAAAATTCTAGTGGTTATCTTCCGTTCTTTTAGATAGTCTGTGCTGGCTATTTGGTTTTAATTAGTAGTAAAAGCAGGTAGTAACATCTAGTGACAAAATTTCGGCACGCAAGAAGTCAAAGTTTTAACGGTAAAAAAGTATTGCTGCTGATAGTCCAGTTGGAGATGCCGCCACAAAACAAATAATTTGGAAAATTTTCAGCGACCGTGTGAACTTTTACAAATAACGGCATCTGCATCTTCGAAGGATTAGTCCACAATATTTGGCGTTAGCTCATGAGTCATGTGTATGCCGAAACTAACAGATAAATTAAAAATTAAAAAAAGGGGAATTGGTGTCAAGCAACTATCGACGACCACCGTACGTGGACAGCTGCGTGAAGATTCAGGAAACATACGTACGAGAAATCAGAAGTTCAGAACGCGTGAGGATGCATTTCGGTCCCCTCGTCACGTGTTTTCTATGGACCAGTAGCATGGACGGCTGGTAATAAAAATCGTTCAAAAGGATATAAAAATTTATGAACTAACTGAACAATTTAAATATTTTTATAATGAAATTGTAATATTTTATTACTTTTATATAAATTTTATGTATGATAATTACATATCTGTTATAATAATATATAAATAAATTAATTTGAATTACAATCCATTTCAAAATCTTCGAACGATTGTGACAAACCTTCGATGCTCTCGATTATCTCAGTCGTGTTAAACGTGCTGCACTAATAACAGCGCTGATAATTGAAGATGCGTGTCGCGAAATTTTACGTAGTTGAGGTCTCCCGACTGAATTGTCGAAAGGCTCTGGCCCATGAAATATTCGACCGAATCTTTCATCAATTTTCGGTCCAACCACGTGAATTGTGACTGCTTGCCACCAATGTCCCAAGTCCCAACATGCCGGTACTTATCACAGCAATCTCCGCCGCTAAATGTTTGCCCCATTTCAAAATTTCAACCTTTTAATATCAATAAATTGACAATGCTGTTAGTGAGTTTATTTTTAAATTTTAAATTTAATATGAAATATAAATAAATGTGAGGATCACATCAGAATAAAAAATTAAAAGTAACTTTAATAAAAAAAATGAATATTTTAAAGTATTTTAAAATAAAATATATGATACTTTTAATAAGCCTGTGACACGTGCAGGGCACTATGATTGGCCTTTCGTATGCATAATACTACTGATTGCTCTTATTTACTATTAATGATAATTGTGGAGACATTCCACGCACGTAATCTTTTCTATTCTTTTATTTATTTATTTAACTAGTAGAAAAAGACGACAAATTACACCGGCACAACTGATGACGGTCTCACACCCATGACAATTGATCGGGGGCTGATTTCATTTTTCACGCATAAAGCCAGGTTGCTGAGATAAATTCACCTATTCACATGGTTTTCGCGAGTCAATTGTGTGATTGATGCTTTATCCAGATTAGCTAAATTCTTCTCAACTTAGCGCGATTTCTCAACCTTCTAATTTATCATCTCACGTCAAATGCTTACTTAGGCTAAATAAAACTCCATATTACATTGGAATAATGAAGGTGTAATAATTGTCGTCTATATTTTCTTAAATTATTATATTTCCTTCCACTGACTGAAGGCAAGATTTTATGTCATCCTCTATCTGTTTAATACATTCATCCTGCCTTCGAGATTTTGCCAAAAGAGGGGGAAAAAAAAAGAAAAAGAAAAAGCTGCGCCGTAATTCTGGCTTTAGGAAGATTGGCTCCGTTACTTGAAACTGGTCTTGGACTCTCTGATCGACAATAGCCACCACCAACTCATACCTCTCGCCAATTTGTCATTATATATGGTTGCTTTTCAACAGTTAACTCCCATCGACTCGGGAAAAGGAATGGGTTGGATGGTACGAGGGGAGGGAGTGTAAACAAGACGTTTTGGGTTCGAATCCTTCTGCTTACATTAAAAAAAAAAATCCCATCGACTCCCCCTATCTCTATTTCGTAATAGAAATGTCACTGCAACCAAAAAAAAAAAAAAGAATGCCTACGATTTGCCTTTTATTGGATTAATAAAGTGGTAGAAAGCCCACCTCAATTTACTGGAAGACCACTTGTGCAGTGAGGCTTCCATAAACGATTTTGTGCCCTAGGAGGCCCAATATTGAGTGGATAGAAAATAGGGTATGAGCCGTAGAAAATATTGGGCCTAGTTGCAATAGAGGAAACTATGGGCCTGCATCAATTTTTCGGTATCAAAATTTCTGATTATTTCTTCTTGCTAATTAATTGCTATGGACGCCCCTAGACTACCACTTTTCCGTATATTACCAACTAAACTATCAGTTTTAACTCCTCGCTAGCTTTGCATTTTGTTAGCAAAATACTCATACTCATCAATTGGCATCGTTTTTGTTCAGAAATAGGTAAGAACTTTAATCAATTTTAGCAATGTGATGTAAATTGATATATCAGGTACTCAAATGCCATAATTATGGTAATTTAGAATAATATTACAAAAAGTGATAATTTGAAACTACAAAATGGAATTAACTGCCTTCAGTTTTTCAAAAACTAATTTTTTAAATACTATAAATTTTTTTTTAAAAAGTACTCTAAAAGGTACTCTAAAAAGTAGTCTAAATTTTGTTGAATATTTAAAAAATCTCAAAATGTATTTTAAAAACTCTACTACTCTTAAATATTCAAAAATATTTTCTAAAAATATCCAAAAATATACTCTAAAAACTCTGCTACAGTAAAATTTTTCAAAAACACCTCAAAAAACAACTAATTCAAACGGAGCTCTAGAAACCATCTATGGTTTAATTAAATTCATGAACATGCCCAATTTTTGTAGCTTACCATTTTCACATAAAAATTTTTTCCTTAAAAACATTTTCACACAAAACTTAATAATCCAATCAAAAGTAACATACATATATATATATATATATATAAATTGAAAAAACGAAAACTATATATAAATCCAGAAGTCAGGTGTAATAAGGCGGTTACAGTGCTCCGATTAAACCGACCCAAACCCAAAACTATATATACGTACATTAAAAACAAGAAAACCTTAAACGGCATCGTAAGAGCCGTATTAGATACTGGCCGACGCCGAGTCACCACATTGGATTGTTCGCCTTTTCTTCCCCTGGGCGTGCGCGTTCCTAGGGATGCAGAGCAGTTTAGTGTCAATCTAGGTTTTGGGTGCCCTATCTAAAAGTCGACACCAAATTTCTTCTTCGCTCAAAATTGTTCTGTAACTGAGCTTCGGTTGTGGGCAACTAAAGATGGCTACTGCTTCAGGTATCCCAATCTTTGCATCCACTTCAGATAATCATCGATTCAACTTTTCCCCCCTTCTCACAACAGAATATCTATGTTTTGTTTCATGTAATTCGATGCAATTGATTTTTTGTGCTATAGCGTCAAGATCGAGATTTCTTAATCCGAATTAACCTGATAATAGATGTTCTGATTCAACCAGTATTTGTTAATTAAATGTCTTGGGAAAATCTCTTCTTTCATAGCTTAGCCGATTTCTTTGTGGAAGTGAGATTGATGGTGGGTGGTTTTGTCAAATGAAATTGCAGTGGCTTTTAAGTCTAGGGAGGATCATAGAAAGCAGCTGGAATTAGAAGAGGCGCGTAAGGCGGGGCTTGCGCCGGCGGAGGTCGATGAAGATGGCAAAGAAATCAATCCCCACATTCCTCAGTATATGTCGTCAGCACCTTGGTATCTCAATGCTGAGAGACCCGTAAGTTACCAAATTATCTTTCACTACTTATTTTGTTTTTTTTTTTTTTGCGGTTTGTTTTGGGGAAGAAAAGGGGATTCCTTGTTTTGGTCAAATTGATCTTTGGCAATTTATTTGTCACGTAATTGACTGCAAAATTTGATTTTTTTGGGTGTTAAAGAGTTTGAAACATCAAAGGAAATGGAAGTCGGATCCAAATTACACCAAATCATGGTACGACAGAGGTGCCAAAACATTTCAAGCTGATAAGTTCCGTAAAGGAGCATGTGAGAAGTAAGTTAACTCTGCCTCCTTTCTTCACTCAGTGTATGCATCTATCTAGTGTATCATCCTTGCTCTTACTACTTTGCTATGGGCATATTGTGAGGATTTGGGGGAAACTCACCTCCCCAAGCATTACCTATTTCCTCCAGGAGCTTCTAGAAGTTCACTTGATCCTTTTTTTTAGCTTCCCATCAGTAACGAACGGCTTAAGATTGAATTAGGTTTAGAGTATATTTTGTTCATCAAGATTTCTCTGCTGTTACAGCTGTGGAGCTATGACTCACAATGCAAAATCATGCATGGAAAGGCCTCGCAAAACTGGAGCAAAGTGGACCAATAGGAATATTGCGCCAGATGAGAAAATTGAGACCTTTGAACTGGATTATGATGGTAAAAGGGACCGATGGAATGGATATGATGCAGCAACTTATGCTCAGGTCATTGAAAGATATGAAGCAAGAGATGAGGCAAGAAAGAAATTTTTGAAGGAACAACAGCTTAAACAGTTGGAGGAGAAGAACAATAGCCAGAACAAAGAAGGGGACAGTGATGAAGAGGATTTTGAAGATGCTTTGAAAGTAGATGAAGCTAAAGTTGATGAGAGCAAGCAGATGGACTTTGCTAAGGTAGAGAAGCGTGTTCGAACTACAGGTGGTGGGAGCACTGGAACTGTCAGGTAATTTTTTTCCTCTCTCTTGTCACTTCCGGCGGACATGTGCGTTGTGAGTTTTTTTACATTGTTCTGTGCTTTTCTCTGCATGGTCCAATTTTTCATCTATATTTACTCTTTTGAATTATACTGTGTACTGATGCATCTTTTTTGTCAGGAACTTGCGTATTCGAGAAGATACAGCAAAGTATCTTCTTAATCTTGATGTCAATTCTGCATACTATGACCCCAAAACCCGTTCTATGCGTGAAGATCCTCTTCCTGATATGGATCCAAATGAGAAGTTCTATGTTGTAAGGACACTTCTACTCCAAAAGTCGTCTTATGTTTGGTTTCCTTTGTTCTGTAATACATCATTTTTCGTGTATATGTTCCGGTGGTACCAATTTTTGGTTCTTTATGTTTCAGGGAGATAACCAAAACAGATTAAGCGGTCAAGCTTTAGAGTTCAAGCAGCTGAACATTCATGCTTGGGAAGCATTTGATAAGGGCCACGATATTCATATGCAAGCAGCTCCATCCCAAGCTGAATTACTTTACAGAAATTATACGATCAATAAGGAGAAACTGAAGGGTCAAACAAAAGAGAGTATCATGGAGAAGTATGGCAATGCAGCTGCTGAAGAAGAACTTCCAAGAGAACTTCTACTTGGTCAAAGTGAAAGAGAAGTCGAATATGACCGTGCTGGTAGGATCGTAAAGGGCCAGGTGATAACAAAATTAATTGTTATATTCTCTTGTTTACCTAAACTTTGTAAATTTGGTTCGGTCTTGCTGTGATGAGATAAAAGAGTTAAGATTGCGTGCTTGCCTATTCATTAGCTTCTATTTTACTCTAATGTGGGTTATCTTAATCACTATCTCCTAAATTGGGAGGCTTGGTGAAATCCCAGGGTGTTCAAGATTTGCAACAATATTTGGGATTGAATGGCATTGGAAGATAAATTTTATTGAATATCTATACTCGAACGATTCAATTTTTACTCATTGAGCTCAAAATAATATTAGAGAGAGACTGTTGTATGGAGTTTAATTGAAGCCAAATTTTCTTTTCAATGGCTTTTGATGAGGTCATCACTTGATTTTACACAGGGGGATATCTTTCATATTGTGCTTATTTGTATCATTAACTGTCTTTACCTTCATCTCGATTTACTTTTTTTTTTTTCCTGTTTGTGATGGCCCAGTCAATTTATGAGTTTTGTTCAGCTTCATGCTATACTTCAGTTTACAATTTTGTCTTCACATAATGCAATGTGTCAAATTAGTTTTAAAACGTTGATCAGGGCACTTTTCTATTGACTTTGTTCTTTTTCCGCATGGGAGGATCAGCTGGCATGTAGCGGAGGATTTTTTATTCTAAGATTGCGTTCAAATGCTTTAATGTCCTAATTCATTGTGTATGTGCTTTTCTCTAGGAGGCATCCCTTCCACGTAGCAAGTATGAGGAAGATGTTTTCATCAACAACCACACATGCGTCTGGGGTTCGTGGTGGAAGGATCATCAATGGGGCTACAAGTGCTGCAAGCAGACCGTCAGAAACAGCTATTGCACTGGGTCTGCTGGAATTGAAGCTGCTGAAGCTGCAGCAGATCTTATGAGGGCAAATATTGCCCGTAAAGAGGCTGCTGAAGGTTAGTTTCTCTTAAACGCCATTTTCGACAAGTTGCTATAGTTTTTAAGGTTCCATCTTTAAATTGTCTTTATTGTTGTTTTTTTTTTTTCAAAGTTATCAAATAACAATGTTGGAGCAAAGATTTCAATACATAAAGCAATAATTCGATATGCTGTTGGACCTCTGAATGAAAGTTTGGTATACTGGTGTCTGTAACCTGACAACTTGTGCTATAAGATGGGAACTTAATTTCTAAATTGAGGTTTTCTGGATGAGTTCATATATTGGTATGTATATGGATCTGAACTGTCATTGTAAAACCAGAAACGCCAGATCCAGTAGAGGAGAAGAGGCTTGCTACTTGGGGAACTGAAGTTCCTGATGATTTGGTTCTGGATGAGAAAAAGCTGGCTGAAGCACTCAAGAAGGTAAAGAAGATTTTTGTGATACATTTTTGTAATTGGTTTGCTAGGATTTGTGTATGACTTGATATGTGATGCGTGGATCTTTTTGAGCAGGAGAATGAAAGGAGAAGGGAAGAGAAGGATGAAAGGAAGCGCAAGTACAATGTCAAGTGGAATGATGAGGTCCGCCCACTTGTTCCATTGTCAGCTTCATTTTGTTTTCTCCCGCCTATTCTTGCGGTTTACTCACCTGTCCCCACCTTGTATCTATCAGGTTACGCCAGAGGAGATGGAAGCATATAGGATGAAGAGAGTCCATCATGATGATCCAATGAAGGACTTCCTGTAGCTGACGTTGGTTTAAGATACCACAAAATTGTGGAGAGGGGATGCTGATAGGTCTGGAGTTCATTGGTCGAGGTTTTTTCATCTCTGTATGCCATGTTTTGGTGCAGGACTAGAGTGAGAGTGACTATGTACGTGTGATCTTGGTTGGTTCTGCTTGTTGACTCTACCTGCTGTAAAACCTTGTTTTCCACTTTTTATAGCAAATAAAATCCGAGGGAAATTTTTGTACATATGGGAGGATGTTTGTGTGTCTCGTGGCTGTACATAATTAGATATTTATTCAAGTTTATATGCTGTGCGAATGCTCTGCTATCTGAGTATGTTGGGGTTAAGCCCCATACTGAGCCTGTTCGGGATCAACCGAGCAAATTCGTGCTCGAATATGTAAGATTGGAAATTTATCAGCAGACCCTCGAATTTTTCCTTCCAAGA